>NC_135659.1:5003511-5371511 GCF_964188315.1 Podarcis muralis | reverse complement strand
GCGCAGCTAAGCCCAAAGCCAGAGCAGGGAGAAGGAGCGCTGCGCAGCGCTCCGTCTCGCTGTTCTAGCTTGGGGTTAGCTGCGCAAAGCCTCTGCAGGGAAGCAGGGTGAAGCCCCCCTGCTGCCCTGCGAAGGCTTCAAAGGCCGTCCCCAAAGCCAGAACAGTGAGGCGGAGCGCTGCGCAGCGCTCCGTCTCACTGTTCTAGCTTGGGGATGGCTGCGCAAAGCCTCCGCAGGACAGCGGGGTGCCTTCACCCCGCTGCTCTGCAGAGGCTTCAAAGGCTGCACTCCGTTGGCTTCAGGCAGCTATCCGCAAGCTTTCGGAGCGCAGCAGGAGTTCCCGCTGTACTTCGAAGGCTTGCGGATAGCCACCTGAAGTCACCTAGCAGTTCGAAAGTGGAAGTAGATAAATACCGTATTTTTCACTCTATAGGACACACTTTTCCCCCTCCAAAAATTAAGGGAAAATGATCAAAGCAGCAGAAATTAGAGATGATTGGATCCCTTTCTGAGCTCGAAGCATGGGTACCCCCAACCAAAATTTAAAATTCGGTTTTGTAATTTGGAACTATTGTGATTTGATTGGTTTGCTAATAAAAAATATATTATAAAAAAAACAAAAATTAAGGGAAAATTTGTGTGCGCCCTATGGAGTGAATGCAGGCTGCGCAGCTAAGCCCAAAGCCAGAGCAGGCAGAAGGAGCGCTGCGCGGTGCTCCGTCTCACTGTTCTAGCTTGGGGATGGCTGCACAAAGCCTCCGCAGGGCAGCGGGGTGCCTTCACCCCGCTGCTCTGCGGAGGCTTCAAAGGCTGCACTCTGGGGGCTTCAGGCAGCTATCCGCAAGCCTTCCAAGCGCAGCAGGAGTTCCCGCTGCACTCAGAAGGCTTGCGGATAGCCGCCTGAAGCCTGGAGAGCGAGAGGGGTCGGTGCACATTTTTCCCTCTCTGCGCAGCGCCCCTTCAGCGAAGCGGGAGGAGAAATGGAAGGGGCTCCATTTCTCCTGCCGCTTCGCTGAAGGGACACTGAGCAGAGAGGGAGAGAATCCCCCCCCCCTGTTCTCCCCCTCCTATAATCCGGTGCGTCTTATGGTCCGGTGCGTCCTATAGAGCCAAAAATACGGTAGGTGCCGTTCTGTCGGGAAGGTAAACAGCCTTTCCGTGCACTGCTCTGCTTTTGCCAGAAGTGGCTTCATCATCCTGGCCACATGACCCGGAAGCTGTACGCCGGCTCCCTCAGCCTATAGAGCGAGATGAGCGCGCAACCCTAGAGTCGTCCGCGACTGGACCTAACGGTCAGGGGTCCCTGTACCTTTACTTAGGCTTTTTCCAGATTGCCTTACTGCCCTATGTTTCTAAATCCTGAGGGAGAGCAAAAGAAGCAGAATGCAGAAAGAATTAGACATTCTACTTACACTCAAGAAGAAGAAATCTTTATTTTGCCGGAAAACATCATTACTTCTCACAAACCACCTCCTTTCTCCTGAACTATCCTCAAGTAGTTGATCTTCCCAAAGTCCTCAGCCAAGTCACTCAGCAGGGGGACGTGTCACAATGGAGGCCCTGACCCTGTTGCTTTAGCTACCTTGCTTAACAATGTGAATTGTTCCCCTTAACATTAATTTTTCAAATATATCTTCCAGTGGGTTTTTATTTTATTTATTTAGGAAGGATCTAGAGCTGGCTTCATCCAGCACGGTGCATTTCTGGACAGGACAGGAAACACCTAGCAAACACACACTTTTCAACATGGCGGTGTCACCAAGGAAAAACACTCCTGGCCTAGACTATGGCTGCTGTTTCTCAATTCATAGTAAAAAATGACCCTTCTCAACATCCTGTAATCATCTGTCCAGTATTAGGATGGACAGGAGCAGGACTTCACCCTTAGACCCCCTCATCCCCCTGTTTCTTTCTGTTTCTGCCCAGTGTCTTCTGCCAATCAACAGCTTTCCTTAGCTTGCAAGGAAGTGAAATGTTATGAGTTACTTGGTGCCAGACTCCCCTTTGCCATGAGTTTCTGGGTGCCAGGCACTGAACCCCTGGACACTGAACATCTGGGGAATTGATCTAAGCTGTACCCCAAGCACTACATTTGATTGTTGGTTATTAAAAACTGATTGAAACCATTTTATTTCATTCACAAAAGAAATTTTGACATGTGATTATGATAACAGTTTATATAATAAAGGTGACACGTTTATTGATCCTTTTTGTAAGTTATTATTTGTCTACTTTAATGTATTTTTATATATATTAATCAGTAAGGGGGTGGGGTGGGAAGCAGTTTTGCATATGGAACTGGTGGATGGCTGTCATTAATCCAGATCAATTTCATAGAATCATAGAAACTTATAGCTGGAAGGGACACCAAGGGTCATCTAGTCCAACCCCCTGGGATGCAGGAATCTCAGCAAAAGCATCCATGGCAGACGGCCACCCAACCTCTGCTTAGTAACCTCCAAGGAAGGAGTTTCCACCACCTCTCATGGGAATCTGTTCCAATGCCAAACAGCCCTTACTGTCAGAAAGTTTTTATGAATGTTTAGTCTACTTTCTTATAACTTGAATCCATGGGTTCGAGTCCTACCATCTAGAGCAGGAGAAAACAAGCTTGTTCCCTCTTCCATGTGACAGCCCTTAAGATATTGGAAGATGGCTGTCAGATCTCCTCTCAGTTTCCTCTTTTCCAGGCCAAACCTACCCAGCTCCTTCAAGTGTTTCTCTTCAATCTTAGTTTCCAGACCCTTGGTTGTCTTGGTTGCCCTCCTCTGCACACATTCCAGCTTGTCAACATCCTTCTTAAATGATGATGCCCAGAACTGGACACAGGACTCCAGGTGTGGCCTGACCAAGGTAGGAGAGAGTAGGACTTGGACTTCCTTTCACCAGGACCCTGGACTTCCATAGATGCAATCTAGAACAGCGTTACCATTTTCTGCTGCTGCACATTCCTTGTGGCTGAGGCTCAGGGTAATGCCCCCGGGACCTTTCAGTTCATGGTGTCCATGGAGGCGCAGGTCAATTCTGTGTCCAGGGCAGCTGTTGAACAGCTTCATCTAGTACGCAGGCTGAGACCCTATCTGCCTGCGGATTGCCTCGCCAGAGTGGTGCATGCTCTGGTTATCTCCCGCTTGGATTACTGCAATGCGCTCTACGTGGGGCTACCTTTGAAGGTGACCCGGAAACTACAACTAATCCAGAATGCGGCAGCTAGACTGGTGACTGGGAGTGGCCCCCAAGACCTACATTGGCTCTCAGTATGTTTCCGGGCACAATTCAAAGTGTTGGTGCTGACCTTTAAAGCCCTAAACGGCCTCAAAGGCCCAGTATACCTGAAGGAGCGCCTCCACCCCCATCATTCTGCCTGGACACTGAGGTCCAGCGCTGAGGGCCTTTTGGCGGTTCCCTCCCTACGAGAAGCCAAGTTACAGGGTAGTGATGCCTGCCCTGTGGAACCCCCTCCCACCAGATGTCAAAGAGATAAACAGCTACCTGACATTTAGAAGACATCTGAAGGCAGCCCTGTTCTGGGAAGCTTTGAATGTTTGACAGACTTTTTTATTTTAATATTTTGTTGGAAGCTGCCCAGAGTGGCTGGGTATAAATAATAAATTATTATTATTATATTATGATGATGACTGTGAGGTGTTACAAGTCATTAACTTCAAGCCACACTGCCATGCCTTTGAAGACACAAACCACCCCAGCTTTTCAGAGCTGGCTATCATGGCTTCTTTAATCTTTGTGTATTGCTCCACCATGTGGCTGAATCATATAAAGCACTGACTTTTACATATCTCTTGACCTCTAATTGCAAGAAGAACTCGTTAACTTGGATTATAATCTTTATAAATTGGAGTTGTGGAGCAGGTCCTCGAGAGGGGGGGGGGCTCCCACCATTCCTCCTCAGTCCAGCCCCTGACAACCATGTGGGTTACGGCGTCGAGGGCTCATTTTGTGGGGCGATGTGAAATGTAGTGTTTTCACCCCCAAACCTTGCAGGGGGCATTCTCTGGGTGTTTGGTGCCGCTTTGGAGTGAATTGGACAACGTCTGACTTTTGGAGAAATTGGGATCCCGTGAGTTAGGGCGCCAAAGGCTCATTTTTTGGGGTGCCATGAAATGTGGGGTTTTCACTGCCAAACATTTCAGGGGGTCTTTAGCAAGTGTTTGCTGTTGCTTTGTTGTGAATCCTAAGACATCAGGTTTTCAGCGAAATCGTGGCCACCATATCTATCCTGACAGATGATTTGGCCTGTCACCCTTGTGTGGAAGTAAAGGATGAGATTCCCCTACTACTCCGCCTGGGGTCTCCAATGGGGTGCACCCAGCCTCCACTCACACTATTCCTATGCTGGGGAATTGTGTGGGGCAACTTAAGATTTATCTGTGAAAGAGGACTTAGTATTTTTCTTGCTTTTTAGTGTAATGTACTATGAAAAGGTCTTAATGGAATTTTCTTTTTTAAATGGAATTTTAATGGAATTTTCTTTTTTCTTTTTTGTTATTACCCTGTTTGCCAGTGTTTGTCCCTGGTAATTAACTGCCCTGATGTCTTTGTAAAACAGAAAAACAACTAAAAACCCACAATGATTTCACTGTGCACACAAGGTGTGTTTGAAAGTGAATGTGAGTTACAAGAGATGCTAACCCACTTGTTCTAAAGTGAAAGCCTTCTGGGACATAATATACAACGAGGTAAAAACGGTTTTGAAATATAATTTTAATAAAAAAAACCAGAGGCATTTTAATTAGGCTTAATTGGTGAGGAAATACATAAAAGTGATGTAAACATGTGTATGTATGCCACAACGGCTGCAAGGACACTTCTGGGTCAGAAATGGAAGCAGCGGGAACTCCCAACACTGGAAGATTGGCAGGTCAAGATGATGGAGTACGGAGAGATGGCCAAGTTGACGGGGAAGATCCGGAATCAGCGTGACGAACTGTTTCGTAAGGACTGGAACAAATTTATATTTTCTATGAAAGAAAATTGTAAACATTTGAAAATGTTTGTAGGCTTGAATTGAAAGGCTCTGTAATGTAAATATAAGGAACTGATTTACCGATAATAAGGTGAAATATTATAATTTGACAAGGGTAAATAAGTGCTTATAGAAATGCGAAGAATATGGAAAGTTATGTGGAAGTCAGAAAGAGGGAGGGAAGGAGGTCGATGCTCTTACAGAGTAATATATTAAGTCATAGAATTATGTAACAAAATGTGAATATGTGGAAAACTCAATAAAAATATTTTTTTAAAAATACAAGAGATGCTAGCCCTTTCTCCCTGCCTCTAGTATAGGAGCCAACTCCTAGGGACCAAGGTCCCTTCAGCCCACCCCCCATAAAATATTTGAGGGGGCCCGCCTTCCCCCAAAGTTGATGGGCATTGCCATTCAAATGGTATGTGTGCACCATGTCATGTGATCGATTACACAGGACGGGGTTTACCTGGTCCCCCCACCTGATATTTTATTCAACTTGCCACCCCCTGGTCTCTAGGCCTTCACAGCACAATCCTATGCATGCTTGCTGAGTCCCGTGAGCCTCACTCCCAATGCAAAAAGGCAGAGACACCCCTGGATTACTCAGTAGAACATATACATGGGGGAAAACAGAACTTCACTAGACTCCCTTACACCCCACTGCACGTTCTTCCCCTATTTATTTTGAATAGCTTAGGGGGAGGCAACCTAATATTTTGACTGCTTTAGGGCCTCTAAAGGTCTTCATCTTCATGAAAGGAAGAAGTGAAATACTAAGGGCTGCCTATTTCAGGGAAAGGGCAAGGGAAGGGGCTGCTTCTACAAGTTTCACTGGGACCCAGAGGTGTGGATTGTAGTTCTGCGTAGGGATTCTAGCTGCAGCTAGCAGCAACTGACAAATTGGTCCATTTCAGTGTCCATCCATTTCTCATTTTCCCAGTCTTAGATTTGATCCTCCACATTTCTGCAGTACTTTCCATTTTTAAAGAGGAGTCCTCATGCAAATCCAGTGCTGCATGCAATTTTCGTAATGTTCGCATTTATGCAAGCACCTTTCCTGAATATAATGCATGCTTGTATGTTCTGTTTCTACACACACGCATTGTAGAGGTGCTTGGCTGCTTAACATGGCGGACTCAGAGACTACTTCGATGATGGAGGGCTTAACACCCAGCGCCTCACACACACACACCCCGCTTCCATGGAGGCAATAATGGACTCGGGAGATGATTGCGGGTCTCCTTTCTAATCGATACCCCTCAACAAGGTATGGAAGGCAATTCAGCCTCAGGCTACCCCCCTCCCCTCTTCCAGAGTCTCCTGCGAATGGGTGAGATGCTGCCATTGCCACAGACTGGAACAAGAAGCCCACTCCGCCACTGTTAGTGAGTGAAGCAAGCAGGGGCGTAAGCCCTGGTATTATAATATAATTGCAGTATTGGATCAGCACAGCTACCCAGATTATTGGACTTTCCTTGTTAGCATGGCTATATGACAGCTGTCCTGATGAGATTCTGTCCTTTAAAATATACTGTACTACAGCACCAGTGGTTATAGCGACAGTTCAAATCAAACTGATAATGGCTACAGTTTAATATGCAGAAGCACATATACCGTATTTTTCGCTCTATAACACGCAGTTTTTTCCTCCTGGAAAGTAAGGGGAAATGTCTGTGCGTGTTATGGAGCGAATGCCTACAGATGGCAGGGGAATCCGCTGCAGTTGTGAGCAGTCCGTGGCTCTCTTTGAAACTGCAAAGCGGGTGTAAGCGGCTCCTGTCAGCGAGCCGAGCCGGGCAGGAGGGAGAGAAGCAGAGCGGGGTTGGTTGCTTTAAAACAACCCCGTGCTCTATGTCCCTCTCTCTTCTCCACTGAGCTGCTAAGTAGCAGCAAAGCTTTTCAGCCAGCCTAGCCGGGAGGAGGGAGAGAAGCAGATCGGGGCTGGTTGCTTTAAAACAACCCCGTGTCCCTGCCTGCAGTTTTTTGCTGTCCGATTTTGGATCAGCCACTGTAGGGGCTGTGTGTGTGTGTGTGTGTGTGTGTGTGCTTGAGCTATCGTTCTCCTCCTCCTCCTTCCTGTTCACTCTCACAGCGCCCCAGCGCTCTCCTGCGACTTTAGGAGTGATACTTTGTGTGTCTCTCTGTGTGTGAGGCATCGTTCTCCTTCTCTTGCTTCCCCTTCACTCTCCCAGCGCCCCTGCTACTTCCAGCGCCCCTGCGACTTTAGGATTGATACTCTGTGTGTGTGTGTGTGTGTGTGTGTGTCTGTGTGTGTGTGAGACATCGTTCTCCTCTTGCTTCCCCTTCACTCTCCCAGCGCCCCTGCGCTCTCCTGCGACTTTAGGATTGATACTCTGTGTGTGTGTGTGTGTCTGTGTGTGTGTCTGTGTGTGTGTGAGGCATCGTTCTCCTCTTGCTTCCCCTTCACTCTCCCAGCGCCCCTGCGCTCTCCTGCGACTTTATAATTGATACTGTGTGTGTGTGTGAGAGAGAGGGGGGGATCGTTCTCCTTCTCTTGCTTCCCACTCCCAGCGCCCCTGCGCTCTCCTGCGACTTTAGGATTGATACTCTGTGTGTGTGTGTGTCTGTGTGTGTGTCTGTGTGTGTGTGAGGCATCGTTCTCCTCTTGCTTCCCCTTCACTCTCCCAGCGCCCCTGCGCTCTCCTGCGACTTTAGGATTGATACTCTGTGTGTGTGTGAGAGAGAGAGGGGGGGGATCGTTCTCCTTCTCTTGCTTCCCACTCCCAGCGCCCCTGCCTCTCCTGCGACTTTAGGATTGATACTGTGTGTGAGAGAGAGGGGGGGGGATCGTTCTCCTTCTCTTGCTTCCCACTCCCAGCGCCCCTGCCTCTCCTGCGACTTTAGGATTGATACTGTGTGTGAGAGAGAGAGGGGGGGGGATCGTTCTCCTTCTCTTGCTTCCCACTCCCAGCGCCCCTGCCTCTCCTGCGACTTTAGGATTGATACTCTGTGTGTGTGTGTGTCTGTGTGTGAGAGGGATTGTTCTCCTCCTCCTGCTTCCTGTTCACTCCCCCAGCGCCCCTGCGACTTTAGGGCGACTTTAGCATGGATCCACATGGATCCTCAGGATGTTTGCATTGGGCTACCCCAAACTCACCGTCAGATCACATGTCTGTGGCCACAGCATGAACCACAAAAATCATACATCCACTGTTTTGTTTAGAATATTTTTTTCTTGTTTTCCTCCTCTAAAAACTACGTGCGTGTTATGGTCTGGTGCGTGTTATAGAGCGAAAAATACGGTAAGCATATTCAGGATGGAACATAAAAAGGAGGAAGAATATGCCTCTTTTAGAAAGGATTTCCTCATAAACAAAACTTGCTGCTCCAAAATGTTTCAACATGGAATGCTTCTTTTCTGGAATTCAGACTCTTGGGGCTTATCCAGTTACCTTCCTCTGCCTTTTCCAGGAACAGTCCAAGCTTACCCTGTGATCTGCCATGTTAAGTTGTGGGTGAACATATCAGTGATTCTTCAAACAGCTCTTGTTTATTCACAGGCCAGAACAGAACTGAACTGAAGGGTTCAGCCAACCTGCTTATATAGAGCTCCAGTATCACACAACTGTAACAACTTTCTGTAACTATCCAATCACTGAACATCACTTTCAATCCCTTATTTGCATATGTGGACCTGAGTGAAAACTATCTACAGTATCCCCCTGCTGGCCCAGGGTGAGAACTTCAGTACATAACACACCATTTGTTCCGATTGAGCTTTAAAGAGTGGATTTTTGTGAAGAAAGCTCTGGGGCAAAAACCAGCAACAACAGTGCTCAATCAATGCTTTTAAGCATGGACTCTGCCTGAAAAGTGTGGGGCAAAAGGCAAGTGTGGATAAGCCCTCAATTTCATACACACACATACCTCAGTTTTCTCACACACACCCTCCACAACACTCCATTCCCAGCTCAGTTCTTGTTGGGCTACTTTTGGGGGAAGTCCCCTTGAAGTCGTCCCCCCCCCCCCGCAAAAAAAAAAAGATTTGTGTACTCTTCCAAACCTTGTGCATGTTCACAAACCCAAGTCTGATTATCTTTCCCTCTTGCATGCTGTTTTGACTACCTAAGGCCTGGGGCTCAAAGACTTGAGATCATCACTATCCGTAATGATGGAACTGTGCCAGAGCTCTCGTTTAAGGCACTAGCATCCCCTGGTGTACATTTGTGTACCATCTCTGCCAAACCCATTCACAAATTCAGCCAATTTGTGGTACAGCAGAAAAGGGGAAGATCTACTGCACAATCAGAACTGCTTGCAAAATCTTCCAACCTTCCCATACTTCTCTGAGGGTGGGTAAGTAGGTGTGCTGTTTTGGATACTGCCTTCAGATGTGCATTGGCAAAGGGGAGCTCAATCTATTAGCGGCTCAGGCCAAGTTTTCAGCAAAGTTCTTAACCCGAGGTACTATTTCTGGGTTAGCGGAGTCTGTAAGCTGAAGCGTATGTAAGCTGAAGCGTATGTAACCCGAGGTACCACTGTATTACAAGCCTATGGGATGAGGAGGAAATGATCAGGATATGATGTAGAAGCCAAGCCATTTAGGACTGTATTCCTTTTATATTTCCCCTTTTTAGACTAAGCCTGAGGGCTGAGACTGTCTGCATACACATTTTCCAAGCACATGACTTGCCCCAAAGAATCCTGGAAACTGTAGTTTAGCCCTCACAGAGCTACAATTCCTATCACCCATAACAAACTACAGCTCCCAGGATTTTGGGTAGGGGGAGAGAGAAATGTTCTGTATGTTATGTACTGAAGTTCTCACCCTGGGCCAGCAGGGGGATACTGTAGATAGTTCAGGTCTACATATGCAAATAAGGGATCGAAAGTGACATTCAATGATTGGATAGTTACAGAAAATGGTTACTGTTGCATTCTAGTGGAGCTCTATATAAGCAGGCTGGCTGAACCCTTCAGTTCAGTTCTGTTCTGGCCTGTGAATAAACAAGAGCTGTCTGAAGAATCGCTGTGTCGTCTGATATGTTCACCTACAACTTAACACTTTAAACATATGGTGTGTACACAGCTGTTGTCTTTTTTGGACACACCTGCTAGCTGCTCTGGGGTCCCTTTTTGGCTCAGTATTGTGCTAAATTTATTTGAATTCATTTCCAACCTGCCTTCTCCCTACAATACTCATTTTGTAAAGTTCAAAGATCCCATAAATAAAGGGGTTGGGCAGTCATGAGGGTCATGGCTCACTGGTAGAGCATCTGCTTTCTGTGCAGAAGGTCTCTGCTTGAATATCAGCTGTCTCTGCAGATGTTTCCTGCCTGAAGCCCTGGACAGCTGCTGCCCATCAGTGCAGGCAATATTGCGCCTCAGGCAGGAATGGTTTGACACACCACAGGTAGCCCTGCTAGCCTGTTGCTGCAACATAAACAATAGTCTTGTAGTATGAAACTGACAAACGAGTATTATTAAGCTTTTGTGCACTACAAAAGGCACATTTCCTTTTATTACTCACCTGCTGTCTCTTGTTTTCTATTCTCTGAGGTTTGTTAAAGTATTCTTATTTGGCTGACTTTGCAAGATAATAGTTCCAGTGTGGTGTAGTGGTTAAGAGCAGTAGTCTCGTAATCTGGGGAACCGGGTTTGCGTCTCCGCTCCTCCACATGCAGCTGCTGGGTGACCTTGGGCCAGTCACACTTCTCTGAAGTCTCTCAGCTCCACTCACCTCACAGAGTGTTTGTTGTGGGGGAGGAAGGGAAAGGAGATTGTGAGCCGCTTTGAGACTCCTGAAGGGGAGTGAAAGGCGGGATATCAAATCCAAACTCCTCTTCTTCTTCCAAAATGTGATAAGCTGCTAGCACATTTGCAAAGCTAAGCAGGGTCAGGTATTGCTTCAAACTGGATGGGGAGCTGTGTGTTGAGTTTCCAGCATCGGACTAGATGACCCCTGGGGTTCCCTTGAATTCTATTATTCTCAATATTAATTTTTAAATTATATTTCATTACTTTCACCAGTTTCAAATTTGTTATCCATTTCTCTTTGGGATTTGGCTCCCTGCCTTTCCTTCCATGCTGTTTTTGCACGCTTCCCTTTTACACACTGCATGATATCACATATCCCACCTAATACAGGTTCCTCTATTATATCACATATTATTAATTTCTATCATTCTCATTTTGCTTTTGTTTTGCTTTTTCCCTCCCCGCCCCCAAACAGGCTTCCCTTCTCCGCTTTAGCTGAACCTCCCGCATTCTCTCCTTCAAGTGCCAGCGCACATCTCCCGAAGCATCTCTATGTCCCACTAGGCGCAGTTAGCTCCGCCTAACTACTGGCGACGCATGCGCAGTCTGCCGCGACGCCGTTGGAGGCTAGTATGGCGGGGGCGGGGCAAAGGGGGCGGGGCCGCGCTCTTCTCCGCCACGCCGCCGTGCCTTATACTTGAGTAGCTCCGCCTAACTGCTGGCAGCGCATGCGCAGCTCTCCTTCGCGCCGCCGTTGGCGAGCAGCCTTGTGGGGCCGGCGGGGCGCAAGATGGCGGCGGTGCTGCAGGCGGCGTCTCGTCAGGTGAGAGTCGCGGTCGCGCGTGTCCCCTCCTGGGGGGCCGCCCTTTCCCCCGCGCCGGGGTGGCCTCGGCTGCGGGTTGTCAAGTTTCAGCCCCGTCAGAGACGGAGCCGCGCCTGGCGGGTGTTTCGCCTCCCCGCAAGCGGGTTGTTTTGTGCGCCGCCTTTCTCCCGAGAGGGGCTCGAGGCGGCTGACAGATCGGGAACGTAGAAAAGGCGACAATTAGAAAGCACACAGAGTCCTTTCCAGGCCTGTGCTCGGGTGGGGGGGGGGGTGAAGGACACAAGCGTCTCATTTCGCTTGGAGAGGTGTCAGCTGCTGTGGAGGTTGCCCTTGGGGGACAGAAAGCCGGGATTTCGTCCCGTGGGTTATTGGGCCCCAAACAGAAGCCCACACCAAAGTCTGTCTCCCTCCACGCCGCCAGAATAAACTCAGGAATGTAAATAGTCTTTTGCTTGGTTGCCTGTAGGAAATATTGTACTGCAGTGCCCTCTGCTAGCCAGGCATGCATTCCCCCTGAGTCACCCCATCGGGGTGCTACAAATTACAAACAATTGTGTCTCCAGGTGGGTAGGCTAGCAAATTATTTGTGGGCTCGCGCTTTCGTGGTCTTTCCCTCCCAAGACTAAATCTGGAAAAACGTTTGTCAGCAAATCAGGTAAAAGTATAATTAGATTTTTTAAAAGAACAGATGCACTGATGAATATCTGGACGCTTGCATCTGATTACTTGCACAAAATGTACCACACTTTGACCCCGATTTATTTTTGTTGTAATAATAGATCTTCCGCATCCCATGTGTTGGACAAGTAAGGGGTTATTATGTTGACTGGAGGATGGTACGTGATGTTAAGAGAAGGAAGATGGCTTTTGAATATGCAGATCAGAGGCTGCGGCTGAATTCCCTTAGGAAAAACAAAATTTTGCCCAAAGAACTCCAGGTAAGATGAAAATACTGTTTTAAGATATTCTTGATTGTAGCAATGAACCAGGCATCTCCTCCCCATCTACATCACAGATTCAAAAATATATTTTATTTCAGTATGATATAACCATTGTAGGTTATGAACAGGTTATGAATAGAATCATCTCCTGATTCATTTCCCACAGTTCATCCATTGCTTTTTACATACTTTTTTAGTCATTGGTTTATCCAATTTCTATTCTTCCCAGGAGCTAAAGTCCACTAAGCAAATAATAGTATGGAAGCAGCTAGCCAGATATGTGCAGTTACAGTATTACACAGAGGATCAGTTTGGAATGCAACCTACTGCTTGGGAATCCTGTAATTTTTTTTAAGTTATTGTGTCTTTGTTGTGGTGGGTTCCCTGAAGTGGCATCTATTATGCATTGAAAACCTTTCACATGGTGTCCTTCAGTTAAAAATTCCAGGCAGTTTTTTACTGGTTATTCTGTTCCAGACTGTAAAAGGTAAAGGTACCCCTGCCCGTATGGGCCAGTCTTGACAGACTCTAGGGTTGTGCGCCCATCTCACTTAAGAGGCCGGGGGCCAGCGCTGTCCGGAGACACTTTCCGGGTCACGTGGCCAGCGTGACATCGCTGCTCTGGCCGGCACGGAAACGCCGTTTACCTTCCCGCTAGTAAGCGGTCCCTATTTATCTACTTGCACCCGGGGGTGCTTTCGAACTGCTAGGTTGGCAGGCGCTGGGACCGAGCAGCGGGAGCACACCCCACCGCGGGGATTCGAACCGCCGACCTTTCGATCGGCAAGCCCTAGGCGCTGAGGCTTTTACCCACAGCGCCACCCGCATCCCGTTCCAGACTGTACTCTTTCTTAAATTTAAAAGGCATCATGAAAGCTCTTTTGTTTTCCATATGCTTTTAGAATTTAACTGTTGGTTGTTCTCCATAGTGATTCAGTCCTTTTACAAAATTCCTTTTTCTTTTTCTAAATGTATTGTCGTAGGTAGTATTTTTGTTGAGTACCTGTGTACATGTGGCATTTGAATGCTTCAGGAACAAACTGCTAATTGTTAAGGAAAACAACACTTGTGTTATAGTAATTTAAAGTCTTAACCAATTTATTACAACACTAGGGCTGACCTGCCCTCCGCCATTCCTCACCCATTAACTTCCTAGACCTTCCCCTTCCCACATCATGCAACTACAGTGATACCTCGCAAGACGAATGCCTCGCAAGACGGAAAACTCGCTAGACGAAAGGGTTTTATGTTTTTTGAGCTGCTTCGCAAGACGATTTTCCCTATGGGCTTGCTTTGCAAGACGGAAACGTCTTGCAAGTTTGTTTCCTTATTCTTAACACCGTTAATACAGTTGCGACTTGACTTCGAGGAGCAACTCATAGCACGCAGTGTGGTAGCCTTTTTTGAGGTTTTTGAAGACTTTGGTGATTTTTGAAGCTTTTCCAAAACTTTCCCGACACCGTGCTTCGCAAGACGAAAAAAATCGCAAGACAAAACTCGCGGAACGAATTAATTTCGTCTTGCGAGGCACCACTGTACTAAGATTGCTTTTCACATTCCCATTTCTGAAGCGGCTTCTCTCTCCAGTTTTGCAACCCTGCTTTGCACTCTTTTTTACCTTCGCCCCATGTCCATGCTTCTTCCCTCTCCTTTTGTGCAAGCAGCCTCGCACACAAACTTCCCACACAGTAACATCCTGAATCTACCTCCTCCTATGCACCCTTTTCATCTTCTGCCCAGGTATGAAGCCACCATCCCTTTCATCTTCCACCCTATTCCCTCGCCTCCTACTCCCTCTTTTTTCGCAAACCCCCTTGCACCCCCAATTTCATGGATCATGGAGCCCAAGAAAGTAAAATCTCTCACTGCCTCCATTTCTTCCCCTTCTATTTGCCAGGAGGTGATGGGACCAGTGGCCATGATCTTCGTTTTTTTGATGTTGAGCTTCAGACCATATTTTGCGCTCTCCTCTTTCACCCTCATTAAAAGGTTCTTTAATTCCTCCTCACTTTCTGCCATCAAGGTTGTGTCATCTGCATATCTGAGGTTGTTGATATTTCTTCCGGCAATCTTAATTCCAGTTTGTGATTCATCGAGCCCAGCCTTTCGCATGATGTATTCTGCATATAAATTAAATAAGCAGGGAGGCAAAATACAGCCTTGTCATACTCCTTTTCCCAATTTTGAACCAATCAGTTGTTCCATATCCAGTTCTAACTGTAGCTTCTTGTCCCACATAGAGATTTCTCAGGAGACAGATGAGGTGATCAGGCACTCCCATTTCTTTAAGAACTTGCCATAGTTTGCTGTGGTCGACAGTCAAAGGCTTTTGCATAGTCAATGAAGCAGAAGTAGATGTCTTTCTGGAACTCTCTAGCTTTCTCCATAATCCAGCGCATGTTTGCAATTTGGTCTCTGGTTCCTCTGCCTCTTCTAAATCTAGCTTGCACTTCTCGATCCACATACTGCTTGAGCCTTCCTTGTAGAATTTTAAGCATAACCTTGCTAGCGTGTGAAATGAGTGCAATTGTGCGGTAGTTAGAGCATTCTTTGGCACTGCCCTTCTTTGGGATTGGGATGTAGACTGATCTTCTCCAATCTTCTGGCCACTGCTGAGTTTTCCAAATTTGCTGGCATATTGAGTGTAGCACCTTAACAGCATCATCTTTTAAAATTTTAAATAGTTCAGCTGGAATATCATCACTTCCACTGGCCTTGTTATTTGCAGTGCTTTCTAAGGCCCATTTGACTTCACTTTCCAGGATGTCTGGCTCAAGGTCAGCAACCACACTACCAGGGGTGTACGAGGCATCCATATCTTTCTGGTATAATTCCTCTGTGTATTCTTGCCACCTCTTCTTGATGTCTTCTGCTTCTGTTAGGTCCTTACCACTTTTGTCCTATATTATGGTAATCTTTGTTAATTAGATTAGTCTTAATAAGGTTATGATTTATGTTTGTTTGTCTATTTGTCTGTGTGTTTAAATTTTTGTGAAAAAAACAATAAACAATAAATTTTTTTTGGGGGGGGGAGAAAACACTACATTTCCCAGCACCCCACAAAATGAGCCCTCAGCGCCCTAACCTGCTGGGTTAAGATATCGCCAAAAACCCAAGGTCAGCCGAATCATTACAAAGGGCGCTAAGCTGCGGGGGAAAGCCTCTGCAACGTTTGTCGAGAAAACACTATGTTTCGCCAAATGCTTGGAGAAGGCCCCATGTGACATTTGGCAGTGAAAAAACTACATTTCATGGCGCCCCACAATATGAACCCTCGACACCCTTACCTGCAGCGTAAAGATTTCGCCAAAAATATGACATTATCCGATTAACTCCAAAGCGGTGCTCCAGGAAGAGCCCCTGTAAAAATACGTTTCACAGCTCCCCCCCCCAAAAAAAAAACACGAGCCATCAGCACACTAAACATTAGTTTCAATATTTCGCCAAAAATCTGGGGTTGTCTGACTAACTCCAAAGCAGAGCCATATGCTGTAACAAGGCCCCATGCAACATTTGGCAGTGAAAACACTATGTTTTCCTGCACCCCACAAAATCAGCCCTCGGCGCCCTAACCCTCAGGATCAAGATTTTGCCAAATATCACCACTGGAGAGAGACCTGTTGCATAATGTAAAAGTGCTGTCTAAAATGTATAAGATATTATGGGAAAGGGATTCCTGCGCTGAGCACTGGCAAAATGGCCCGTGCAATGTTTAGCAGTGAAAACCGCACGTTTCACAGCGCCCCACAAAATGAGCCTTTGGCGCTCTATCCGAAAACCTGACGTCATCCAATTAACTCTAAAGCAGCGCCAAACTGGGGAAATTGCCCCCCTGCAACATTTGGCAGTGAAAATAGATAGAAGTCAGTGCTTTATACGGTTCAGCCATCAGGCGTAGCAATGCACAAAGATTAAAGCCACGATAGCCAGCTCTGAAAAGCTGGTGTGGTTTGTGTTTTCTGAGGCATAGCCATGAGGCTTGGAGTTAATGACTTGTAACACATCACAGTCATGTTGACACCATGAATCATGTTGACACGATTAAGCGCTTCTACGCATGCGCAAGTGGCAAAACACGGAAGTAACCCTTTCCGGTACTTCCGGGTCGCCGTGGGACCCAACCTGAAAAAAGGTAACATGAAGCAAACGTAACATAGGTATGACTGTACTGGAAGAAGCAAAGATCTCCCGTGTCAAAGCAATGATTCTTCAACATCAACTTCACTGGACTGGTCATGTTGTGCAGATGCCTGATTCTTGTCTTCCAAAGAAACTACTCTATTCCAAACTTTAAAATGGAAAGCGTAATGCTAGTGGTCAACAAAAGAGGTTTAAAGACTCTATCAAGGCAAATCTTTAAAAATGTAGTATAAACACCGACAACTGGGAAACACTAGCCTGCCAGTGCCCCAATTGGAGAACAGCTTTTACCAAAGGTGTCATGTGCTTTGAAGACGCTCGAACTCAGGACGAAAGGAAGACATGTGCTAAGAGGAAGGCATGCTTGGCAAACCCTCACAGTGATCAACTCCCGCCCGGAATCCAATGTCCCCACTGTGGAAGGACGTGGGGATCCAGAATTGGCCTCCACAGTCACTTACGGACTCACTGTTAAGACCGTGTTCGTGGAAGACAGTATTACTCGGCTACAAATGATCACCAAAGAAGAACAGTATTTGAAAGAATGGATTCCATATACAGTGGTACCTCAGGTTAAGAACTTAATTTGTTCTGGAGGTCTGTTCTTAACCTGAAAGTGTTGCAAGAGACTTAGTAGCTTTTTCTTCTAGATTCCATCTAAATTGCACGCAGAATAAATACTGACCTCTAGGGCTATGAAGTGGTGTTTGGGTAAGTTTATGGTTCTTCTGCTCCTGGTCACTCACCTGTCTGTGGTCCTCAAAGATTTCTTGGTCCCACAGCAGGGAGTAATCCAGAGCATTTGGAAGTTAATCCCTGTTACCTATGTTCCTCAGAGATAATATGATAGATGGTAGCTATCGTTAATCACCACTTAATTATCTCTGTTGACAGAGTCTCAACAGAAATGACTAACCAGCCACGATGCCTTCCTGGAACTCTCAGTAATAATGCAATTGTCCAAATATTGGAAATCCCTATTCAATAGGAATTGTTGGGTGTATTGTTGACGAGATCACTGCAGAACACGTGAGTAACATTTGGCTCTGTGCTACTCAAACTTTGGCTGCAAACCTGCATTCATTGTGATTTGTTTGCAGAGAGGTTAGATGATGAGGCAACAAAACACTACCCCACATTTTCCAGTGCATTTTCTTTTAACTTTTCTTTTCACAAGAAGTCCATTTGGGGGGAAATAGGGTTGTTCTGCAGGACTAGGTACAACCTGAATATGCTGGTATGTGATTGAACATTCCCTCCAGTACTTTGGCCACCTCATGAGAAGAGAAGACTCCCTGGAGAAGACACTGATGCTGGGAAAGATGGAGGGCACAAGGAGAAGGGGGCGACAGAGGACGAGATGGTTGGATAGTGTTTTCGAGGTTACCAGCATGAGTTTGACCAAACTGCGGGAGGTAGTGGAGGACAGAGGTGCCTGGCGTGCTCTGGTCCATGGGATCACGAAGAGTCGGACACGACTAAACGACTAAACAACAACAACAACAATTAACATTGTTATGTGACTTCCTTGTATCCCCCTGGTTGGATTTCAGTGCATATCATTTTAACGGTTTTCCAAATCAATATTCTTATAAAATTAACTTAATCACTTAACATCTTTCTTACTTCCCAGTTCAGTATTAAACATATTAATTCATCACATATTACATATTTAAATCCTACGCCTATCCGCTATATGCAAGCTTTTTCCAATTAGTTTAACTTAACATATTTAACTAAATAGTCATTAAATTTTGTCCATTCTTCCTGATACTCCTCCTCCTTCTGGTCAGGGACTCTTCCAGTCAGATCGGCTAGCTCCGAAAAATCCATCATCTTCATCTGCCATTCTTCCACTGTTGGTACTTCTTGCGTTTTCCAATTCTTAGCTAACAAAATTCTTGCTGCAGGTGAGTGTCCCACCGGGCGAAATGGGATGTACCCCCCCCCTCAAGCTCAGGATTCCAGAACTAACAACTGTCAGTTGGGAGGGACGGAAGGCAAGGACCCACAGCCCAGGTGGGGCTCGCTAGCTTGGAGAGGAGGTGTGCGATTCCTCAGCTGGAGTAGATGCAGGACAGTTGAGGCTCACATGCCTCATCACCGCAGAAGCTATCACTGGAAAGCTGTCCTGGCCAGGCCTGTGTCCTTTGGCTCCAGTTGGGAGTGAAACGGATGACGTCTGATTTTGGGCGAATTTTTTTAAAAAAAAAATAATTATGATTTTCAAGTTTATACATTTCAATAATTTTGCAGTCATTTTCACATTTCAAAACTTGACTTCCTTCCCCCTCTTTCTGCAGTTCCTTAAATTGACTCTTCATATCTTATGCATATCCAAATTACCTTAATTTCTTTATTTATGCATCTGCTTTAAATATATAATCTTATTAAACTGCAGGTTATTCCAATAATCCTGCCAATGTTCTTATCTGTTTACAGTTTGTAACTATTCATTAAACCATTTCCATTCTTTAATAAAAAGTTTGTTCTCTTGCTCCTAGAAATGGTCAGCATGCGACAGAGGCCACATCCTGGGAACGGATTTGACTGGCCACCTAAACCAAGTGAGGGCAGCCAAGGAGTCTCAAATGCTCAGGAACTTCCCCTGTGTGCCAAGACAGGCTCCAGCAGATTGAGCGGACAAGACCAAGCGTGGGCCCAGTGGTCAAGAAGGTGGTTTCTGCAATGCTGTGGAGGGAAGTGAGGGGCAGATGGGGCTCATCCACCTATAAAGATAGCCCAGCGAGGAGAAGGAAAACTCTGATCCTAATTTGCCTTGTGGGATATCTTTGGGAGCTGAAAAGGCTAAGGAGTAATCCCTACACAAATCTGGACTGGAGTCCCTCAGGCAGTTGGATGGCGCTGTTTACAACCCCTTCTGACAACTCCTGCAGCCCAACTGGTGCCTAACTCTGCTTTCCTTGGAGACACATGTTGTCATCTGGGAAGCCCAGGACCTCCAGACACACTGCCCAGTCTTGCTCCCTGGAGAGGTCACTTTGGGACTGCTGACACCGTTGCTTGACTTTGACCTCACCCCCGGAGGCGCACTCCATTGCTTCTCAAGACAGACAAATGCCAGCATTAAAAAACTATTTGAAAGAATTTTATTTCATTCACAAAAGACAATCTGGCATGTGATTAGGACAGTGGTTTTCAGACAACGGGTGACACGTTTATTGATCCAGTTTGGAAGTCTCTGTCTTGTCTTCGCACATGCGCAGTTCCATCTAGGAGCAACAACAAGGGAGGGAGCCAAACTGTCGACTCCTGCAGCGAGACTCAGGATTTCCACTCATGCTCACAAACGTAGGAAAAAGCACCGCCTAGGATAAAAGGATGATCACAGAATAGCATGTTTGTAAAGGAACTTGATTAGAATAATAATAATGATTTTATTTTTCTATTTGGGTTTGTGGGGAAGGGGGGGGACTGGGTCTTGGTGGGGAGGGAGATCTGTGCTGGAGCTGCTGGCCTCACTGCTGTCGCTGCCCGGAAGAGAAAAGAAGAGAAAAGATTTTTAATCTTTCCATTTATTATTATGTTGACAACCCATCTTTCCTTCAAGGATCTTCAGGTGGCTTACGCTATTCTCCCTTTCTTTAATTATACTTACTTCCTCATTCCATTTCTCTTCCAATATCTCTTCCTCCTCCTCCTCGCAGACCAGGGGGTGGATTTTAGGGGCACGACAGCAGGAGGCCAGCAGCTCACACAGCCTGCCGCACTGGCCATTCTCTCTTTCAACAGCCTTTGAGAACAACTGAGTAGGCATCTAGAGCGTCAACTGAACAGGCATGTGGATCAGCTAGTCACTGGGCACAGTCTATTCTTTTGGAGGGGGCTTTCCCCAGTTTCCATTTATAAGAAGTTTGAAAGGTTGCCTCTTTATAAAGTCTGTTTCCTTGTGATGAAAGACCACACTGGAGACTCATAGTGTTTTTGAAATATATAAAGGTAAAGAGACCCCTGACCATTAGGTCCAGTCGTGGCCGACTCTGGGGTTGCGGCGCTCATCTCGCTTTATTGGCGGACCGGTCACGTACAGCTTCCGGGTCATGTGGCCAGCATGACTAAGCTGCTTCTGAACCAGGGCAGCGCATGGAAACACCCTTTACCTTCCTGCCGGAGCGTTACCTATTTATCTACTTGCACTTTTGACGTGCTTTCGAACTGCTAGGTTGGCAGGAGCAGGGACCGAGCAACGGGAATTCACTCCGCCGTGGGGATTCGAACCGCCGACCTTCTGATAGGCAAGTCCTAGGCTCTGTGGTTTAACCCACAGCACCACCCGCATCCCTATTATTTATTTCTTTAGATACTTGGGTTTTGGGCGAAGGGAGAACTGGGTCTTGGAGCGGGGTAGAGCTGTACTGGAGCTGCTGGCCTCACTGCTATCGCTGTCTGGAAGAGAAATGAAGAGAAAAAATTCTAGATGCCTACTCAGTTGTTCTCAAAGGCTGTTGAAAGAGAGAATGGCCAGTGCGGCAGGCTGTGTGAGCTTATTACATTGATGACCCATCTTTCCTCCAAGGATCTCCAGGTGGCTTGCGTTATTCTCCCTCCCTTCCTCCCTTTGCTCACGCAGCCAATCTTTATAAACTAATCTAACCATGACTTGGTTCCCTATGTTTCTGAATCTTGAGGGATAGTAAAAGAAACAGAATGCAGAAGGAATTAGGAATCCTACTTATACTTTATATGAAGAAAGTTTCTTCATTACACCAGAAAACGTATTTCCTTTCTCACAAACTACCTCCTCAAACTAAATATGCTCATCTTTAATTTTATACTCCCTCTCCTCTTTTGTCCAGTTCTGCCCCTCCTTTCGGCGCTTTTCTTTTCTTGATTCTCCAATTAGTCCAGCCGTTTCTCCTAGACCACGCTACGCCATCTTTGCCATCTTTATAGGTTAGTGTTTAATATAAGTTCAATATTAAAAGTGTTGCCTTCTTTTTTACCTTTGTTTCCCAGTAACTTCCACCACAAACAGCGCTGACAATCCAAGTCTTTTAACTCAGTCTCTTTCGCTGGGCTCACGCCACTTCAAAGTAAAAAACAAGTTAAGTCCTTGAATTCCGCTTCTTTTAATGGGCTAGTACTGCTGCTGCAGAGTGAAATTTGAATCTGTCTTCCTTTTCTTACTGGTACTTGTTAGAGAAATCTTCGCTCATGGTTAAGTATAATGAGAAAGATTTCCAATATATTTAAGATAAAATCTCCCGCTCTTTACTCTTTATGTGCTAGTCTTTTGGGTCTGTTTCTGAGCAGTTCACTTTGTATAAATAAGTCTCACAGACCCTCTTCTCCTCAAGCTCTCCTTGTTAGCTTAGTCCAGTAATTAAGGGGATTGAGAAAGTGAGAGATTTTGCTGCCGTTCTTACCGTTTGGGACTTTGAGGCTTGCTGCTGAGGATTGCTCGTGTCCTTGTGTCTAGCTACTCTCTGTCGACTCACCTCCTGGTTAGGACGTGGGCTTTTTCGATGCTGCCGGACAATGTCAGCCCTGGACCACACCCAGAGCCTTTTGGGGGGTCGTGTAGCCTCCGCGTTGCCCCCCAAAGTTCCCTCTAACAGCTGCTAGGCGCGGAGAACCCACGAAGCACATCAACAACGGAGGGCGGAAAAACCGGAAGCCCTTACATACCAGGTTTGGGAGGGGGATTTAGTCTGCGATAGGCTTTTTCCGTAGGGACACGGGTGGCCCCAGAACCTAGGGCTTGCTGATCAGAAGGTCGGCAGTTCGAATCCCCGCGACGGGGTGAGCTCCCGCTGCTCGGTCCCTACTCCTGCCAACCTAGCAGTTCGAAAGCACAAAGTGGAAGTAGATAAATACCGTATTTTTCGCTCTATAGGACGCACTTTTTCCCCTCCAAAAATTAAGGAGAAATGATCAAAGCAGCAGAAATAAGAGATGATTGGATCCCTTTCTGAGCGCGAAGCATGGGTACCCCCAACAAAAATTTAAAATTCGGTTTTGTAATTTGGAACTAATGTGATTTGATTGGTTTGCTAATAAAAATTATTTTATTAAAAAAACAACAAAAATTAAGGGGAAATGTGTGTGTGTCCTATGGAGTGAATGCAGGCTGCGCAGCTAAGCCCAAAGCCAGAACAGGGAGAAGTAGCGCTGCGCAGCACTCCGTCTCACTGTTCTAGCTTGGGGTTAGCTGCGCAAAGCCTCCGCAGGGCAGCGGGGTGAAGGCACCCCGCTGCCCTGTGGAGGTTTCAAAGGCCGTCCCCGAAGCCAGAACAGCGAGGCGGAGCACTGCACAGCACTCCGTCTCACTGTTCTACCTTGGGGATGGCTGCACAAAGCCTCCGCAGGGCAGCGGGGTGCCTTCACCCCGCTGCTCTGCGGAGGCTTCAAAGGCTGCACTCCGTTGGCTTCAGGCAGCTATCTGCAAGGTTTCGGAGCACAGCAGAAGTTCCCACTGTCTTCCGAAGGCTTGCGGATAGCCGCCTGAAGCCTGGAGAGTGAGAGGGGTCAGTGCATACCGATCCCTCTTGCTCTCCTGGCTTCGCTTCGCTGGAGAGGTGCTGCACAGTTTTCCCTCTCTGTGCAGCGCCCCTTCAGCGAAGCGGGAGGAGAAATGGAAGGGGCTCCGTTTCTCCTGCCGCTTCGCTGAAGGGGCACTGAGCAGAGAGGGGGAGAAACCCCCCCCCCTGTTCTCTCCCTCCTATGGTCCGGTGTGTCCTATAGAGCGAAAAATACGGTAGGTGCCGTTCTGGCGGGAAGGTAAACAGCCTTTCCGTGCACTGCTCTGGTTTCGCCAGAAGTGGCTTAGTCATCCTGGCCACATGACCCAGAAGCTGGACGCCGGCTCCCTCAGCCTATAGAGCGAGATGAGCGCGCAACCCCAGAGTCGTCCGCGACTGGACCTAATGGTCAGGGGTACCTGTACCTTTACTTAGGCTTTTTCCAGATCTGCCTTACTGCCCTATGTTTCTAAATCTTGAGGGAGAGCAAAAGAAGCAGAATGCAGAAAGAATTAGACATCCTACTTACACTCAAGAAGAAGAAATCTTCATTTTGCCGGAAAACATCATTACTTCTCACAAACCACCTCCTTTCTCCTGAACTATCCTCAGATAGTTGCTCTTCCCAAAGTCCTCAGCCAAGTCACTCAGCAGGGGGACGTGTCACAATGGAGGACCTGACCCTGTTGCTTTAGCTACCTTGCTTAACAATGTGAATTGTTCCCCTTAACATTAATTTTTCAAATATATCTTCCAGTGGGTTTTTATTTTATTTATTTAGGAAGGATCTAGAGCTGGCTTCATCCAGCACGGTGCATTTCTGGACAGGACAGGAAATACCTTGCAAACACACACTTTTCAACATGGCGGTGTCACCAAGGAAAAACACTCCTGGCCTAGACTATGGCTGCTGTTTCTCAATTAATAGTAAAAAATGACCCTTCTCAACATCCTGTAATAATCTGTCCAGTATTAGGATGGACAGGAGCAGGACTTCACCCTTAGACCTCCTCATCCCCCTGTTTCTTTCTGTTTCTGCCCAGTGTCTTCTGCCAATCAACAGCTTTCCTTAGCTTGCAAGGAAGTGAAATGTTATGAGTTACTTGGTGCCAGACTCCCCTTTGCCATGAGTTTCTGGGTGCCAGGCACTGAACCCCTGGACACTGAACATCTGGGGAATTGATCTAAGCCATGTTTAAATGTACCCCAAGCTCTACATTTGATTGTTGGTTATTAAAAACTGATTGAAACCATTTTATTTCATTCACAAAAGAAATTTTGACATGTGATTATGATAAGAGTTTATATAATAAAGGTGACACATTTATTGATCCTTTTTGTAAGTTATTATTTGTCTAATGTATTTTATATATATATTAATCAGTAAGCGGGTGGGGTGGGAAGCAGTGCTGCATATGAAACTGGTGGATGGCTGTCATTAATCCAGATCAATTTCATAGAATCATAGAAACTTATAGCTGGAAGGGACACCAAGGGTCATCTAGTCCAACCCCCTGTGATGCAGCAATCTCAGCAAAAGCATCCATGGCAGACGGCCACCCAACCTCTGCTTAGTAACCTCCAAGGAAGGAGAGTCCACCAGCTCTCGAGGGAATCTGTTCCAACGCCAAACAGCCCTTACTGTCAGAAAGTTTTTATGAATGTTTAGTTGGAATCTCCTTTCTTATAACTTGAATCCATGGGTTCGAGTCCTACCATCTAGAGCAGGAGAAAACAAGCTTGTTCCCTCTTCCATGTGACAGCCCTTAAGATATTTGAAGACGGCTGTCAGATCTCCTCTCAGTTTCCTCTTTTCCAGCCCAAACCTACCCAGCTCCTTCTTCAATCTTAGTTTCCAGACCCTTGGTTGTCTTGGTTGCCCTCCTCTGCACACATTCCAGCTTGTCAACATCCTTCTTAAATGATGATGCCCAGAACTGGACACAGGACTCCAGGTGTGGCCTGACCAAGGTAGGAGAGAGTAGGACTTTGACTTCGTTTCATCAGGACCCTGGACTTCCATAGATGCAACCTAGAACAGCCTGACCATTTTCTGCTGCTGCACATTCCTTGTGGCTGAGGCTCAGGGTAACGCCCCCGGGACCTTTCAGTTCATGGTGTCCATGGAGGCGCAGGTCAATTCTGTGTCCAGGCCAGCTGTTGACCAGCTTCATCTAGTACGCAGGCTGAGACCCTACCTGCCCACAGACTGTCTCACCGGAGTGGTGCATGCTCTAGTTATCTCTTGCTTGGACTACTGCAATGCGCTCTAGGTGGGGCTACCTTTGAAGGTGACCCGGAAACTACAACTAATCCAGAATGCGGCAGCTAGACTGGTGACTGGGAATGGCCCCTGAGACCTACATTGGCTCCCAGTATGTTTCCGGGCACAATTCAAAGTGTTGGTGCTGACCTTTAAAGCCCTAAACAGCCTCGGCCCAGTATACCTGAAGGAGCGTCTCCACCCCCATCGTTCTGCCTGGGCACTGAGGTCCAGCGCTGAGGGACTTTTGGCGGTTCCCTCCCTACGAGAAGCCAAGTTACAGGGTAGTGGTGCCTGCCCTGTGGAACCCCCTCCCACCAGATGTCAAAGAGATCAACAGCTACCTGACATTTAGAAGACATCTGAAGGCAGCCCTGTTCTGGGAAGCTTTGAATGTTTGACAGACTTATTTTATTTTAATATTTTGTTGGAAGCCGCCCAGAGTGGCTGGGTATAAATCATAAATTATTATTATTATATTATGATGATGACTGTGAGGTGTTACAAGTCATTAACTTCAAGCCACACTGCCATGCCTTTGAAGACACAAACCATCCCAGCTTTTCAGAGCTGGCTATCATGGCTTCTTTAATCTTTGTGTATTGCTCCACCATGTGGCTGAATCATATAAAGCACTGACTTTTACATATCTCTTGACCTCTAATTGCAAGAAGATCTCATTAACTTGGATTATAATCTTTATAAATTGGAGCTGTGGAGCAGGTCCTTGAGGGGGGGGGGGCTCCCACCATTCCTCCTTTTGATGAAACGGAAACTTCTGACTTTGGAACAAAATTGGTCGTATTTGCCTATATGGCAGACACAACTCTCCCCATGTTTTGCAGTCTTTGCTGTCTGATTATCATTACCTATAGGCTTAGCCAGCTACCTGTGGTGTGGCTTCATCCTGTCTTAGAGAAAGCAAGAATTTGCTCTTAAGCAGGTGGAGCCGTAGTAAAATCATGGCTGGCCTGTTTGACACCTCTGTCATGGAACTGGAAGAGAAGCTCATTCTTTGAGACAAGAGCAGATGAATCTGAATGATTCTTGAGTTCAGGATGTGACTCTCTGGGGATCTATCAGAGTTAGCATTTTTTCCAAGCTTGCTCCTCCTACTTTAACAAATCTTTTAATTTTCTGAAGCTCTTCAGTGTTGTTGATGTTTTTTTAAAATGCAATAATCAGACATAGCTCCCTCTGGTCCTCATGATAAATAGCAAGCCTGCATTAAAAACAAGCCATTTTCAATTATCCAAATAAACATTATAAAAACACAGTAGTAATCACAGAACAAAACAGAAAATGCTGTCTGACAAATGCAAGATAAAAATACCGAAGCAAATATTCATAACTGGAATGACTTTTTCTACCACCCTACCCCAAATCCATTAAAACAAATTGAGCTTTAATAATATTTCTTTTTATTTATTTAATCAAAGACTATACTTTATTAACAAAACAAAATAAAGAGCGAACAATATAATTGCATGGAAACTAAGATTGCACACGCCAAAGGATATAATTTTTGGTTGTTGCATTAACAATCCCTGGGGGAAATAATCATTATTGATATTGTGGGTGGGTTGAAAATAGAAGAAGGAAAAAATGCATTGTTTATAAACATCAATATGTTGTCCTCAAGGTCCTATTATATTCTCACTTGAAGTTGAAAAATTACTAAGAATTCCAAATAGCATATTTCACAGGAAGCATTTGAACATCATTTATATATAAAATAAATTTTGTTATGTAGTTGAAGATTAATCTTTTGTTGTTTCTCCTTTAGTATATCTTAATTTTGAGTTATTTGCTATGCCATAAATCCATAACCAAAGAGCTCTCCAGTGTTCTAACAGCCGGATGGGCTTGGTGTTCCCTTTTGGTAGGGAATTTCAAAGTGATGGACTATAAAACAGGCCCTGCTTTTGATAATGGGACTGAATAAGGTGGAACTCTCAGGTGCATTCAGTTTAGGAGGTGCAGAGATTCTGAGTGTTGTGTAAGTTATTTGAATATACATTCTCAGTCCGGGGGGGAAATTCATTGGAGCACAGCAGGTGTGGTCTGTAAACTAATCTCTAAGGCCCTGTGACTTGTTTGCTGTGGCTCCACTGTTACGGCAGGTGATTCTCATGAGGCATTCTGAGCATTTTCGAGTCCTGTTATGTTGCATTAAGTTCAGTACAGTTTGAAGATGTGGACGAGGTGCTTGGATAATTTCAGGTGTCCATTTCTGCTCTGCATCCTTGCCTTCATGGCCGGTGAAATCTAGCAAAGAGGAAATAGATGAATGAGGTGGTTCATGTCTCTGGGCCTAATAAACCCTCCCTGAAACCAGACTATCAGAGCAATCATGTGCCAGTTGCTCATGTCCCTTTCTTGGGCATGGTGCTCAAGCGCATGGTTGCAAGCCAGAGCCAGGCTCTCTTAGATGCAACAGATTTTCTAATCCCATTTCTGGGGTAAATTCAAAGTGCTGGTTTTTGCATATAAAGCCTTTTGCATTTTAGGACCCTGATCAGTGTTAGAAACCAAACGGCACCTAAAACCTAGGTTACAGGCACCACAGCTCAATGTTTGGGGCCTTTTTAAAAAAAGGAATTTATTATTATTATTTATTTCATTTCTATACTGCTTTATATTTTAAAGGGGAAAAATATCAAAGTGGTTTACACATTAAAACATCAACTAAAACAATTTAGAATAAAACAATTTAAATCTTCAAGGAAAATATTTCAGAAAAATATGAAATATAAATGCAGTAAATAAGCTCGTCTGCTTACCTGTTTAAAAAAGCTGGAGGGCCCAGCCAGGTAAAGACCTGGCATCCACAGATCTCCACATGGTTGCAATTGGACCCACATCAGTTGCACAATGCGCCTGGCGAATTTCGAACACTGATGGCTGATATCTGAAGGACCACCAGGCCTCAGATGAACCAACTCTGACACTGCATGAACCACCTGAGGCCGTTCTCCGTGTGCCTCCTCCAAGGGGGGTGACAAGAGAACTGGCCTTTTCACTGCTGGCTCCCCACTTAGCAATACTTTCCCTGGGGCAGCACGCCTGGTGCCATCATTGTCTATTTAGGCATCAGGCAAAAACATGTTTTATTTACCATTGGCAAATAAAAAAACCCCTTAAGGGTTGTGTTTGTGGCTTCTCTTTGTGCTGTTTGTGACCTCTTTTGTGCTCATTCTTAGGTTTCATCTTGCTGTTTTTGACTTGGGTTTAATGTTCCTTGTTTCTTTTATCTATTTTGTAAGTTGCTCTGAGACACTTTGGTGTAAAAAATGACAACAACAACAACAGCTGTTCCAACTTCATTGGGAGTAAATTGTCAGTGTAGTGGGAAAGCTGGCTCCTGATAGCCCTTTGGCTCTCCAGATGTTGTATGACAGCTCCTTTCATCCCTGACCACAGGCAACACTGGCTGGAGCTGATGGGAGCACCGGCGGAGCAAGCCAGTTGGGCACCTGGGGTGGTGCACGTGCCCTGTGCCCAGGGGTGGGGTGAGTCAGAGCAGGACGCTCCGCAGGGCCTCCGGAGTCTGGCTGCCTCCTCCCACTCAGCCGCCCTACAGCTGGGGGGGAGGCAACGGGAGGACTGTCTGGGCAGCGCGGAGCCTGCGGGCGCCCAAGCCACCCTGTCGCTCCCAGGAGAGATGTGTGGCTCAGGCGCGCTACAGGCCCTGCGGTGAGTGCCGTCCAGCATTTTGTCACCCCCCTCAGTGGTGACACCCAGCTCAGACCACCTCCACCACACACCCCTTCCTCTGCCCCTGGATGCGAGTAGGAGTTGGGCCTGATGTACTCACTTCCTACACTCTTGCATGGGTGCGGGCATCCCTTGTTTGAGAAAAAGCCCACTGTAGAATCTGACACATATGAACATGGGGGAAACTGTTGCTCTTTTGGTTTGAGTTGAGTTGAGGGTATGCATAATAAGGGGGAACTAACAAATTACCATTTGGGAGTAGAAAAAGGAACCAGCAAAGATTTCCTGGAGGAGCAAGGAGAGAACACTGCTACTTTTTAGCAATATGCTCCTTTGCTTGACATAATCTAAATCAGGGGTCGGCAACCCGCGGCTCCGGAGCCGCATGCGGCTCTTTAACGCCTTTGCCGCGGCTCCAGGGCGGAGGCGAGGGGAGGAGGCGCATTTTCCGCAAAGCCATTTCCGAGCTAGAGAGCAGAGGGGGTTGCGGGCTAACCCCTCCCACACTCCACTCGCGGGGGCTGGCCTTTTGCCCCCGCGAGAACAGGGGAATCCCCGGGCGTGCCTGCAACCCTGCCCGCCAATCGGCAGGGCCGGGGAGGCGTGGCCTAGCCCATTTAAGGCCAGGCACGACCGGGGACCGCCCTCTTTGCCCCGTTCCAGCTCGCACCCTCTCCCTTCCTTCCCCTCGTGGTGTGTGGGATTCCACTCCCGGCAGTCCTTCTCTGCCGTCCTCGCTGCTTTCCTCCCCCCCCCCCCGCCCCCCGCTTTTCTCCCTCTCTAGCCTCCTCTAGGCGTGGGTTGAAGCTGCGGCGTCCATTTCTTTAAAGGGCATCGATAAGGGAAAATCGTCGGCGCCATCTTTGTGGGCGCACGTGGGAGTCGCGGGAGCGGCCATTTTGGTTGAGGGGTGTAAGCAGGCTGCATTGAAAGGGGGCATGTAAGCTGGTCACTGTTTTGAAGGGGAGTGAAGAACACACACTCAAAAAAAGGTAACTTGTTAATTTAACGTTTATTTCTATGAGGAGGAGTAATTCTGAGGGGTCAAACAAAATAATAATAATAAAGTGTCAAAAAAGTTATTTTTATAATGACGAGGATGACATTGGGCCCTCATTATTAATTATTATTTACATCAGGCACTGATTATGATTTATGGTACACTGGGGCCCTGATTAATTTTCTATGGCATTTTGGGGCATTGATTATTGGGCATAGCAAATTTTGATATGGGGCCCTCTGATTTCTAATTACGTCCCTCTTTTGGACCCCCGGTAGGCCAGCCATGGATAAAGGCAAGAAAAGAAAAATTTCTGAAGAAAACAGAATGTTTAATGATACATGGACAGAATCATTTGCCTTCTCTACTGACAAGACTGGTTTACCAGTATGCTTAATATGTGGTGAGAAATTTGCAAACAACAAAAAGTCAAATATTGCAAGACATTTCCAGAATAAACACACAGCCTTTGCTGAAAAATATCCAGATGGAGATGAGAGACAAAAAGCCATTGCAGAACTTATGAGGAAGGTTGATAGGAGCAAAAATAATTTCAAGAATTGAGTGAAGTCTGCAAATTCCACAACATATGCTAGTTTTGTAGCCGCTCAGGAAATAGTCAAGCACGGTAAGCCGTTCACAGTGTTATATTTGTTTTAAATGTCGCAATGGTTTTGCGGCTCCCAGTTGTTGTTTTTTCTTCGGAAACGGGTCCAAGTGGCTCTTTTTGTCTTAAAGGTTGCAGACCCCTGGTCTTGACAGTGAGTCCGTAAGTGACTGTGGAGGCCAATTCTGGATCCACACGTCCTTCCACAGTGGGGACATTGGATTCCGGGCGGGAGTTGATCACTGTGAGGGTTTGCCAAGCGTGCCTTCCTCTTAGTACATGTCTTCCTTTCGTCCTGAGTTCGAGTGTCTTCAAAGCCCACGACACCTTTACTAAAGACTGTTCTCCAACTGGAGCACTCGCAGGCAAGTGTTTCCCAGTTGTCCGTGTTTATACTACATTTTGAAAGATTTGCCTTGATAGAGTCTTTAAACCTCTTTTGTTGACCACTAGCATTACGCTTTCCATTTTAAAGTTTGGAACAGAGTAGTTTCTTTGGAAGACAAGAATCAGGCATCTGCACAACATGACCAGTCCAATGAAGTTGATGTTGAAGAATCATTGCTTCGACACGGGTGATCTTTGCTTCTTCCAGTACAGTCATACCTCATGTTATGTTTGCTTCATGTTACCTTTTTTCAGGTTGGGGCCCACGGCGACTCGGAAGTACCGGAAAGGGTTACTCCCGTGTTTCGCCACTTGCGCATGCGTAGAAGCGCTAAATCGTGTCAACATGATTCATGGTGTCAACATGACTGTGATGTGTTACAAGTCATTAACTCCAAGCCTCATGGCTATGCCTCAGAAAACACAAACCACCCCAGCTTTTCAGAGCTGGCTATCGTGGCTTTAATCTTTGTGCATTGCTACGCCTGATGGCTGAACCGTAGAAAGCACTGACTTTTATCTATCTATTTTCACTGCCAAATGTTGCAGGGGGCCATTTCCCGCAGTTTGGCGCTGCTTTAGAGTTAATCGGATGGGGCACTGTGAAACGTGCGGTTTTCACTGCTAAACATTGCACTGGCCATTTTGCCAGTGCTCGGCGCAGGAATCCCTTTCCCATAATATCTTATACATTTTAGACAGCACTTTTACATTATGCAACAGGTCTCTCTCCAGTGGTGATATTTGGCAAAATCTTGATCCTGAGAGTTAGGGTGCCGAGGGCTGATTTTGTGGGGTGCAGGAAAACATAGTGTTTTCACTGCCAAATGTTGCATGGGGCCTTGTTACAGCATATGGCTCTGCTTTGGAGTTAGTCAGACAACCCCAGATTTTTGGCGAAATCTTGAAACTACTGTTTAGTGTGCTGATGGCTCGTTTTTGGGGGGGGGAGCTGTGAAACGTATTTTTACAGGGGCTCTTCCTGGAGTTTGGCACTGCTTTGGAGTTAATCGGATAATGTCATATTTTTGGCGAAATCTTTACGCTGCAGGTAAGGGTGTCGAGGGCTCATATTGTGGGGCACCATGAAACGTAGTTTTTTCACTGCCAAATGTCACATGGGGCCTTCTCCAAGCATTTGGCGAAACATAGTGTTTTCTCGACAAACGTTGCAGAGGCTTTCCCCCGCAGCTCAGCACCCTTTGTAATGATTCGGCTGACCTTGGATTTTTGGCGATATCTTAACCCAGCAGGTTAGGGCACTGAGGGCTCGTTTTGTGGGGTGCTGGGTAATGTAGTGTTTTCTTTTTTCCCCCAAAAAAAATTATTGGTTTTTTCACAAAAATTTAAGCACACAGACAAATAGACAAACAAATATAAATCATAACCTTATTAAGACTAATCTAATTAACATTTGTTAAGTGACTTCCTCATATCCCCCTGGTTGGATTTCAGTGCATATCATTTTAATGTTTTTCCAAATCAATATTCTTATAAAATTAACTTAATCACTTAACATCTTTCTTACTTCCCAGTTCAGTATTAAACATATTAATTCATCACATATTACATATTTAAATCCTACGCCTATCCGCTATATGCAAGCTTTTTCCAATTAATTTAACTTAACATATTTAACTAAATAGTCATTAAATTTCGTCCATTCTTCCTGATACTCCTCCTCCTTCTGGTCAGGGACTCTTCCAGTCAGATCGGCTAGCTCCAAAAAATCCATCATCTTCATCTGCCATTCTTCCACTGTTGGTACTTCTTGCGTTTTCCAATTCTTAGCTAACAAAATTCTTGCTGCAGTTGTGGCATACAAAAATAATTTAACATCTTTTGGGGGCAATTCCAAACCTGTTATTCCAAGAAGAAAGGCCTCTGGTTTCTTTATAAATGTATATTTCAACATTTTTTTCAATTCATTATAAATCTTTTCCCAGAAGTCTTTCACCTTGGGGCAGGTCCACCACATTTGATAGAAGGTACCTTCTTTTTCTTTACATTTCCAGCAATGGTTATCAGAGTTATGATAAATCTTTGCTAATTTAACAGGGGTCAGATACCATCTATACATCATTTTCATTATGTTTTCCTTTAGTACAGTACATGCAGTGAACTTGACCCCTTTCTTCCACAATCTTTCCCAATCCTCAAACATTATGTTATGTCCTACATGTCTTGCCCAATCTATCATCACTGATTTAACTTGTTCATCCTTCGTATGCCACTCTAACAATGGGAAATGTAGTGTTTTCAAAGCCCCCCCCCCCCCAATGTTGCAGGGGGCATTCTCTGGGTGTTTGGTGCTGCTTTGGAGTGAATCAGATGACATTGGACCTTTGGAGAAATCGTGACCCTGTGGGTTAGGGCACTGAAGCCTCATTTTTTGGGGGGGTCGCGCCATAAAACGTGGGGTTTTCACTGCCATGGATCACAAAACGGCTGCTATTTTGTGCAAAGCTGGTAGACTGAGAAACTAGTATTTTATTTTTATTTTTAAGAAGATAAACTAAAAGTGTGTGCTTACAGGTAAACAGATACCAGTGTGCATGCCCATTATGACCTCAGGCAAGAATCAAGAAAATACAGGTGGTCCCTCTTAACTGACATTCTGAACTGAACAGAACTGAAGGGAGGGGCTGGTTCTGGAGCAAAGCTGTTTAGATTGGGTTTGGGTGGATGCGAAGAGGATGCCTCAAACTTCTTGGGCTTTGCTTCTCAACTTATTCTGCCTTCTGGGACCCCCCAGCCCAAGACCAACCACCTCTTGGATAGGTGAGCATGCAGATATTTTGGAATGTGAGTGTGGGGCAGGATGACCGCGTATGAAAGCTCCTTTGAGCACAAGTGCTGGCCCCCCTTTTCTCTCCCATGGAGGCCCTGAACTTGCCAGCTCCTTGTTCAGGGCCTCCAAGGGAGAGAAAAGGGAACCTCAGTTACTCTTTGCCTTCTGAGGACACTGTCTCACTCCCAGCAGAGCCCCAAGACTTACGGCTGCTGCTCGAACAGCCTCAGGACATCCAAGGGATCATGAGCAAAGCACACAAGCCCTGCCCGCCAGATGTGAAGCACTCTACGGAGAGAATTTGGGTTTTTTAACTGGCTGAACAGAGTTTCAGCCCTTGGGGAATTTGATTTCTTAAACATACACCTTCCCCTTCCTTGTGTCCCTGGGGAGAAAAGCCAATCCTGCTTTCTTCCTTTGGTAATTTAATCAGAGGAAATAAACTCTTTCAGTGGTCTAATAGATTTGCTGAATCATGAATTCTGTACATGCACAGAGGCTATACCTCTTGAAACCCCAAAGATGGGCAAGATGGGGCATTTCTCTCCACCTGGCTCCACCGGATATTGCTGATGGCCAATGAAAGGCCAAGTAGGGATTCCTAGTGGGGGATGTTGCTGTGGTATATTGGAGGAGCAGGGCCAGGAGGCTAACTTGGACACCTGAGAACACAAAAAAGCAGCAGCAAAACAACTACATGTTTCCTTTTAAATGGGCCTTCCTGCTGAGTGTAAAGCATAGATCCTCATTTTTTAAGGGAAAAGGGAGAGAAGGCTTCTCCCAAAGTGTTAGAAGGCCACAAATAATGTAACAATAGAACAAAACAAATGTGCCGTTTCATGTGATACAGAATCCTATGTGCAAATCTGTTAGATTGAGAAATTTGTACTAAATAAGAAAAAAAAATCAAGAAAATACAGGTGGTCCCTCTTAACTGACATTCTGAACTGAACAGAACTGAAGGGAGGGGCTGGTTCTGGAGCCAAGCTGTTTAGATTGGGTTTGGGTGGATGCGAAGAGGATGCCTCCAACTTCTTGGGCTTTGCTTCTCAACTTATTCTGCCTTCTGGGACCCCCCAGCCCAAGACCAACCACCTCTTGGATAGGTGAGCATGCAGATATTTTGGAATGTGAGTGTGGGGCAGGATGACCGCGTATGAAAGCTCCTTTGAGCACAAGTGCTGGCCCCCCTTTTCTCTCCCATGGAGGCCCTGAACTGGCCAGCTCCTGGTTCAGGGCCTCCAAGGGAGAGAAAAGGGAACCTCAGTTACTCTTTGCCTTCTGAGGACACTGTCTCACTCCCAGCAGAGCCCCAAGACTTACGGCTGCTGCTCTAACAGCCTCAGGACATCCAAGGGATCATGAGCAAAGCACACAAGCCCTGCCCGCCAGATGTGAAGCACTCTACGGAGAGAATTTGGGTTTTTTAACTGGCTGAACAGAGTTTCAGCCCTTGGGGAATTTGATTTCTTAAACATACACCTTCCCCTTCCTTGTGTCCCTGGGGAGAAAAGCCAATCCTGCTTTCTTCCTTTGGTAATTTAATCAGAGGAAATAAACTCTTTCAGTGGTCTAATAGATTTGCTGAATCATGAATTCTGTACATGCACAGAGGCTATACCTCTTGAAACCCCAAAGATGGGCAAGATGGGGCATTTCTCTCCACCTGGCTCCACCGGATATTGCTGATGGCCAATGAAAGGCCAAGTAGGGATTCCTAGTGGGGGATGTTGCTGTGGTATAGTGGAGGAGCAGGGCCAGGAGGCTAACTTGGACACCTGAGAACACACAAAAAACAGCAGCAAAACAACAACATGTTTCCTTTTAAATGGGCCTTCCTGCTGAGTGTAAAGCATAGATCCTCATTTTTTAAGGGAAAAGGGAGAGAAGGCTTCTCCCAAAGTGTTAGAAGGCCACAAATAATGTAACAATAGAACAAAACAAATGTGCCGTTTCATGTGATACAGAATCCTATGTGCAAATCTGTTAGATTGAGAAATTTGTACTAAATAAGAAAAAAAAATTAAAGGTGTGTGCTTGCAGGTAAACAGATTGGAGATTTTCTGCAAGATCTTGTGAGATCTCATTGAAGTCTTGCAAGATGTCCAGGAGAGCAAAATATGTATTGAGATTTGGGAGAGATCTTGCATGCTCTTTCAGGGACCAAAGCCATCACTGCTGCAGCGCCAAAGGCAGGTGGCTAAGGGGTGGTGAGTGTCCCACGGGGCGAAATGGGATGTACCCCCCCTCAAGCTCAGGATTCCAGAACTAACAACTGTCAGATGGGAGGGACGGAAGGCAAGGACCCACAGCCCAGGTGGGGCTCGCTAGCTTGGGGAGGAGGTGTGTGATTCCTCAGCTGGAGTAGATGCAGGACAGTTGAGGCTCACATGCCTCATCACCGCAAAAGCTATAACTGGAAAGCTGAATTATGATTTTCAAGTTTATACATTTCAATAATTTTGCAGTCATTTTAGCATTTCAAAACTTGACTTCCTTCCCCCTCTTTCTGCAGTTCTTTAAATTGATTCTCCATATCTTATGCATATCCAAATTACCTCAATTTCTTCATTTATGCATCTGCTTTAAATAGATAATCTTATTAAACTGCAGGTTATTCCAATAATCCTGCCAATGTTCTTATCTGTTTACAGTTTGTAACTATTCATTCAACCATTTCCATTCTTTAATAAAAAGTTTGTTCTCTTGCTCCTAGAAACGGTCAGCATGTGACAGAGGCCACATCCTGGGAACGGTTTGACTGGCCACCTAAACCAGGTGAGAGCAGCCAAGGAATCTCAAATGCTCAGGAACTTCCCCTGTGTGCCAAGACGGGCTCCAGCAGATTGAGCGGACAAGACCAAGCGTGGGCCCAGTGGTCAAGAAGGTGGTTTCTGCAATGCTGTGGAGGGAAGTGAGGGGCAGATGGGGCTCATCCACCTATAAAGATAGCCCATCGAAGAGAAGGAAAACTCTGATCCTAATTTGCCTTGTGGGATATCTTTGGGAGCTGAAAAGGCTAAGGAGTAAAGCCTACACAAATCTGGAGTGGAGTCCCTCAGGCGGTTGGATGGCGCCGTTTACAACCCCTTCTGACATCTCCTGCAGCCCAACTGGTGCCTAACTCTGCTTTCCTTGGAGACACATCTGCAAGGCCAAGACAGGGAGTCTTGTCATCTGGGAAGCCCAGGACCTCCAGACACACTGCCCAGTCTTGCTCCCTGGAGAGGTCACTTTGGGACTGCTGACACCGTTGCTTGACTTTTGACCTCACCCCCGGAGGCGCACTCCATTGCTTCTCAAGACAGACAAATGCCAACATTAAAAAACTATTTGAAAGAATTTTATTTCATTCAAAAAAGACAATCTGGCATGTGATTAGGACAGTGGTTTTCAGACAACGGGTGACACGTTTATTGATCCAGTTTGGAAGGCTCTGTCTTGTCTTCGCACATGCGCAGTTCCATCTAGGAGCAACAACAAGGGAAGGAGCCAAACTGTCAACTCCTGCAGCGAGACTCAGGATTTCCACTCATGCTCACAAACGTAGGAAAAAGCACCGCCTAGGATAAAAGGATGATCAGAGAATAGCATGTTTGTAAAGGAACTTGATTAGAATAATAATGATGATGATGATTTTTATTTTATTTTTCTATTTGGGTTTGTGGGGAAGGGGGGGACTGGGTCTTGGTGGGGAGGGAGATCTGTGCTGGAGTTGCTGGCCTCACTGCTGTCGCTGCCCGGAAGAGAGAAGAAGAGAAAATATTTTTAATCTTTCCATTTCTTATTATGTTGACAACCCATCTTTCCTTCAAGGATCTCCAGATGGCTTACGCTATTCTCCCTTTCTTTAATTATATTTACTTCCTCATTCCGTTTCTCTTCCAATATCTCTTCCTCCTCCTCCTCGGAGACCAGGGGGTGGATTTTAGGGGCACGACAGCAGGAGGCCAGCAGCTCGCACAGCCTGCCACACTGGCCATTCTCTCTTTCAACAGCCTTGGAGAACAACTGAGTAGGCATCTAGAGCGTCAACTGAACAGGCATGTGGATCAGCTAGTCACTGGGCACAGTCTATTCTTTTGGAGGGGGCTTTCCCCAGTTTCCATTTATAAGAAGTTTGAAAGGTTGCCTCTTTATAAAGTCTGTTTCCTTGTGACGAGAGACCACACTGGAGACTCAGTGTTTTTGAAATATATCAAGGTAAAGGGACTCCTGACCATTAGGTCCAGTCGTGGCCGACTCTGGGGTTGCAGCGCTCATCTTGCTTTATTGGCGGACCGGTCATGAACAGCTTCCGGGTCATGTGGCCAGCATGACTAAGCTGCTTCTGAACCAGAGCAGCGCACGGAAACGCCCTTTACCTTCCCGCCGGAGCATTACCTATTTATCTACTTGCCCTTTGACGTGCTTTTGAACTGCTAGGTTGGCAGGAGCAGGGACCGAGCAACGGGAGTTCACTCCATCGTGGGGATTTGAACCGCCAGCCTTCTGATAGGCAAGTCCTAGGCTCTGTGGTTTAACCCACAGTGCCACCCGCATCCCTATTATTTATTTATTTAGATACTTGGGTTTTGGGCGAAGGGAGAACTGGGTCTTGGAGTGGGGAAAAGCTGTACTGGAGCTGCTGGCCTCACTGCTATCGCTGCCTGGAAGAGAAATGAAGAGAAATGAAGAGAAATGAAGAGAAATGAAGAGAAATGAAGAGAAATGAAGAGAAATGAAGAGAAAGAATTCTTAATTTTTTCATTGATTACTACACTGATGACCCATCTTTCCTGCAAGGATCTCCAGGTGGCTTGCGTTATTCTCCCTTCCTCCCTTCCTCATCCCATCCCTGAACTCTTCTTGAATCAGGGAGCTGCCTCCCCCCATCCCAGTGATCCAGATTCTCTCTGGCCTCCCTGTTCCTCAAGAACAAAGATCAACACTCCCCATCTATAGATCGGTGGCATCCATCCCCTGGTCGCTTGGTCTTACATAAATTGTTTTCACCTTCACTAAAGATTCCTTCTGATCTTCATAACCATCACTTCATCCTCCCATTTCTCTTCCAATATCTCTTCCTCCTCCTCCTCACAGACCAGGGGATGGATCTTTGGCACGTGACAGCAGGAGACCAGCAGCTCACGCAGCCAATCTTTATAAACTAATCTAACCATGACATGGTTCCCTATGTTTCTGAATCTTGAGGGATAGTAAAAGAAACAGAATGCAGAAGGAATTAGGAATCCTACTTATACTTTAGATGAAGAAAGTCTCTTCATTACACCAGAAAACGTATTTCCTTTCTCACAAACTACCTCCTCAAGCTAAAGATGCTCATCTTTAATTTTATAGTCCCTTTCCTCTTTTGTGCAGTTCTGCCCCTCCTTTCGCCACTTTTCTTCTCTTCCCGATTCTCCAATTAGTCCAGCCGTTTCTCCTAGACCACGCTATGCCATCTTTGCCATCTTTATAGGTTAGTGTTTAATATAAGTTCAATATTAAAAGTGTTGCCTTCTCTTTTACCTTTGTTTTCCAGTAACTTCCACTCTTTTACCACAAACAGCGCTGACACTCCAAGTCTTTTAACTCAGTCTCTTTCGCTGGGCTCACGCCACTTCAAAGTAAAAAACAAGTTAAGTCCTTGAATTCCGCTTCTTTTAATGGGCTAGTACTCCTGCTGCAGAGTGAAATTTGAATCTGTCTTCCTTTTCTTACTGGTACTTGTTAGAGAAATCTTTGCTTATGCTTACGTATAATGAGAAAGATTTCCAATATGTTTAAGATAAAATCTACCGTTCTTTACTCTTTATGTGCTAGTCTTTTGGGTCTGTTTCTGAGCAGTTCAGTTTGTATTAATAAGTCTCACAGACCCTCTTCTCCTCAAGCTCTCCTTGTTAGCTGCCGTTCTTACCCTTTGGGACTTTGAGGCTTGCTGCTGAGGATTGCTCGTGTCCTTGCGTCTAGGTACTCTCTGTCGACTCACCTCCTGGTTAGGACGTGGGCTTCGAAGGGTTCCTTTTTTGACGCTGCCGGACAATGTCAGCCCTGGGCCACGCCCAGAGCCTTTTTGGGGGTCGTGTAGCCTCCGCGTTGCCCCCCAAAGTTCCCTCTAACAGCTGCTAGGCGCAGAGAACCCACGAAGCACATCCACAACGGAGGGCGGAAAAACCGGAAGCCCTTACATACCAGGTTTGGGAGGGGGATTTGGTCTGCGATAGGCTTTTTCCGTAGGGACACGGGTGGCCACAGAGCCTAGGGCTTGCTGATCAGAAGGTCGGCAGTTCGAATCCCCGCGACGGGGTGAGCTCCCGCTGCTCGGTCCCAGCACCTGCCAACCTAGCAGTTCGAAAGCACAAAGTCGAAGTAGATAAATACCGTATTTTTCGCTCTATAGGACGCTATTTCCCCCCTCCAAAAATTAAGGGGAAATTATCAAAGCAGCAGAAATAAGAGATGATTGGATTCCTTTAAGAGCTCAAAGCATGGGTACCCCCAACAAAAATTTAAAATTCGGTTTTGTAATTTGGAACTAATGTGATTTGATTGGTTTGCTAATAAAAAATATATTATAAAAAAAACAAAAATTAAGGGAAAATTTGTGTGCGCCCTATGGAGTGAATGCAGGCTGCGCAGCTAAGCCCAAAGCCAGAGCAGGGAGAAGGAGCGCTGCGCAGCGCTCCGTCTCGCTGTTCTAGCTTGGGGTTAGCTGCGCAAAGCCTCCGCAGGGAAGCAGGGTGAAGCCCCCCTGCTGCCCTGCGAAGGCTTCAAAGGCCGTCCCCAAAGCCAGAACAGTGAGGCGGAGCGCTGCGCAGCGCTCCGTCTCACTGTTCTAGCTTGGGGATGGCTGCGCAAAGCCTCCGCAGGACAGCGGGGTGCCTTCACCCCGCTGCTCTGCAGAGGCTTCAAAGGCTGCACTCCGTTGGCTTCAGGCAGCTATCCGCAAGCTTTCGGAGCGCAGCAGGAGTTCCCGCTGTACTTCGAAGGCTTGCGGATAGCCACCTGAAGTCACCTAGCAGTTCGAAAGTGGAAGTAGATAAATACCGTATTTTTCACTCTATAGGACACACTTTTCCCCCTCCAAAAATTAAGGGAAAATGATCAAAGCAGCAGAAATTAGAGATGATTGGATCCCTTTCTGAGCTCGAAGCATGGGTACCCCCAACCAAAATTTAAAATTCGGTTTTGTAATTTGGAACTATTGTGATTTGATTGGTTTGCTAATAAAAAATATATTATAAAAAAAACAAAAATTAAGGGAAAATTTGTGTGCGCCCTATGGAGTGAATGCAGGCTGCGCAGCTAAGCCCAAAGCCAGAGCAGGCAGAAGGAGCGCTGCGCGGTGCTCCGTCTCACTGTTCTAGCTTGGGGATGGCTGCACAAAGCCTCCGCAGGGCAGCGGGGTGCCTTCACCCCGCTGCTCTGCGGAGGCTTCAAAGGCTGCACTCTGGGGGCTTCAGGCAGCTATCCGCAAGCCTTCCAAGCGCAGCAGGAGTTCCCGCTGCACTCAGAAGGCTTGCGGATAGCCGCCTGAAGCCTGGAGAGCGAGAGGGGTCGGTGCACATTTTTCCCTCTCTGCGCAGCGCCCCTTCAGCGAAGCGGGAGGAGAAATGGAAGGGGCTCCATTTCTCCTGCCGCTTCGCTGAAGGGACACTGAGCAGAGAGGGAGAGAATCCCCCCCCCCTGTTCTCCCCCTCCTATAATCCGGTGCGTCTTATGGTCCGGTGCGTCCTATAGAGCCAAAAATACGGTAGGTGCCGTTCTGTCGGGAAGGTAAACAGCCTTTCCGTGCACTGCTCTGCTTTTGCCAGAAGCGGCTTCGTCATCCTGGCCACATGACCCGGAAGCTGTACGCCGGCTCCCTCAGCCTATAGAGCGAGATGAGCGCGCAACCCTAGAGTCGTCCGCGACTGGACCTAACGGTCAGGGGTCCCTGTACCTTTACTTAGGCTTTTTCCAGATTGCCTTACTGCCCTATGTTTCTAAATCCTGAGGGAGAGCAAAAGAAGCAGAATGCAGAAAGAATTAGACATTCTACTTACACTCAAGAAGAAGAAATCTTTATTTTGCCGGAAAACATCATTACTTCTCACAAACCACCTCCTTTCTCCTGAACTATCCTCAAGTAGTTGCTCTTCCCAAAGTCCTCAGCCAAGTCACTCAGCAGGGGGACGTGTCACAATGGAGGCCCTGACCCTGTTGCTTTAGCTACCTTGCTTAACAATGTGAATTGTTCCCCTTAACATTAATTTTTCAAATATATCTTCCAGTGGGTTTTTATTTTATTTATTTAGGAAGGATCTAGAGCTGGCTTCATCCAGCACGGTGCATTTCTGGACAGGACAGGAAACACCTAGCAAACACACACTTTTCAACATGGCGGTGTCACCAAGGAAAAACACTCCTGGCCTAGACTATGGCTGCTGTTTCTCAATTAATAGTAAAAAATGACCCTTCTCAACATCCTGTAATCATCTGTCCAGTATTAGGATGGACAGGAGCAGGACTTCACCCTTAGACCCCCTCATCCCCCTGTTTCTTTCTGTTTCTGCCCAGTGTCTTCTGCCAATCAACAGCTTTCCTTAGCTTGCAAGGAAGTGAAATGTTATGAGTTACTTGGTGCCAGACTCCCCTTTGCCATGAGTTTCTGGGTGCCAGGCACTGAACCCCTGGACACTGAACATCTGGGGAATTGATCTAAGCTGTACCCCAAGCACTACATTTGATTGTTGGTTATTAAAAACTGATTGAAACCATTTTATTTCATTCACAAAAGAAATTTTGACATGTGATTATGATAACAGTTTATATAATAAAGGTGACACGTTTATTGATCCTTTTTGTAAGTTATTATTTGTCTACTTTAATGTATTTTTATATATATTAATCAGTAAGGGGGTGGGGTGGGAAGCAGTTTTGCATATGGAACTGGTGGATGGCTGTCATTAATCCAGATCAATTTCATAGAATCATAGAAACTTATAGCTGGAAGGGACACCAAGGGTCATCTAGTCCAACCCCCTGGGATGCAGGAATCTCAGCAAAAGCATCCATGGCAGACGGCCACCCAACCTCTGCTTAGTAACCTCCAAGGAAGGAGTTTCCACCACCTCTCATGGGAATCTGTTCCAATGCCAAACAGCCCTTACTGTCAGAAAGTTTTTATGAATGTTTAGTCTACTTTCTTATAACTTGAATCCATGGGTTCGAGTCCTACCATCTAGAGCAGGAGAAAACAAGCTTGTTCCCTCTTCCATGTGACAGCCCTTAAGATATTGGAAGATGGCTGTCAGATCTCCTCTCAGTTTCCTCTTTTCCAGGCCAAACCTACCCAGCTCCTTCAAGTGTTTCTCTTCAATCTTAGTTTCCAGACCCTTGGTTGTCTTGGTTGCCCTCCTCTGCACACATTCCAGCTTGTCAACATCCTTCTTGAATGATGCTGCCCAGAACTGGACACAGGACTCCAGGTGTGGCCTGACCAAGGTAGGAGAGAGTAGGACTTGGACTTTGTTTCATCAGGACCCTGGACTTCCATAGATGCAATCTAGAACAGCGTTACCATTTTCTGCTGCTGCACATTCCTTGTGGCTGAGGCTCAGGGTAACGCCCCCGGGACCTTTCAGTTCATGGTGTCCATGGAGGCGCAGGTCAATTCTGTGTCCAGGGCAGCTGTTGACCAGCTTCATCTAGTACGCAGGCTGAGACCCTATCTGCCTGCGGATTGCCTCGCCAGAGTGGTGCATGCTCTGGTTATCTCCCGCTTGGATTACTGCAATGCGCTCTACGTGGGGCTACCTTTGAAGGTGACCCGGAAACTACAACTAATCCAGAATGCGGCAGCTAGACTGGTGACTGGGAGTGGCCCCCGAGACCTACATTGGCTCTCAGTATGTTTCCGGGCACAATTCAAAGTGTTGGTGCTGACCTTTAAAGCCCTAAACGGCCTCAAAGGCCCAGTATACCTGAAGGAGCGCCTCCACCCCCATCATTCTGCCTGGACACTGAGGTCCAGCGCTGAGGGCCTTTTGGCGGTTCCCTCCCTACGAGAAGCCAAGTTACAGGGTAGTGATGCCTGCCCTGTGGAACCCCCTCCCACCAGATGTCAAAGAGATAAACAGCTACCTGACATTTAGAAGACATCTGAAGGCAGCCCTGTTCTGGGAAGCTTTGAATGTTTGACAGACTATTTTATTTTAATATTTTGTTGGAAGCCGCCCAGAGTGGCTGGGTATAAATAATAAATTATTATTATTATATTATGATGATGACTGTGAGGTGTTACAAGTCATTAACTTCAAGCCACACTGCCATGCCTTTGAAGACACAAACCATTCCAGCTTTTCAGAGCTGGCTATCATGGCTTCTTTAATCTTTGTGTATTGCTCCACCATGTGGCTGAATCATATAAAGCACTGACTTTTACATATCTCTTGACCTCTAATTGCAAGAAGATCTCGTTAACTTGGATTATAATCTTTATAAATTGGAGTTGTGGAGCAGGTCCTTGGGGGGGGGGCTCCCACCATTCCTCCTCAGTCCAGCCCCTGACAACCATGTGGGTTACGGCGTCGAGGGCTCATTTTGTGGGGCGATGTGAAACGTAGTGTTTTCACCCCCAAACCTTGCAGGGGGCATTCTCTGGGTGTTTGGCACCACTTTGGAGTGAATCGGACAACGTCTGACTTTTGGAGAAATTGGTATCCCATGAGTTAGGGCACCAAAGGCTCATTTTTGGGGGTGCCATGAAATGTGGGGTTTTCACTGCCAAACATTTCAGGGGGTCTTTAGCAGGTGTTTGCCGTTGCTTTGTTGTGAATCCTAAGACATCGGGTTTTCAGCGAAATCGTGGCCACCATATTTATCGTGACAGAAGATTTGGCCTGTCAGCCTTGTGTGGAAGTAAAGGATGAGATTCCCCTACTACTCCGCCTGGGGTCTCCAATGTGGTGCACCCAGCCTCCACTCACACTATTCCTATGCTGGGAAATTGTGTGGGGCAAGTTAAGATTTATCTGTGAAAGAGGACTTAGTATTTTTCTTGCTTTTTAGTGTAATGTACTATGAAAAAGTCTTAATGGAATTTTCTTTTTTAAATGGAATTTTAATGGAATTTTCTTTTTTCTTTTTTGTTATTACCCTGTTTGCCAGTGTTTGTCCCTGGTAATTAACTGCCCTGATGTCTTTGTAAAACAGAAAAACAACTAAAAACCCACAATGATTTCACTGTGCACACAAGGTGTGTTTGAAAGTGAATGTGAGTTACAAGAGATGCTAACCCACTTGTTCTAAAGTGAAAGCCTTCTGGGACATAATATACAACGAGGTAAAAACGGTTTTGAAATATAATTTTAATAAAAAACCAGAGGCATTTTAATTAGGCTTAATTGGTGAGGAAATACATAAAAGTGATGTAAACATGTGTATGTATGCCACGACGGCTGCAAGGACACTTCTGGGTCAGAAATGGAAGCAGCAGGAACTTCCAACACTGGAAGATTGGCAGGTCAAGATGATGGAGTACGGAGAGATGGCCAAGTTGACGGGGAAGATCCGGAATCAGCGTGACAAACTGTTTCGTAAGGACTGGAACAAATTTATATTTTCTATGAAAGAAAATTGTAAACATTTGAAAATGTTTGTAGGCTTGAATTGAAATGCTCTGTAATGTAAATATAAGGAACTGATTTACCGATAATAAGGTGAAATATTATAATTTGACAAGGGTAAATAAGTGCTTATAGAAATGCGAAGAATATGGAAAGTTATGTGGAAGTCAGAAAGAGGGAGGGAAGGAGGTCGATGCTCTTACAGAGTAATATATTAAGTCATAGAATTATGTAACAAAATGTGAATATGTGGAAAACTCAATAAAAAATATTTTTTTAAAAATACAAGAGATGCTAGCCCTTTCTCCCTGCCTCTAGCATAGGAGCCAACTCCTAGGGACCAAGGTCCCTTCAGCCCACCCCCCATAAAATATTTGAGGGGGCCCGCCTTCCCCCAAAGTTGATGGGCATTGCCATTCAAATGGTATGTGTGCACCATGTCATATGATCGATTACACAGGACGGGGTTTACCTGGTCCCCCCACCTAATATTTTATTCAAGTTGGCACCCCCTGGTCTCTAGGCCTTCACAGCACAATCCTACGCCTGCCTGCTGAGTCCCGTGAGCCTCACTCCCAATGCAAAAAGGCAGAGACACCCCTAGATTACTCAGTAGTACATATAAAGGTAAAGGTAAACGTACCCCTGCCCGTACGGGCCAGTCTTGCCAGACTCTGGGGTTGGTGCGCCCATCTCACTCAAGAGGCCGGGGGCCAGCGCTGTCCGGAGACACTTCCGGGTCACGTGGCCAGTGTGACATCGCTGCTCTGGCGAGCCAGACCCGCACACAGAAACGCCGTTTACCTTCCCGCTTATAAGCGGTCCCTATTTATCTACTTGCACCCGGGGGTGCTTTCGAACTGCTAGGTTGGCAGGCGCTGGGACCGAGCAACGGGAGCGCACCCCGCCGCGGGGATTCGAACCGCCGACCTTTCGATCGGCAAGCCCTAGGCGCTGAGGCTTTTACCCACAGCGCCACCCGCGTCAGTAGTACATATACATGGGGGAAAACAGAACTTCACTAGACTCCCTTACACCCCACTGCACATTCTTCCCCTATTTATTTTGAATTGCTTAGGGGGAGGCAACCTAATATTTTGACTGCTTTAGGGCCGCTAAAGGTCTTCATCTTCATGAAAGGAAGAAGTGAAATACCAAGGGCTGCCTATTTCAGGGAAAGGGCAAGGGAAGGGGGTGCTTCTACAAGTTTCACTGGGACCCAGAGGTGTGGATTGTAGTTCTGCGTAGGGATTCTAGCTGCAGCTAGCAGCAACTGACAAATTGGTCCATTTCAGTGTCCATCCATTTCTCATTTTCCCAGTCTTAGATTTGATCCTCCACATTTCTGCAGTACTTTCCATTTTTAAAGAGGAGTCCTCATGCAAATCCAGTGCTGCATGCAATTTTCGTAATGTTCGCATTTATGCAAGCACCTTTCCTGAATATAATGCATGCTTGTATGTTCTGTTTCTACACACACGCATTGTAGAGGTGCTTGGCTGCTTAACATGGCGGACTCAGAGACTACTTCGATGATGGAGGGCTTAACACCCAGCGCCTCACACACACACACCCCGCTTCCATGGAGGCAATAATGGACTCGGGAGATGATTGCGGGTCTCCTTTCTAATCGATACCCCTCAACAAGGTATGGAAGGCAATTCAGCCTCAGGCTACCCCCCTCCCCTCTTCCAGAGTCTCCTGCGAATGGGTGAGATGCTGCCATTGCCACAGACTGGAACAAGAAGCCCACTCCGCCACTGTTAGTGAGTGAAGCAAGCAGGGGCGTAAGCCCTGGTATTATAATATAATTGCAGTATTGGATCAGCACAGCTACCCAGATTATTGGACTTTCCTTGTTAGCATGGCTATATGACAGCTGTCCTGATGAGATTCTGCCCTTTAAAATATACTGTACTACAGCACCAGTGGTTATAGCGACAGTTCAAATCAAACTGATAATGGCTACAGTTTAATATGCAGAAGCACATATAAGCATATTCAGGATGGAACATAAAAAGGAGGAAGAATATGCCTCTTTTAGAAAGGATTTCCTCATAAACAAAACTTGCTGCTCCAAAATGTTTCAACATGGAATGCTTCTTTTCTGGAATTCAGACTCTTGGGGCTTATCCAGTTACCTTCCTCTGCCTTTTCCAGGAACAGTCCAAGCTTACCCTGTGATGTGCCATGTTAAGTTGTGGGTGAACATATCAGCGATTCTTCAAACAGCTCTTGTTTATTCACAGGCCAGAACAGAACTGAACTGAAGGGTTCAGCCAACCTGCTTATATAGAGCTCCAGTATCACACAACTGTAACAACTTTCTTTAACTATCCAATCACTGAACATCACTTTCAATCCCTTATTTGCATATGTGGACCTGAGTGAAAACTATCTACAGTATCCCCCTCCTGGCCCAGGGTGAGAACTTCAGTACATAACACCCCATTTGTTCCGATTGAGCTTTAAAGAGTGGATTTTTGTGAAGAAAGCTCTGGGGCAAAAACCAGCAACAACAGTGCTCAATCAGTGCTTTTAAGCATGGACTCTGCCTGAAAAGTGTGTGGCAAAAGGCAAGTGTGGATAAGCCCTCAATTTCATACACACACATACCTCAGTTTTCTCACTACCCCCCTCCAAAACACTCCATTCCCAGCTCAGTTCTCGTTGAACTACTTTTGGGGGAAGTCCCCCCTCCCGCAAAAAAAAAAAAAAAAAGATTTGTGTACTCTTGCAAACCTTGTGCATGTTCACAAACCCAAGTCTGATTATCTTTCCCTCTTGCATGCTGTTTTGACTACCTAAGGCCTGGGGCTCAGAGACTTGAGATCATCACTATCCGTAATGATGGAACTGTGCCAGAGCTCTCGTTTAAGGCACTAGCATCCCCTGGTGTACATTTGTGTACCATCTCTGCCAAACCCATACACAAATTCAGCCAATTTGTGGTACAGCAGAAAAGGGGAAGATCTACTGCACAATCAGAACTGATTGCAAAATCTTCCAACCTTCCCATACTTCTCTGAGGGTGGGTAAGTAGGTGTGCTGTTTTGGATACTGCCTTCAGGTGTGCAGTGGCAAAGGGGAGCTCAATCTATTAGCGGCTCAGGCCAAGTTTTCAGCAAAGTTCTTAACCCATAGAATCATAGAATCATAGAATCATAGAATCATAGAGTTGGAAGAGACCACAAGGGCCATCGAGTCCAACCCCCTGCCAAGCAGGAAACACCATCAGAGCACTCCTGACATATGGTTGTCAAGCCTCTGCTTAAAGACCTCCAAAGAAGGAGACTCCACCACACTCCTTGGCAGCAAATTCCACTGTCAAACAGCTCTGACTGTCAGGAAGTTCTTCCTAATGTTTAGGTGGAATCTTCTTTCTTGTAGTTTGGATCCATTGCTCCGTGTCCGCTTCTCTGGAGCAGCAGAAAACAGCCTTTCTCCCTCCTCTATGTGACATCCTTTTATATATTTGAACATGGCTATCATATCACCCCTTAACCTCCTCTTCTCCAGGCTAAACATGCCCAGCTCCCTTAGCCGTTCCTCATAAGGCATCATTTCCAGGCCTCTGACCATTTTGGTTGCCCTCCTCTGGACACGTTCCAGTTTGTCAGTGTCCTTCTTGAACTGTGGTGCCCAGAACTGGACACAGTACTCCAGGTGAGGTCTGACCAGAGCAGAATACAGTGGCAACCCGAGGTACTATTTCTGGGTTAGCGGAGTCTGTATGCAGAAGCGTCTGTAAGCTGAAGCGTATGTAACCCGAGGTACCACTGTATTACAAGCCTATGGGACGAGGAGGGAATGATCAGGATATGATGTAGAAGCCAAGCCATTTAGGACTGTATTCCTTTTATATTTCCCCTTTTTAGACTAAGCCTGAGGGCTGAGACTGTCTGCATACACATTTTCCAAGCACATGACTTGCCCCAAAGAATCCTGGAAACTGTAGTTTAGCCCTCACAGAGCTACAATTCCTATCACCCATAACAAACTACAGCTCCCAGGATTTTGGGTAGGGGGAGAGAGAAATGTTCTGTATGTTATGTACTGAAGTTCTCACCCTGGGCCAGCAGGGGGATACTGTAGATAGTTCAGGTCTACATATGCAAATAAGGGATCGAAAGTGACATTCAATGATTGGATAGTTACAGAAAATGGTTACTGTTGCGTTCTAGTGGAGCTCTATATAAGCAGGCTGGCTGAACCCTTCAGTTCAGTTCTGTTCTGGCCTGTGAATAAACAAGAGCTGTCTGAAGAATCGCTGTGTCGTCTGATATGTTCACCTACAACTTAACACTTTAAACATATGGTGTGTACACAGCTGTTGTCTTTTTTGGACACACCTGCTAGCTGCTCTGGGGTCCCTTTTTGGCTCAGTATTGTGCTAAATTTATTTGAATTCATTTCCAACCTGCCTTCTCCCTACAATACTCATTTTGTAAAGTTCAAAGATCCCGTAAATAAAGGGCTGGGGCAGTCATGAGGGTCATGGCTCACTGGTAGAGCATCTGCTTTCTGTGCAGAAGGTCTCTGCTTGAATATCAGCTGTCTCTGCAGATGTTTCCTGCCTGAAGCCCTGGACAGCTGCTGCCCATCAGTGCAGGCAATATTGCGCCTCAGGCAGGAATGGTTTGACACACCACAGGTAGCCCTGCTAGCCTGTTGCTGCAACATAAACAATAGTCTTGTAGTATGAAACTGACAAACGAGTATTATTAAGCTTTTGTGCACTACAAAAGGCACATTTCCTTTTATTACTCACCTGCTGTCTCTTGTTTTCTATTCTCTGAGGTTTGTTAAAGTATTCTTATTTGGCTGACTTTGCAAGATAATAGTTCCAAAATGTGATAAGCTGCTAGCACATTTGCAAAGCTAAGCAGGGTCTGGTATTGCTTCAAACTGGATGGGGAGCTGTGTGTTGAGATTCCAGCATGTTGAGATTCTAGATGACCCCTGGGGTTCCCTTGAATTCTATTATTCTCAATATTAATTTTTAAATTATATTTCATTACTTTCACCAGTTTCAAATTTGTTATCCATTTCTCTTTGGGATTTGGCTCCCTGCCTTTCCTTCCATGCTGTTTTTGCACGCTTCCCTTTTACACACTGCATGATATCACCTATTTCACCTAATACAGGTTCCTCTATTATATCACATACTATTAATTTCTATCATTCTCATTTTGCTTTTGTTTTGCTTTTTCCCTCCCCGCCCCCAAACAGGCTTCCCTTCTCCGCTTTAGCTGAACCTCCCGCATTCTCTCCTTCAACTGCGAGCGCGCGTCTCCTGCAGCATCTCTATGTCCCACTAGGCGCAGTTAGCTCCGCCTAACTACTGGCGACGCATGCGCAGTCTGCCGCGACGCCGTTGGAGGCTAGTATGGCGAGGGCAAAGGGGGCGGGGCCGCGCTCTTCTCAGCCACGCCGCCGTGCCTTATACTTGAGTAGCTCCGCCTAACTGCTGGCAGCGCATGCGCAGCTTTCCTCCGCGCTGCCGTTGGCGAGCAGCCTTGTGGGGCCGGCGGGGCGCAAGATGGCGGCGGTGCTGCAGGCGGCGTCTCGTCAGGTGAGGGTCGCGGTCGCGCGTGTCTCCTCCTGGGGGGCCGCCCTTTCCCCCGCGCCGGGGTGGCCTCGGCTGCGGGTTGTCAAGTTTCAGCCCCGTCAGAGACGGAGCCGCGCCTGGCGGGTGTTTCGCCTCCCCGCAAGCGGGTTGTTTTGTGCGCCGCCTTTCTCCCGAGAGGGGCTCGAGGCGGCTGACAGATCGGGAACGTAGAAAAGGCGACAATTAGAAAGCACACAGAGTCCTTTCCAGGCCTGTGCTCGGGGGGGGGGGGGGGTGAAGGACACAAGCGTCTCATTTCGCTTGGAGAGGTGTCAGCTGCTGTGGAGGTTGCCCTTGGGGGACAGAAAGCCGGGATTTCGTCCCGTGGGTTATTGGGCCCCAAACAGAAGCCCACACCAAAGTCTGTCTCCCTCCACGCCGCCAGAATAAACTCAGGAATGTAAATAGTCTTTTGCTTGGTTGCCTGTAGGAAATATTGTACTGCAGTGCCTTCTGCTAGCCAGGCATGCATTCCCCCTGAGTCACCCCATCGGGGTGCTACAAATTACAAACAATTGTGTCTCCAGGTGGGTAGGCTAGTAAATTATTTGTGGGCTCACACTTTTGTGGTCTTTCCCTCCCAAGACTAAATCTGGAAAAACGTTTGTCAGCAAATCAGGTAAAAGTATAATTAGATTTTTTAAAAGAACAGATGCACTGATGAATATCTGGACGCTTGCATCTGATTACTTGCACAAAATGTACCACACTTTGACCCCGATTTATTTTTGTTGTAATAATAGATCTTCCGCATCCCATGTGTTGGACAAGTAAGGGGTTATTATGTTGACTGGAGGATGGTACGTGATGTTAAGAGAAGGAAGATGGCTTTTGAATATGCAGATCAGAGGCTGCGGCTGAATTCCCTTAGGAAAAACAAAATTTTGCCCAAAGAACTCCAGGTAAGATGAAAATACTGTTTTAAGATATTCTTGATTGTAGCAATGAACCAGGCATCTCCTCCCCATCTACATCACAGATTCAAAAATATATTTTATTTCAGTATGATATAACCATTGTAGGTTATGAACAGGTTATGAATAGAATCATCTCCTGATTCATTTCCCACAGTTCATCCATTGCTTTTTACATACTTTTTTAGTCATTGGTTTATCCAATTTCTATTCTTCCCAGGAGCTAAAGTCCACTAAGCAAATAATAGTATGGAAGCAGCTAGCCAGATATGTGCAGTTACAGTATTACACAGAGGATCAGTTTGGAATGCAACCTACTGCTTGGGAATCCTGTAATTTTTTTTAAGTTATTGTGTCTTTGTTGTGGTGGGTTCCCTGAAGTGGCATCTATTATGCATTGAAAACCTTTCACATGGTGTCCTTCAGTTAAAAATTCCAGGCAGTTTTTTACTGGTTATTCTGTTCCAGACTGTAAAAGGTAAAGGTACCCCTGCCCGTATGGGCCAGTCTTGACAGACTCTAGGGTTGTGCGCCCATCTCACTTAAGAGGCCGGGGGCCAGCGCTGTCCGGAGACACTTTCCGGGTCACGTGGCCAGCGTGACATCGCTGCTCTGGCCGGCACGGAAACGCCGTTTACCTTCCCGCTAGTAAGCGGTCCCTATTTATCTACTTGCACCCGGGGGTGCTTTCGAACTGCTAGGTTGGCAGGCGCTGGGACCGAGCAGCGGGAGCACACCCCACCGCGGGGATTCGAACCGCCGACCTTTCGATCGGCAAGCCCTAGGCGCTGAGGCTTTTACCCACAGCGCCACCCGCATCCTGTTCCAGACTGTACTCTTTCTTAAATTTAAAAGGCATCATGAAAGCTCTTTTGTTTTCCATATGCTTTTAGAATTTAACTGTTGGTTGTTCTCCATAGTGATTCAGTCCTTTTACAAAATTCCTTTTTCTTTTTCTAAATGTATTGTCGTAGGTAGTATTTTTGTTGAGTACCTGTGTACATGTGGCATTTGAATGCTTCAGGAACAAACTGCTAATTGTTAAGGAAAACAACACTTGTGTTATAGTAATTTAAAGTCTTAACCAATTTATTACAACACTAGGGCTGACCTGCCCTCCGCCATTCCTCACCCATTAACTTCCTAGACCTTCCCCTTCCCACATCATGCAACTACAGTGATACCTCGCAAGACGAATGCCTCGCAAGACGGAAAACTCGCAAGACGAAAGGGTTTTATGTTTTTTGAGCTGCTTCGCAAGACGATTTTCCCTATGGGCTTGCTTTGCAAGACGGAAACGTCTTGCAAGTTTGTTTCCTTATTCTTAACACCGTTAATACAGTTGCGACTTGACTTCGAGGAGCAACTCATAGCACGCAGTGTGGTAGCCTTTTTTGAGGTTTTTGAAGACTTTGGTGATTTTTGAAGCTTTTCCAAAACTTTCCCGACACCGTGCTTCGCAAGACGAAAAAAATCGCAAGACAAAACTCGCGGAACGAATTAATTTCGTCTTGCGAGGCACCACTGTACTAAGATTGCTTTTCACATTCCCATTTCTGAAGCGGCTTCTCTCTCCAGTTTTGCAACCCTGCTTTGCACTCTTTTTTACCTTCGCCCCATGTCCATGCTTCTTCCCTCTCCTTTTGTGCAAGCAGCCTCGCACACAAACTTCCCACACAGTAACATCCTGAATCTACCTCCTCCTATGCACCCTTTTCATCTTCTGCCCAGGTATGAAGCCACCATCCCTTTCATCTTCCACCCTATTCCCTCGCCTCCTACTCCCTCTTTTTTCGCAAACCCCCTTGCACCCCCAATTTCATGGATCACGGAGCCCAAGAAAGTAAAATCTCTCACTGCCTCCATTTCTTCCCCTTCTATTTGCCAGGAGGTGATGGGACCAGTGGCCATGATCTTCGTTTTTTTGATGTTGAGCTTCAGACCATATTTTGCGCTCTCCTCTTTCACCCTCATTAAAAGGTTCTTTAATTCCTCCTCACTTTCTGCCATCAAGGTTGTGTCATCTGCATATCTGAGGTTGTTGATATTTCTTCCGGCAATCTTAATTCCAGTTTGTGATTCATCGAGCCCAGCCTTTCGCATGATGTATTCTGCATATAAATTAAATAAGCAGGGAGACAAAATACAGCCTTGTCGTACTCCTTTTCCCAATTTTGAACCAATCAGTTGTTCCATATCCAGTTCTAACTGTAGCTTCTTGTCCCACATAGAGATTTCTCAGGAGACAGATGAGGTGATCAGGCACTCCCATTTCTTTAAGAACTTGCCATAGTTTGCTGTGGTCGACAGTCAAAGGCTTTTGCATAGTCAATGAAGCAGAAGTAGATGTCTTTCTGGAACTCTCTAGCTTTCTCCATAATCCAGCGCATGTTTGCAATTTGGTCTCTGGTTCCTCTGCCTCTTCTAAATCTAGCTTGCACTTCTCGATCCACATACTGCTTGAGCCTTCCTTGTAGAATTTTAAGCATAACCTTGCTAGCGTGTGAAATGAGTGCAATTGTGCGGTAGTTGGAGCATTCTTTGGCACTGCCCTTCTTTGGGATTGGGATGTAGACTGATCTTCTCCAATCTTCTGGCCACTGCTGAGTTTTCCAAATTTGCTGGCATATTGAGTGTAGCACCTTAACAGCATCATCTTTTAAAATTTTAAATAGTTCAGCTGGAATATCATCACTTCCACTGGCCTTGTTATTTGCAGTGCTTTCTAAGGCCCATTTGACTTCACTTTCCAGGATGTCTGGCTCAAGGTCAGCAACCACACTACCAGGGGTGTACGAGGCATCCATATCTTTCTGGTATAATTCCTCTGTGTATTCTTGCCACCTCTTCTTGATGTCTTCTGCTTCTGTTAGGTCCTTACCACTTTTGTCCTTTATTATGGTAATCTTTGTTAATTAGATTAGTCTTAATAAGGTTATGATTTATGTTTGTTTGTCTATTTGTCTGTGTGTTTAAATTTTTGTGAAAAAAATTGTTGTTCAGACCAAGCTGGATTCCTGCCTAATAGACACCAGAAAGACAATGTTCGTCATATACTAAACATTATTGAGTATCTGGATATGAGAATTGACATTCCAGCTGCATTAATCTTCATAGACGCTGAAAAAGCCTTTGATAACGTTTCCTGGGACTTTTTAACACAATGTATGGTTAAGGCCGGCATAGAAGGCTCATTTATGAAAGGTATTAAGGCTATATATTCTGAACAACAGGCCAGGCTGATCATAAATAATAACTTGACCAAACCCTTTAAGATCATGAAAGGTACAAGGCAGGGCTGCCCATTGTCTCCCTTGCTCTTCATAGTTGTATTAGAGGTGATTGCAAATAGAATAAGAGAGACAGCAAACGTGAAGGGAATAAGAATTGGGAAGAAAGAATTTAAGATAAAGGCGTATGCCGATGACCTGGTCCTGTCCCTGGAGAACCCAGTGGACAGTGCAGGAAAGGCGATAGAATTATTGGAGGAATTTGGCAGACTGTCCGGATTCAGATTAAATAGGAAGAAAACAAAGATCTTAGTAAAGAATATGGATGATCAGGATAAAAACCAGTTGGAAAAAAACATCGGGATTAAAATCGTGAATAAAGTAAAATATCTGGGAATTTGGCTGTCACCGAAAAATATAAATTTGGTTGAAGATAATTATAATAAGGTTTGGCATGAAATTAAAAAAGACTTGGATACCTGGCATAGGCTGCAACTCTCTTGGACAGGAAGGATGGCAGCAATTAAGATGTGCATCCTCCCGAGATTACTGCTCCTGTTCCAAAATATCCCGATAATAAAAGGCACCTCCTGCTTTGGGAGCTGGCAAAAAACCCTGTCCAAGTTTATTTGGCAGGGGAAGAGAGCCAGAATAAAACTTAAATATTTAACAGATGCAAGAGAAAGGGGTGGCTTTGCAGTCCCAAATATAAGGCTCTACTACGAGGCAGCTTGTATATGCTGGATAAAGGAGTGGGCTACCCTCAGGAATACAGACCTATTAGATCTGGAAGGTTTCGATATTAGGTTTGGGTGGCACGCCTACCTATGGCAGGAGAAAAGTGGGGTCCATAGAGGTTTTACCAACCACATAGTTAGAGGCTCACTATTGGAAGTGTGGAATAGGTATAAAAAAGTGTTGGAAAAAGGTATCCCGTGGTGGCTCTCCCCACTTGACATTATTAAAATAAAAAAAATAAATATGTCAGGTGAAAGATGGACGTATGAGGATCTCTTAGTAAAGACAGAAGAAGGGTGGAAGATGAAGTCGTACGAAGAGCTGAAAGGAAAGATAAAAGAATGGTTACATTTTCATCAGATTAATGCACTGTGGGGTGAGCATAAGAAACTGGGGGTGAATGAAAAAAAATCGAGATTCCAGTTGGAAATTTTAGAGAGTAATGACAAACTCCTATCCAAAACATACAAACAACTATTAGAATGGGATACCAAAGAGGATTTGGTGAAGGGAGCTATGATAAAATGGGACAGAGACCTCGGATATAATATCGATTATAATAAATGGCAGACACTCTGGAGGAAAGGTATGAAATTTACAGCGTGTACAGCTCTTTGTGAAAATCTAGAGAAAATGATGTACCGCTGGTATTTGACCCCAGCAAAGTTAGGAAAAATGTATAAATCTGTAGACAATACCTGCTGGAGATGTAAAGATAAGGTTGGGACCTTTTTCCATACCTGGTGGACCTGTGATGTAGTGAAGGAATTCTGGAATCGGATTTATGAGGAACTGAAGAAAATTTTGAAGTATAATTTTCCCAAAGCCCCTGAGTTGTTTCTTTTAGGGATGATCAGTGAGGAAATTAAGAAATCAGACCAATCCTTTGTTCAATATGCTATGGCCGCGGCAAGGATCCTAATAGCGCAAAAATGGAAATCTCCTGATGTACCTACGATTGATGAGTGGCAATTGAAGTTGTACCAATATATTGATTTAGCTAGATTAACACAAAAAATAAGGCAAAACCATACCGTTAAACTAAAAGATGATTGGATCAAATTTCTAAATTATTTTGAGACAAATATAGGAATTAATAACTTATCAGTAGACGATAAGTAAAGCTTTCGATGTATTAAGTCAATGACAGTTTCACTGCGGAAGTGATGTAAGGATATGTACTCCAAGACCGAGATGAATGGAAGTTAACTACTTGGTAGTTCTTTTTTCTTTTTTTCTTTTTTTCTTTTTTTTTGGTCTTTTTCGGGGTTTTTTTTTTTGTGATGTTTGTATACATATATGTATATATTTGTACTGGTATTTTAGAATGTAATTTGTATCTGCTCTGAATAAAGGATTTAATAAAAAAAAAAAAAAATAAATTTTTGTGAAAAAAACAATAAACAATAAATTTTTTTGGGGGGGAGAAAACACTACATTTCCCAGCACCCCACAAAATGAGCCCTCAGCGCCCTAACCTGCTGGGTTAAGATATCGCCAAAAACCCAAGGTCAGCCGAATCATTACAAAGGGCGCTAAGCTGCGGGGGAAAGCCTCTGCAACGTTTGTCGAGAAAACACTATGTTTCGCCAAATGCTTGGAGAAGGCCCCATGTGACATTTGGCAGTGAAAAAACTACATTTCATGGCGCCCCACAATATGAACCCTCGACACCCTTACCTGCAGCGTAAAGATTTCGCCAAAAATATGACATTATCCGATTAACTCCAAAGCGGTGCTCCAGGAAGAGCCCCTGTAAAAATACGTTTCACAGCTCCCCCCCAAAAAAAAAAAACACGAGCCATCAGCACACTAAACATTAGTTTCAATATTTCGCCAAAAATCTGGGGTTGTCTGACTAACTCCAAAGCAGAGCCATATGCTGTAACAAGGCCCCATGCAACATTTGGCAGTGAAAACACTATGTTTTCCTGCACCCCACAAAATCAGCCCTCGGCGCCCTAACCCTCAGGATCAAGATTTTGCCAAATATCACCACTGGAGAGAGACCTGTTGCATAATGTAAAAGTGCTGTCTAAAATGTATAAGATATTATGGGAAAGGGATTCCTGCGCTGAGCACTGGCAAAATGGCCCGTCCAATGTTTAGCAGTGAAAACCGCACGTTTCACAGCGCCCCACAAAATGAGCCTTTGGCGCTCTATCCGAAAACCTGACGTCATCCAATTAACTCTAAAGCAGCGCCAAACTGGGGAAATTGCCCCCCTGCAACATTTGGCAGTGAAAATAGATAGAAGTCAGTGCTTTATACGGTTCAGCCATCAGGCGTAGCAATGCACAAAGATTAAAGCCACGATAGCCAGCTCTGAAAAGCTGGTGTGGTTTGTGTTTTCTGAGGCATAGCCATGAGGCTTGGAGTTAATGACTTGTAACACATCACAGTCATGTTGACACCATGAATCATGTTGACACGATTAAGCGCTTCTACGCATGCGCAAGTGGCGAAACACGGAAGTAACCCTTTCCGGTACTTCCGGGTCGCCGTGGGACCCAACCTGAAAAAAGGTAACATGAAGCAAACGTAACATAGGTATGACTGTACTGGAAGAAGCAAAGATCTCCCGTGTCAAAGCAATGATTCTTCAACATCAACTTCACTGGACTGGTCATGTTGTGCAGATGCCTGATTCTTGTCTTCCAAAGAAACTACTCTATTCCAAACTTTAAAATGGAAAGCGTAATGCTAGTGGTCAACAAAAGAGGTTTAAAGACTCTATCAAGGCAAATCTTTAAAAATGTAGTATAAACACCGACAACTGGGAAACACTAGCCTGCCAGTGCCCCAATTGGAGAACAGCTTTTACCAAAGGTGTCATGTGCTTTGAAGACGCTCGAACTCAGGACGAAAGGAAGACATGTGCTAAGAGGAAGGCATGCTTGGCAAACCCTCACAGTGATCAACTCCCGCCCGGAATCCAATGTCCCCACTGTGGAAGGACGTGGGGATCCAGAATTGGCCTCCACAGTCACTTACGGACTCACTGTTAAGACCGTGTTCGTGGAAGACAGTATTACTCGGCTACAAATGATCACCAAAGAAGAACAGTATTTGAAAGAATGGATTCCATATACAGTGGTACCTCAGGTTAAGAACTTAATTTGTTCTGGAGGTCTGTTCTTAACCTGAAAGTGTTGCAAGAGACTTAGTAGCTTTTTCTTCTAGATTCCATCTAAATTGCACGCAGAATAAATACTGACCTCTAGGGCTATGAAGTGGTGTTTGGGTAAGTTTATGGTTCTTCTGCTCCTGGTCACTCACCTGTCTGTGGTCCTCAAAGATTTCTTGGTCCCACAGCAGGGAGTAATCCAGAGCATTTGGAAGTTAATCCCTGTTACCTATGTTCCTCAGAGATAATATGATAGATGGTAGCTATCGTTAATCACCACTTAATTATCTCTGTTGACAGAGTCTCAACAGAAATGACTAACCAGCCACGATGCCTTCCTGGAACTCTCAGTAATAATGCAATTGTCCAAATATTGGAAATCCCTATTCAATAGGAATTGTTGGGTGTATTGTTGACGAGATCACTGCAGAACACGTGAGTAACATTTGGCTCTGTGCTACTCAAACTTTGGCTGCAAACCTGCATTCATTGTGATTTGTTTGCAGAGAGGTTAGATGATGAGGCAACAAAACACTACCCCACATTTTCCAGTGCATTTTCTTTTAACTTTTCTTTTCACAAGAAGTCCATTTGGGGGGAAATAGGGTTGTTCTGCAGGACTAGGTACAACCTGAATATGCTGGTATGTGATTGAACATTCCCTCCAGTACTTTGGCCACCTCATGAGAAGAGAAGACTCCCTGGAGAAGACACTGATGCTGGGAAAGATGGAGGGCACAAGGAGAAGGGGGCGACAGAGGACGAGATGGTTGGATAGTGTTTTCGAGGTTACCAGCATGAGTTTGACCAAACTGCGGGAGGTAGTGGAGGACAGAGGTGCCTGGCGTGCTCTGGTCCATGGGATCACGAAGAGTCGGACACGACTAAACGACTAAACAACAACAACAACAATTAACATTGTTATGTGACTTCCTTGTATCCCCCTGGTTGGATTTCAGTGCATATCATTTTAACGGTTTTCCAAATCAATATTCTTATAAAATTAACTTAATCACTTAACATCTTTCTTACTTCCCAGTTCAGTATTAAACATATTAATTCATCACATATTACATATTTAAATCCTACGCCTATCCGCTATATGCAAGCTTTTTCCAATTAGTTTAACTTAACATATTTAACTAAATAGTCATTAAATTTTGTCCATTCTTCCTGATACTCCTCCTCCTTCTGGTCAGGGACTCTTCCAGTCAGATCGGCTAGCTCCGAAAAATCCATCATCTTCATCTGCCATTCTTCCACTGTTGGTACTTCTTGCGTTTTCCAATTCTTAGCTAACAAAATTCTTGCTGCAGGTGAGTGTCCCACCGGGCGAAATGGGATGTACCCCCCCCCCCTCAAGCTCAGGATTCCAGAACTAACAACTGTCAGTTGGGAGGGACGGAAGGCAAGGACCCACAGCCCAGGTGGGGCTCGCTAGCTTGGAGAGGAGGTGTGCGATTCCTCAGCTGGAGTAGATGCAGGACAGTTGAGGCTCACATGCCTCATCACCGCAGAAGCTATCACTGGAAAGCTGTCCTGGCCAGGCCTGTGTCCTTTGGCTCCAGTTGGGAGTGAAACGGATGACGTCTGATTTTGGGCGAATTTTTTTTAAAAAAAAATAATTATGATTTTCAAGTTTATACATTTCAATAATTTTGCAGTCATTTTCACATTTCAAAACTTGACTTCCTTCCCCCTCTTTCTGCAGTTCCTTAAATTGACTCTTCATATCTTATGCATATCCAAATTACCTTAATTTCTTTATTTATGCATCTGCTTTAAATATATAATCTTATTAAACTGCAGGTTATTCCAATAATCCTGCCAATGTTCTTATCTGTTTACAGTTTGTAACTATTCATTAAACCATTTCCATTCTTTAATAAAAAGTTTGTTCTCTTGCTCCTAGAAATGGTCAGCATGCGACAGAGGCCACATCCTGGGAACGGATTTGACTGGCCACCTAAACCAAGTGAGGGCAGCCAAGGAGTCTCAAATGCTCAGGAACTTCCCCTGTGTGCCAAGACAGGCTCCAGCAGATTAAGCGGACAAGACCAAGCGTGGGCCCAGTGGTCAAGAAGGTGGTTTCTGCAATGCTGTGGAGGGAAGTGAGGGGCAGATGGGGCTCATCCACCTATAAAGATAGCCCAGCGAGGAGAAGGAAAACTCTGATCCTAATTTGCCTTGTGGGATATCTTTGGGAGCTGAAAAGGCTAAGGAGTAATCCCTACACAAATCTGGACTGGAGTCCCTCAGGCAGTTGGATGGCGCTGTTTACAACCCCTTCTGACAACTCCTGCAGCCCAACTGGTGCCTAACTCTGCTTTCCTTGGAGACACATGTTGTCATCTGGGAAGCCCAGGACCTCCAGACACACTGCCCAGTCTTGCTCCCTGGAGAGGTCACTTTGGGACTGCTGACACCGTTGCTTGACTTTGACCTCACCCCCGGAGGCGCACTCCATTGCTTCTCAAGACAGACAAATGCCAGCATTAAAAAACTATTTGAAAGAATTTTATTTCATTCACAAAAGACAATCTGGCATGTGATTAGGACAGTGGTTTTCAGACAACGGGTGACACGTTTATTGATCCAGTTTGGAAGTCTCTGTCTTGTCTTCGCACATGCGCAGTTCCATCTAGGAGCAACAACAAGGGAAGGAGCCAAACTGTCGACTCCTGCAGCGAGACTCAGGATTTCCACTCATGCTCACAAACGTAGGAAAAAGCACCGCCTAGGATAAAAGGATGATCACAGAATAGCATGTTTGTAAAGGAACTTGATTAGAATAATAATAATGATTTTATTTTTCTATTTGGGTTTGTGGGGAAGGGGGGGGACTGGGTCTTGGTGGGGAGGGAGATCTGTGCTGGAGCTGCTGGCCTCACTGCTGTCGCTGCCCGGAAGAGAAAAGAAGAGAAAAGATTTTTAATCTTTCCATTTATTATTATGTTGACAACCCATCTTTCCTTCAAGGATCTTCAGGTGGCTTACGCTATTCTCCCTTTCTTTAATTATACTTACTTCCTCATTCCATTTCTCTTCCAATATCTCTTCCTCCTCCTCCTCGCAGACCAGGGGGTGGATTTTAGGGGCACGACAGCAGGAGGCCAGCAGCTCACACAGCCTGCCGCACTGGCCATTCTCTCTTTCAACAGCCTTGGAGAACAACTGAGTAGGCATCTAGAGCGTCAACTGAACAGGCATGTGGATCAGCTAGTCACTGGGCACAGTCTATTCTTTTGGAGGGGGCTTTCCCCAGTTTCCATTTATAAGAAGTTTGAAAGGTTGCCTCTTTATAAAGTCTGTTTCCTTGTGATGAAAGACCACACTGGAGACTCATAGTGTTTTTGAAATATATAAAGGTAAAGAGACCCCTGACCATTAGGTCCAGTCGTGGCCGACTCTGGGGTTGCGGCGCTCATCTCGCTTTATTGGCGGACCGGTCACGTACAGCTTCCGGGTCATGTGGCCAGCATGACTAAGCTGCTTCTGAACCAGGGCAGCGCATGGAAACACCCTTTACCTTCCTGCCGGAGCGTTACCTATTTATCTACTTGCACTTTTGACGTGCTTTCGAACTGCTAGGTTGGCAGGAGCAGGGACCGAGCAACGGGAATTCACTCCGCCGTGGGGATTCGAACCGCCGACCTTCTGATAGGCAAGTCCTAGGCTCTGTGGTTTAACCCACAGCACCACCCGCATCCCTATTATTTATTTCTTTAGATACTTGGGTTTTGGGCGAAGGGAGAACTGGGTCTTGGAGCAGGGTAGAGCTGTACTGGAGCTGCTGGCCTCACTGCTATCGCTGTCTGGAAGAGAAATGAAGAGAAAAAATTCTAGATGCCTACTCAGTTGTTCTCAAAGGCTGTTGAAAGAGAGAATGGCCAGTGCGGCAGGCTGCGTGAGCTTATTACATTGATGACCCATCTTTCCTCCAAGGATCTCCAGGTGGCTTGCGTTATTCTCCCTCCCTTCCTCCCTTTGCTCACGCAGCCAATCTTTATAAACTAATCTAACCATGACTTGGTTCCCTATGTTTCTGAATCTTGAGGGATAGTAAAAGAAACAGAATGCAGAAGGAATTAGGAATCCTACTTATACTTTATATGAAGAAAGTTTCTTCATTACACCAGAAAACGTATTTCCTTTCTCACAAACTACCTCCTCAAACTAAATATGCTCATCTTTAATTTTATAGTCCCTCTCCTCTTTTGTCCAGTTCTGCCCCTCCTTTCGGCGCTTTTCTTTTCTTGATTCTCCAATTAGTCCAGCCGTTTCTCCTAGACCACGCTACGCCATCTTTGCCATCTTTATAGGTTAGCGTTTAATATAAGTTCAATATTAAAAGTGTTGCCTTCTTTTTTACCTTTGTTTCCCAGTAACTTCCACCACAAACAGCGCTGACAATCCAAGTCTTTTAACTCAGTCTCTTTCGCTGGGCTCACGCCACTTCAAAGTAAAAAACAAGTTAAGTCCTTGAATTCCGCTTCTTTTAATGGGCTAGTACTGCTGCTGCAGAGTGAAATTTGAATCTGTCTTCCTTTTCTTACTGGTACTTGTTAGAGAAATCTTCGCTCATGGTTAAGTATAATGAGAAAGATTTCCAATATATTTAAGATAAAATCTCCCGCTCTTTACTCTTTATGTGCTAGTCTTTTGGGTCTGTTTCTGAGCAGTTCACTTTGTATAAATAAGTCTCACAGACCCTCTTCTCCTCAAGCTCTCCTTGTTAGCTTAGTCCAGTAATTAAGGGGATTGAGAAAGTGAGAGATTTTGCTGCCGTTCTTACCGTTTGGGACTTTGAGGCTTGCTGCTGAGGATTGCTCGTGTCCTTGTGTCTAGCTACTCTCTGTCGACTCACCTCCTGGTTAGGACGTGGGCTTTTTCGATGCTGCCGGACAATGTCAGCCCTGGACCACACCCAGAGCCTTTTTGGGGGTCGTGTAGCCTCCGCGTTGCCCCCCAAAGTTCCCTCTAACAGCTGCTAGGCACGGAGAACCCACGAAGCACATCAACAACGGAGGGCGGAAAAACCGGAAGCCCTTACATACCAGGTTTGGGAGGGGGATTTAGTCTGCGATAGGCTTTTTCCGTAGGGACACGGGTGGCCCCAGAACCTAGGGCTTGCTGATCAGAAGGTCGGCAGTTCGAATCCCCGCGACGGGGTGAGCTCCCGCTGCTCGGTCCCTACTCCTGCCAACCTAGCAGTTCGAAAGCACAAAGTGGAAGTAGATAAATACCGTATTTTTCGCTCTATAGGACGCACTTTTTCCCCTCCAAAAATTAAGGAGAAATGATCAAAGCAGCAGAAATAAGAGATGATTGGATCCCTTTCTGAGCGCGAAGCATGGGTACCCCCAACAAAAATTTAAAATTCGGTTTTGTAATTTGGAACTAATGTGATTTGATTGGTTTGCTAATAAAAATTATTTTATTAAAAAAACAACAAAAATTAAGGGGAAATGTGTGTGTGTCCTATGGAGTGAATGCAGGCTGCGCAGCTAAGCCCAAAGCCAGAACAGGGAGAAGTAGCGCTGCGCAGCACTCCGTCTCACTGTTCTAGCTTGGGGTTAGCTGCGCAAAGCCTCCGCAGGGCAGCGGGGTGAAGGCACCCCGCTGCCCTGTGGAGGTTTCAAAGGCCGTCCCCGAAGCCAGAACAGCGAGGCGGAGCACTGCACAGCACTCCGTCTCACTGTTCTACCTTGGGGATGGCTGCGCAAAGCCTCCGCAGGGCAGCGGGGTGCCTTCACCCCGCTGCTCTGCGGAGGCTTCAAAGGCTGCACTCCGTTGGCTTCAGGCAGCTATCTGCAAGGTTTCGGAGCACAGCAGAAGTTCCCACTGTGTTCCGAAGGCTTGCGGATAGCCGCCTGAAGCCTGGAGAGTGAGAGGGGTCAGTGCATACCGATCCCTCTTGCTCTCCTGGCTTCGCTTCGCTGGAGAGGTGCTGCACAGTTTTCCCTCTCTGTGCAGCGCCCCTTCAGCGAAGCGGGAGGAGGAATGGAAGGGGCTCCGTTTCTCCTGCCGCTTCGCTGAAGGGGCACTGAGCAGAGAGGGGGAGAAACCCCCCCCCCCTGTTCTCTCCCTCCTATGGTCCGGTGTGTCCTATAGAGCGAAAAATACGGTAGGTGCCGTTCTGGCGGGAAGGTAAACAGCCTTTCCGTGCACTGCTCTGGTTTCGCCAGAAGCGGCTTAGTCATCCTGGCCACATGACCCAGAAGCTGGACGCCGGCTCCCTCAGCCTATAGAGCGAGATGAGCGCGCAACCCCAGAGTCGTCCGCGACTGGACCTAATGGTCAGGGGTACCTGTACCTTTACTTAGGCTTTTTCCAGATCTGCCTTACTGCCCTATGTTTCTAAATCTTGAGGGAGAGCAAAAGAAGCAGAATGCAGAAAGAATTAGACATCCTACTTACACTCAAGAAGAAGAAATCTTCATTTTGCCGGAAAACATCATTACTTCTCACAAACCACCTCCTTTCTCCTGAACTATCCTCAGATAGTTGCTCTTCCCAAAGTCCTCAGCCAAGTCACTCAGCAGGGGGACGTGTCACAATGGAGGACCTGACCCTGTTGCTTTAGCTACCTTGCTTAACAATGTGAATGGTTCCCCTTAACATTAATTTTTCAAATATATCTTCCAGTGGGTTTTTATTTTATTTATTTAGGAAGGATCTAGAGCTGGCTTCATCCAGCACGGTGCATTTCTGGACAGGACAGGAAATACCTTGCAAACACACACTTTTCAACATGGCGGTGTCACCAAGGAAAAACACTCCTGGCCTAGACTATGGCTGCTGTTTCTCAATTAATAGTAAAAAATGACCCTTCTCAACATCCTGTAATAATCTGTCCAGTATTAGGATGGACAGGAGCAGGACTTCACCCTTAGACCTCCTCATCCCCCTGTTTCTTTCTGTTTCTGCCCAGTGTCTTCTGCCAATCAACAGCTTTCCTTAGCTTGCAAGGAAGTGAAATGTTATGAGTTACTTGGTGCCAGACTCCCCTTTGCCATGAGTTTCTGGGTGCCAGGCACTGAACCCCTGGACACTGAACATCTGGGGAATTGATCTAAGCCATGTTTAAATGTACCCCAAGCTCTACATTTGATTGTTGGTTATTAAAAACTGATTGAAACCATTTTATTTCATTCACAAAAGAAATTTTGACATGTGATTATGATAAGAGTTTATATAATAAAGGTGACACATTTATTGATCCTTTTTGTAAGTTATTATTTGTCTAATGTATTTTTTATATATATTAATCAGTAAGCGGGTGGGGTGGGAAGCAGTGCTGCATATGAAACTGGTGGATGGCTGTCATTAATCCAGATCAATTTCATAGAATCATAGAAACTTATAGCTGGAAGGGACACCAAGGGTCATCTAGTCCAACCCCCTGTGATGCAGCAATCTCAGCAAAAGCATCCATGGCAGATGGCCACCCAACCTCTGCTTAGTAACCTCCAAGGAAGGAGAGTCCACCAGCTCTCGAGGGAATCTGTTCCAACGCCAAACAGCCCTTACTGTCAGAAAGTTTTTATGAATGTTTAGTTGGAATCTCCTTTCTTATAACTTGAATCCATGGGTTCGAGTCCTACCATCTAGAGCAGGAGAAAACAAGCTTGTTCCCTCTTCCATGTGACAGCCCTTAAGATATTTGAAGACGGCTGTCAGATCTCCTCTCAGTTTCCTCTTTTCCAGCCCAAACCTACCCAGCTCCTTCTTCAATCTTAGTTTCCAGACCCTTGGTTGTCTTGGTTGCCCTCCTCTGCACACATTTCAGCTTGTCAACATCCTTCTTAAATGATGGTGCCCAGAACTGGACACAGGACTCCAGGTGTGGCCTGACCAAGGTAGGAGAGAGTAGGATTTTGACTTCGTTTCATCAGGACCCTGGACTTCCATAGATGCAACCTAGAACAGCCTGACCATTTTCTGCTGCTGCACATTCCTTGTGGCTGAGGCTCAGGGTAACGCCCCCGGGACCTTTCAGTTCATGGTGTCCATGGAGGCGCAGGTCAATTCTGTGTCCAGGCCAGCTGTTGACCAGCTTCATCTAGTACGCAGGCTGAGACCCTACCTGCCCACAGACTGTCTCACCGGAGTTGTGCATGCTCTAGTTATCTCTTGCTTGGACTACTGCAATGCGCTCTAGGTGGGGCTACCTTTGAAGGTGACCCAGAAACTACAACTAATCCAGAATGCGGCAGCTAGACTGGTGACTGGGAATGGCCCCTGAGACCTACATTGGCTCCCAGTATGTTTCCGGGCACAATTCAAAGTGTTGGTGCTGACCTTTAAAGCCCTAAACAGCCTCGGCCCAGTATACCTGAAGGAGCGTCTCCACCCCCATCGTTCTGCCTGGGCACTGAGGTCCAGCGCTGAGGGACTTTTGGCGGTTCCCTCCCTACGAGAAGCCAAGTTACAGGGTAGTGGTGCCTGCCCTGTGGAACCCCCTCCCACCAGATGTCAAAGAGATAAACAGCTACCTGACATTTAGAAGACATCTGAAGGCAGCCCTGTTCTGGGAAGCTTTGAATGTTTGACAGACTTATTTTATTTTAATATTTTGTTGGAAGCCGCCCAGAGTGGCTGGGTATAAATCATAAATTATTATTATTATATTATGATGATGACTGTGAGGTGTTACAAGTCATTAACTTCAAGCCACACTGCCATGCCTTTGAAGACACAAACCATCCCAGCTTTTCAGAGCTGGCTATCATGGCTTCTTTAATCTTTGTGTATTGCTCCACCATGTGGCTGAATCATATAAAGCACTGACTTTTACATATCTCTTGACCTCTAATTGCAAGAAGATCTCATTAACTTGGATTATAATCTTTATAAATTGGAGCTGTGGAGCAGGTCCTTGAGGGGGGGGGGCTCCCACCATTCCTCCTTTTGATGAAACGGAAACTTCTGACTTTGGAACAAAATTGGTCGTATTTGCCTATATGGCAGACACAACTCTCCCCATGTTTTGCAGTCTTTGCTGTCTGATTATCATTACCTATAGGCTTAGCCAGCTACCTGTGGTGTGGCTTCATCCTGTCTTAGAGAAAGCAAGAATTTGCTCTTAAGCAGGTGGAGCCGTAGTAAAATCATGGCTGGCCTGTTTGACACCTCTGTCATGGAACTGGAAGAGAAGCTCATTCTTTGAGACAAGAGCAGATGAATCTGAATGATTCTTGAGTTCAGGATGTGACTCTCTGGGGATCCATCAGAGTTAGCATTTTTTCCAAGCTTGCTCCTCCTACTTTAACAAATCTTTTAATTTTCTGAAGCTCTTCAGTGTTGTTGATGTTTTTTTAAAATGCAATAATCAGACATAGCTCCCTCTGGTCCTCATGATAAATAGCAAGCCTGCATTAAAAACAAGCCATTTTCAATTATCCAAATAAACATTATAAAAACACAGTAGTAATCACAGAACAAAACAGAAAATGCTGTCTGACAAATGCAAGATAAAAATACCGAAGCAAATATTCATAACTGGAATGACTTTTTCTACCACCCTACCCCAAATCCATTAAAACAAATTGAGCTTTAATAATATTTCTTTTTATTTATTTAATCAAAGACTATACTTTATTAACAAAACAAAATAAAGAGCGAACAATATAATTGCATGGAAACTAAGATTGCACACGCCAAAGGATATAATTTTTGGTTGTTGCATTAACAATCCCTGGGGGAAATAATCATTATTGATATTGTGGGTGGGTTGAAAATAGAAGAAGGAAAAAATGCATTGTTTATAAACATCAATATGTTGTCCTCAAGGTCCTATTATATTCTCACTTGAAGTTGAAAAATTACTAAGAATTCCAAATAGCATATTTCACAGGAAGCATTTGAACATCATTTATATATAAAATAAATTTTGTTATGTAGTTGAAGATTAATCTTTTGTTGTTTCTCCTTTAGTATATCTTAATTTTGAGTTATTTGCTATGCCATAAATCCATAACCAAAGAGCTCTCCAGTGTTCTAACAGCCGGATGGGCTTGGTGTTCCCTTTTGGTAGGGAATTTCAAAGTGATGGACTATAAAACAGGCCCTGCTTTTGATAATGGGACTGAATAAGGTGGAACTCTCAGGTGCATTCAGTTTAGGAGGTGCAGAGATTCTGAGTGTTGTGTAAGTTATTTGAATATACATTCTCAGTCCTGGGGGGAAATTCATTGGAGCACAGCAGGTGTGGTCTGTAAACTAATCTCTAAGGCCCTGTGACTTGTTTGCTGTGGCTCCACTGTTACGGCAGGTGATTCTCATGAGGCATTCTGAGCATTTTCGAGTCCTGTTATGTTGCATTAAGTTCAGTACAGTTTGAAGATGTGGACGAGGTGCTTGGATAATTTCAGGTGTCCATTTCTGCTCTGCATCCTTGCCTTCATGGCCGGTGAAATCTAGCAAAGAGGAAATAGATGAATGAGGTGGTTCATGTCTCTGGGCCTAATAAACCCTCCCTGAAACCAGACTATCAGAGCAATCATGTGCCAGTTGCTCATGTCCCTTTCTTGGGCATGGTGCTCAAGCGCATGGTTGCAAGCCAGAGCCAGGCTCTCTTAGATGCAACAGATTTTCTAATCCCATTTCTGGGGTAAATTCAAAGTGCTGGTTTTTGCATATAAAGCCTTTTGCATTTTAGGACCCTGATCAGTGTTAGAAACCAAACGGCACCTAAAACCTAGGTTACAGGCACCACAGCTCAATGTTTGGGGCCTTTTTAAAAAAAGGAATTTATTATTATTATTTATTTCATTTCTATACTGCTTTATATTTTAAAGGGGAAAAATATCAAAGTGGTTTACACATTAAAACATCAACTAAAACAATTTAGAATAAAACAATTTAAATCTTCAAGGAAAATATTTCAGAAAAATATGAAATATAAATGCAGTAAATAAGCTCGTCTGCTTACCTGTTTAAAAAAGCTGGAGGGCCCAGCCAGGTAAAGACCTGGCATCCACAGATCTCCACATGGTTGCAATTGGACCCACATCAGTTGCACAATGCGCCTGGCGAATTTCGAACACTGATGGCTGATATCTGAAGGACCACCAGGCCTCAGATGAACCAACTCTGACACTGCATGAACCACCTGAGGCCGTTCTCCGTGTGCCTCCTCCAAGGGGGGTGACAAGAGAACTGGCCTTTTCACTGCTGGCTCCCCACTTAGCAATACTTTCCCTGGGGCAGCACGCCTGGTGCCATCATTGTCTATTTAGGCATCAGGCAAAAACATGTTTTATTTACCATTGGCAAATAAAAAACCCCCTTAAGGGTTGTGTTTGTGGCTTCTCTTTGTGCTGTTTGTGACCTCTTTTGTGCTCATTCTTAGGTTTCATCTTGCTGTTTTTGACTTGGGTTTAATGTTCCTTGTTTCTTTTATCTATTTTGTAAGTTGCTCTGAGACACTTTGGTGTAAAAAATGACAACAACAACAACAGCTGTTCCAACTTCATTGGGAGTAAATTGTCAGTGTAGTGGGAAAGCTGGCTCCTGATAGCCCTTTGGCTCTCCAGATGTTGTATGACAGCTCCTTTCATCCCTGACCACAGGCAACACTGGCTGGAGCTGATGGGAGCACCGGCGGAGCAAGCCAGTTGGGCACCTGGGGTGGTGCACGTGCCCTGTGCCCAGGGGTGGGGTGAGTCAGAGCAGGACGCTCCGCAGGGCCTCCGGAGTCTGGCTGCCTCCTCCCACTCAGCCGCCCTACAGCTGGGGGGGAGGCAACGGGAGGACTGTCTGGGCAGCGCGGAGCCTGCGGGCGCCCAAGCCACCCTGTCGCTCCCAGGAGAGATGTGTGGCTCAGGCGCGCTACAGGCCCTGCGGTGAGTGCCGTCCAGCATTTTGTCACCCCCCTCAGTGGTGACACCCAGCTCAGACCACCTCCACCACACACCCCTTCCTCTGCCCCTGGATGCGAGTAGGAGTTGGGCCTGATGTACTCACTTCCTACACTCTTGCATGGGTGCGGGCATCCCTTGTTTGAGAAAAAGCCCACTGTAGAATCTGACACATATGAACATGGGGGAAACTGTTGCTCTTTTGGTTTGAGTTGAGTTGAGGGTATGCATAATAAGGGGGAACTAACAAATTACCATTTGGGAGTAGAAAAAGGAACCAGCAAAGATTTCCTGGAGGAGCAAGGAGAGAACACTGCTACTTTTTAGCAATATGCTCCTTTGCTTGACATAATCTAAATCAGGGGTCGGCAACCCGCGGCTCCGGAGCCGCATGCGGCTCTTTAACGCCTTTGCCGCGGCTCCAGGGCGGAGGCGAGGGGAGGAGGCGCATTTTCCGCAAAGCCATTTCCGAGCTAGAGAGCAGAGGGGGTTGCGGGCTAACCCCTCCCACACTCCACTCGCGGGGGCTGGCCTTTTGCCCCCGCGAGAACAGGGGAATCCCCGGGCGTGCCTGCAACCCTGCCCGCCAATCGGCAGGGCCGGGGAGGCGTGGCCTAGCCCATTTAAGGCCAGGCACGACCGGGGACCGCCCTCTTTGCCCCGTTCCAGCTCGCACCCTCTCCCTTCCTTCCCCTCGTGGTGTGTGGGATTCCACTCCCGGCAGTCCTTCTCTGCCGTCCTCGCTGCTTTCCTCCCCCCCCCCCGCCCCCCGCTTGTCTCCCTCTCTAGCCTCCTCTAGGCGTGGGTTGAAGCTGCGGCGTCCATTTCTTTAAAGGGCATCGATAAGGGAAAATCGTCGGCGCCATCTTTGTGGGCGCACGTGGGAGTCGCGGGAGCGGCCATTTTGGTTGAGGGGTGTAAGCAGGCTGCATTGAAAGGGGGCATGTAAGCTGGTCACTGTTTTGAAGGGGAGTGAAGAACACACACTCAAAAAAAGGTAACTTGTTAATTTAACGTTTATTTCTATGAGGAGGAGTAATTCTGAGGGGTCAAACAAAATAATAATAATAAAGTGTCAAAAAAGTTATTTTTATAATGACGAGGATGACATTGGGCCCTCATTATTAATTATTATTTACATCAGGCACTGATTATGATTTATGGTACACTGGGGCCCTGATTAATTTTCTATGGCATTTTGGGGCATTGATTATTGGGCATAGCAAATTTTGCTATGGGGCCCTCTGATTTCTAATTACGTCCCTCTTTTGGACCCCCGGTAGGCCAGCCATGGATAAAGGCAAGAAAAGAAAAATTTCTGAAGAAAACAGAATGTTTAATGATACATGGACAGAATCATTTGCCTTCTCTACTGACAAGACTGGTTTACCAGTATGCTTAATATGTGGTGAGAAATTTGCAAACAACAAAAAGTCAAATATTGCAAGACATTTCCAGAATAAACACACAGCCTTTGCTGAAAAATATCCAGATGGAGATGAGAGACAAAAAGCCATTGCAGAACTTATGAGGAAGGTTGATAGGAGCAAAAATAATTTCAAGAATTGAGTGAAGTCTGCAAATTCCACAACATATGCTAGTTTTGTAGCCGCTCAGGAAATAGTCAAGCACGGTAAGCCGTTCACAGTGTTATATTTGTTTTAAATGTCGCAATGGTTTTGCGGCTCCCAGTTGTTGTTTTTTCTTCGGAAACGGGTCCAAGTGGCTCTTTTTGTCTTAAAGGTTGCAGACCCCTGGTCTTGACAGTGAGTCCGTAAGTGACTGTGGAGGCCAATTCTGGATCCACACGTCCTTCCACAGTGGGGACATTGGATTCCGGGCGGGAGTTGATCACTGTGAGGGTTTGCCAAGCGTGCCTTCCTCTTAGTACATGTCTTCCTTTCGTCCTGAGTTCGAGTGTCTTCAAAGCCCACGACACCTTTACTAAAGACTGTTCTCCAACTGGAGCACTCGCAGGCAAGTGTTTCCCAGTTGTCCGTGTTTATACTACATTTTGAAAGATTTGCCTTGATAGAGTCTTTAAACCTCTTTTGTTGACCACTAGCATTACGCTTTCCATTTTAAAGTTTGGAACAGAGTAGTTTCTTTGGAAGACAAGAATCAGGCATCTGCACAACATGACCAGTCCAATGAAGTTGATGTTGAAGAATCATTGCTTCGACACGGGTGATCTTTGCTTCTTCCAGTACAGTCATACCTCATGTTATGTTTGCTTCATGTTACCTTTTTTCAGGTTGGGGCCCACGGCGACTCGGAAGTACCGGAAAGGGTTACTCCCGTGTTTCGCCACTTGCGCATGCGTAGAAGCGCTAAATCGTGTCAACATGATTCATGGTGTCAACATGACTGTGATGTGTTACAAGTCATTAACTCCAAGCCTCATGGCTATGCCTCAGAAAACACAAACCACCCCAGCTTTTCAGAGCTGGCTATCGTGGCTTTAATCTTTGTGCATTGCTACGCCTGATGCCTGAACCGTAGAAAGCACTGACTTTTATCTATCTATTTTCACTGCCAAATGTTGCAGGGGGCCATTTCCCGCAGTTTGGCGCTGCTTTAGAGTTAATCGGATGGGGCACTGTGAAACGTGCGGTTTTCACTGCTAAACATTGCACTGGCCATTTTGCCAGTGCTCGGCGCAGGAATCCCTTTCCCATAATATCTTATACATTTTAGACAGCACTTTTACATTATGCAACAGGTCTCTCTCCAGTGGTGATATTTGGCAAAATCTTGATCCTGAGAGTTAGGGTGCCGAGGGCTGATTTTGTGGGGTGCAGGAAAACATAGTGTTTTCACTGCCAAATGTTGCATGGGGCCTTGTTACAGCATATGGCTCTGCTTTGGAGTTAGTCAGACAACCCCAGATTTTTGGCGAAATCTTGAAACTACTGTTTAGTGTGCTGATGGCTCGTTTTTTGGGGGGGGAGCTGTGAAACGTATTTTTACAGGGGCTCTTCCTGGAGTTTGGCACTGCTTTGGAGTTAATCGGATAATGTCATATTTTTGGCGAAATCTTTACGCTGCAGGTAAGGGTGTCGAGGGCTCATATTGTGGGGCACCATGAAACGTAGTTTTTTCACTGCCAAATGTCACATGGGGCCTTCTCCAAGCATTTGGCGAAACATAGTGTTTTCTCGACAAACGTTGCAGAGGCTTTCCCCCGCAGCTCAGCACCCTTTGTAATGATTCGGCTGACCTTGGATTTCTGGCGATATCTTAACCCAGCAGGTTAGGGCACTGAGGGCTCGTTTTGTGGGGTGCTGGGTAATGTAGTGTTTTCTTTTTCCCCCAAAAAAAAATTATTGGTTTTTTCACAAAAATTTAAGCACACAGACAAATAGACAAACAAATATAAATCATAACCTTATTAAGACTAATCTAATTAACATTTGTTAAGTGACTTCCTCATATCCCCCTGGTTGGATTTCAGTGCATATCATTTTAATGTTTTTCCAAATCAATATTCTTATAAAATTAACTTAATCACTTAACATCTTTCTTACTTCCCAGTTCAGTATTAAACATATTAATTCATCACATATTACATATTTAAATCCTACGCCTATCCGCTATATGCAAGCTTTTTCCAATTAATTTAACTTAACATATTTAACTAAATAGTCATTAAATTTCGTCCATTCTTCCTGATACTCCTCCTCCTTCTGGTCAGGGACTCTTCCAGTCAGATCGGCTAGCTCCAAAAAATCCATCATCTTCATCTGCCATTCTTCCACTGTTGGTACTTCTTGCGTTTTCCAATTCTTAGCTAACAAAATTATTGCTGCAGTTGTGGCATACAAAAATAATTTAACATCTTTTGGGGGCAATTCCAAACCTGTTATTCCAAGAAGAAAGGCCTCTGGTTTCTTTATAAATGTATATTTCAACATTTTTTTCAATTCATTATAAATCTTTTCCCAGAAGTCTTTCACCTTGGGGCAGGTCCACCACATTTGATAGAAGGTACCTTCTTTTTCTTTACATTTCCAGCAATGGTTATCAGAGTTATGATAAATCTTTGCTAATTTAACAGGGGTCAGATAGATAGATAGATAGATAGAATAGATAGATAGATTCTTTATTGTCATTACACAAGTGCAACATTGCACAAGTGCAACGAAATTGGATGCCATCCCTTAAAACAACAAAAGCAAAACAACAACAACAACCAAACAAACCACATTCCAGCCACACCCACACCAACACCCATCAAACTCCCAGGTCACACTATCGAGTTACAGCATTCAAAAAGGCCACAGCTCTTGGATAGAAACTGTTTTTCAGTCTATTTGTCTTTGACTTGATGTTTCTATATCTCCTGCCAGAAGGCAGTAGTGCAAACAGACTGTGTCCCGGGTGAGATGAATCCTGCAGGATGTTATTTGCTTTCCTAAGACAACGGGAACCGTACAGTTCTTCCAAAGATGGGAGAGGATGACCAATAATCCTTTGGGCTGTGGTTATGACCTTCTGGAGCACCTTCCTCTCCCTAGCTGTACAACTGGAGAACCAAGCACAAATACAGTATGTAAGAATGCTCTCTATGGAGCCTCGGTAGAAGGACACCAGCAGTCTCTCACTCAGATTGTTCTTCTTTAAAAGTCTGAGGAAATAAATTCTCTGCTGGGCCTTCTTCACCAGAGCAGATACCATCTATACATCATTTTCATTATGTTTTCCTTTAGTACAGTACATGCAGTGAACTTGACCCCTTTCTTCCACAATCTTTCCCAATCCTCAAACATTATGTTATGTCCTACATGTCTTGCCCAATCTATCATCACTGATTTAACTTGTTCATCCTTCGTATGCCACTCTAACAATGGGAAATGTAGTGTTTTCAAAGGCCCCCCCCCCAATGTTGCAGGGGGCATTCTCTGGGTGTTTGGTGCTGCTTTGGAGTGAATCAGATGACATTGGACCTTTGGAGAAATCGTGACCCTGTGGGTTAGGGCACTGAAGCCTCATTTTTTGGGGGGGTCGCGCCATAAAACGTGGGGTTTTCACTGCCATGGATCACAAAACGGCTGCTATTTTGTGCAAAGCTGGTAGACTGAGAAACTAGTATTTTATTTTTATTTTTAAGAAGATAAACTAAAAGTGTGTGCTTACAGGTAAACAGATACCAGTGTGCATGCCCATTATGACCTCAGGCAAGAATCAAGAAAATACAGGTGGTCCCTCTTAACTGACATTCTGAACTGAACAGAACTGAAGGGAGGGGCTGGTTCTGGAGCAAAGCTGTTTAGATTGGGTTTGGGTGGATGCGAAGAGGATGCCTCCAACTTCTTGGGCTTTGCTTCTCAACTTATTCTGCCTTCTGGGACCCCCCAGCCCAAGACCAACCACCTCTTGGATAGGTGAGCATGCAGATATTTTGGAATGTGAGTGTGGGGCAGGATGACCGCGTATGAAAGCTCCTTTGAGCACAAGTGCTGGCCCCCCTTTTCTCTCCCATGGAGGCCCTGAACTGGCCAGCTCCTTGTTCAGGGCCTCCAAGGGAGAGAAAAGGGAACCTCAGTTACTCTTTGCCTTCTGAGGACACTGTCTCACTCCCAGCAGAGCCCCAAGACTTACGGCTGCTGCTCTATCAGCCTCAGGACATCCAAGGGATCATGAGCAAAGCACACAAGCCCTGCCCGCCAGATGTGAAGCACTCTACGGAGAGAATTTGGGTTTTTTAACTGGCTGAACAGAGTTTCAGCCCTTGGGGAATTTGATTTCTTAAACATACACCTTCCCCTTCCTTGTGTCCCTGGGGAGAAAAGCCAATCCTGCTTTCTTCCTTTGGTAATTTAATCAGAGGAAATAACTCTTTCGGTGGTCTAATAGATTTGCTGAATCATGAATTCTGTACATGCACAGAGGCTATACCTCTTGAAACCCCAAAGATGGGCAAGATGGGGCATTTCTCTCCACCTGGCTCCACCGGATATTGCTGATGGCCAATGAAAGCCCAAGTAGGGATTCCTAGTGGGGGATGTTGCTGTGGTATAGTGGAGGAGCAGGGCCAGGAGGCTAACTTGGACACCTGAGAACACAAAAAAGCAGCAGCAAAACAACTACATGTTTCCTTTTAAATGGGCCTTCCTGCTGAGTGTAAAGCATAGATCCTCATTTTTTAAGGGAAAAGGGAGAGAAGGCTTCTCCCAAAGTGTTAGAAGGCCACAAATAATGTAACAATAGAACAAAACAAATGTGCCGTTTCATGTGATACAGAATCCTATGTGCAAATCTGTTAGATTGAGAAATTTGTACTAAATAAGAAAAAAAAATTAAAGGTGTGTGCTTGCAGGTAAACAGATTGGAGATTTTCTGCAAGATCTTGTGAGATCTCATTGAAGTCTTGCAAGATGTCCAGGAGAGCAAAATATGTATTGAGATTTGGGAGAGATCTTGCATGCTCTTTCAGGGACCAAAGCCATCACTGCTGCAGCGCCAAAGGCAGGTGGCTAAGGGGTGGTGAGTGTCCCACGGGGCGAAATGGGATGTACCCCCCCCCCTCAAGCTCAGGATTCCAGAACTAACAACTGTCAGTTGGGAGGGACGGAAGGCAAGGACCCACAGCCCAGGTGGGGCTCGCTAGCTTGGGGAGGAGGTGTGTGATTCCTCAGCTGGAGTAGATGCAGGACAGTTGAGGCTCACATGCCTCATCACCGCAAAAGGTATAACTGGAAAGCTGAATTATGATTTTCAAGTTTATACATTTCAGTAATTTTGCAGTCATTTTAGCATTTCAAAACTTGACTTCCTTCCCCCTCTTTCTGCAGTTCTTTAAATTGATTCTCCAAATCTTATGCATATCCAAATTACCTCAATTTCTTCATTTATGCATCTGCTTTAAATAGATAATCTTATTAAACTGCAGGTTATTCCAATAATCCTGCCAATGTTCTTATCTGTTTACAGTTTGTAACTATTCATTCAACCATTTCCATTCTTTAATAAAAAGTTTGTTCTCTTGCTCCTAGAAACGGTCAGCATGTGACAGAGGCCACATCCTGGGAACGGTTTGACTGGCCAGCTAAACCAGGTGAGAGCAGCCAAAGAGTCTCAAATGCTCAGGAACTTCCCCTGTGTGCCAAGACAGGCTCCAGAAGATTGAGCGGACAAGACCAAGCGTGGGCCCAGTGGTCAAGAAGGTGGTTTCTGCAATGCTGTGGAGGGAAGTGAGGGGCAGATGGGGCTCATCCACCTATAAAGATAGCCCATCGAAGAGAAGGAAAACTCTGATCCTAATTTGCCTTGTGGGATATCTTTGGGAGCTGAAAAGGATAAGGAGTAAAGCCTACACAAATCTGGAGTGGAGTCCCTCAGGCGGTTGGATGGCGCCGTTTACAACCCCTTCTGACATCTCCTACAGCCCAACTGGTGCCTAACTCTGCTTTCCTTGGAGACACATCTGCAAAGCCAAAATAGGGAGTCTTGTCATCTAGGAAGCCCAGGACCTCCAGACACACTGCCCAGTCTTGCTCCCTGGAGAGGTCACTTTGGGACTGCTGACACCGTTGCTTGACTTTTGACCTCACCCCCAGAGGCGCACTCCATTGCTTCTCAAGACAGACAAATGCCAACATTAAAAAACTATTTGAAAGAATTTTATTTCATTCAAAAAAGACAATCTGGCATGTGATTAGGACAGTGGTTTTCAGACAACGGGTGACACGTTTATTGATCCAGTTTGGAAGGCTCTGTCTTGTCTTCGCACATGCGCAGTTCCATCTAGGAGCAACAACAAGGGAAGGAGCCAAACTGTCAACTCCTGCAGCGAGACTCAGGATTTCCACTCATGCTCACAAACGTAGGAAAAAGCACCGCCTAGGATAAAAGGATGATCACAGAATAGCATGTTTGTAAAGGAACTTGATTAGAATAATAATGATGATGATGATTTTTATTTTATTTTTCTATTTGGGTTTGTGGGGAAGGGGGGGACTGGGTCTTGGTGGGGAGGGAGATCTGTGCTGGAGTTGCTGGCCTCACTGCTGTCGCTGCCCGGAAGAGAGAAGAAGAGAAAATATTTTTAATCTTTCCATTTCTTATTATGTTGACAACCCATCTTTCCTGCAAGGATCTCCAGATGGCTTACGCTATTCTCCCTTTCTTTAATTATATTTACTTCCTCATTCCGTTTCTCTTCCAATATCTCTTCCTCCTCCTCCTCGGAGAGCAGGGGGTGGATTTTAGGGGCACGACAGCAGGAGGCCAGCAGCTCGCACAGCCTGCCACACTGGCCATTCTCTCTTTCAACAGCCTTGGAGAACAACTGAGTAGGCATCTAGAGCGTCAACTGAACAGGCATGTGGATCAGCTAGTCACTGGGCACAGTCTATTCTTTTGGAGGGGGCTTTCCCCAGTTTCCATTTATAAGAAGTTTGAAAGGTTGCCTCTTTATAAAGTCTGTTTCCTTGTGACGAGAGACCACACTGGAGACTCAGTGTTTTTGAAATATATCAAGGTAAAGGGACTCCTGACCATTAGGTCCAGTCGTGGCTGACTCTGGGGTTGCAGCGCTCATCTTGCTTTATTGGCGGACCGGTCATGAACAGCTTCCGGGTCATGTGGCCAGCATGACTAAGCTGCTTCTGAACCAGAGCAGCGCACGGAAACGCCCTTTACCTTCCCGCCGGAGCATTACCTATTTATCTACTTGCCCTTTGACGTGCTTTTGAACTGCTAGGTTGGCAGGAGCAGGGACCGAGCAACGGGAGTTCACTCCGTCGTGGGGATTCGAACCGCCAGCCTTCTGATAGGCAAGTCCTAGGCTCTGTGGTTTAACCCACAGCGCCACCCGCATCCCTATTATTTATTTATTTAGATACTTGGGTTTTGGGCGAAGGGAGAACTGGGTCTTGGAGTGGGGTAGAGCTGTACTGGAGCTGCTGGCCTCACTGCTATCGCTGCCTGGAAGAGAAATGAAGAGAAATGAAGAGAAATGAAGAGAAAGAATTCTTAATTTTTTCATTGATTACTACATTGATGGCCCATCTTTCCTGCAAGGATCTCCAGGTGGCTTGCGTTATTCTCCCTTCCTCCCTTCCTCATCCCATCCCTGAACTCTTCTTGAATCAGGGAGCTGCCTCCCCCCATCCCAGTGATCCAGATTCTCTCTGGCCTCCCTGTTCCTCAAGAACAAAGATCAACACTCCCCATCTATAGATCGGTGGCATCCATCCCCTGGTCGCTTGGTCTTACATAAATTGTTTTCACCTTCACTAAAGATTCCTTCTGATCTTCATAACCATCACTTCATCCTCCCATTTCTCTTCCAATATCTCTTCCTCCTCCTCCTCACAGACCAGGGGATGGATCTTTGTCACGTGACAGCAGGAGACCAGCAGCTCACGCAGCCAATCTTTATAAACTAATCTAACCATGACTTGGTTCCCTATGTTTCTGAATCTTGAGGGATAGTAAAAGAAACAGAATGCAGAAGGAATTAGGAATCCTACTTATACTTTAGATGAAGAAAGTCTCTTCATTACACCAGAAAACGTATTTCCTTTCTCACAAACTACCTCCTCAAGCTAAAGATGCTCATCTTTAATTTTATAGTCCCTTTCCTCTTTTGTGCAGTTCTGCCCCTCCTTTCGCCACTTTTCTTCTCTTCCCGATTCTCCAATTAGTCCAGCCGTTTCTCCTAGACCACGCTATGCCATCTTTGCCATCTTTATAGGTTAGTGTTTAATATAAGTTCAATATTAAAAGTGTTGCCTTCTCTTTTACCTTTGTTTTCCAGTAACTTCCACTCTTTTACCACAAACAGCGCTGACAATCCAAGTCTTTTAACTCAGTCTCTTTCGCTGGGCTCACGCCACTTCAAAGTAAAAAACAAGTTAAGTCCTTGAATTCCGCTTCTTTTAATGGGCTAGTACTCCTGCTGCAGAGTGAAATTTGAATCTGTCTTCCTTTTCTTACTGGTACTTGTTAGAGAAATCTTTGCTTATGCTTACGTATAATGAGAAAGATTTCCAATATGTTTAAGATAAAATCTACCGTTCTTTACTCTTTATGTGCTAGTCTTTTGGGTCTGTTTCTGAGCAGTTCAGTTTGTATTAATAAGTCTCACAGACCCTCTTCTCCTCAAGCTCTCCTTGTTAGCTGCCGTTCTTACCCTTTGGGACTTTGAGGCTTGCTGCTGAGGATTGCTCGTGTCCTTGCGTCTAGGTACTCTCTGTCGACTCACCTCCTGGTTAGGACGTGGGCTTCGAAGGGTTCCTTTTTTGACGCTGCCGGACAATGTCAGCCCTGGGCCACGCCCAGAGCCTTTTTGGGGGTCGTGTAGCCTCCGCGTTGCCCCCCAAAGTTCCCTCTAACAGCTGCTAGGCGCAGAGAACCCACGAAGCACATCCACAACGGAGGGCGGAAAAACCGGAAGCCCTTACATACCAGGTTTGGGAGGGGGATTTGGTCTGCGATAGGCTTTTTCCGTAGGGACACGGGTGGCCACAGAGCCTAGGGCTTGCTGATCAAAAGGTCGGCAGTTCGAATCCCCGCGACGGGGTGAGCTCCCGCTGCTCGGTCCCAGCACCTGCCAACCTAGCAGTTCGAAAGCACAAAGTCGAAGTAGATAAATACCGTATTTTTCGCTCTATAGGACGCTATTTCCCCCCTCCAAAAATTAAGGGGAAATGATCAAAGCAGCAGAAATAAGAGATGATTGGATTCCTTTAAGAGCTCAAAGCATGGGTACCCCCAACAAAAATTTAAAATTCGGTTTTGTAATTTGGAACTAATGTGATTTGATTGGTTTGCTAATAAAAAATATATTATAAAAAAAACAAAAATTAAGGGAAAATTTGTGTGCGCCCTATGGAGTGAATGCAGGCTGCGCAGCTAAGCCCAAAGCCAGAGCAGGGAGAAGGAGCGCTGCGCAGCGCTCCGTCTCGCTGTTCTAGCTTGGGGTTAGCTGCGCAAAGCCTCCGCAGGGAAGCAGGGTGAAGCCCCCCTGCTGCCCTGCGAAGGCTTCAAAGGCCGTCCCCAAAGCCAGAACAGTGAGGCGGAGCGCTGCGCAGCGCTCCGTCTCACTGTTCTAGCTTGGGGATGGCTGCGCAAAGCCTCCGCAGGACAGCGGGGTGCCTTCACCCCGCTGCTCTGCAGAGGCTTCAAAGGCTGCACTCCGTTGGCTTCAGGCAGCTATCCGCAAGCTTTCGGAGCGCAGCAGGAGTTCCCGCTGTACTTCGAAGGCTTGCGGATAGCCACCTGAAGTCACCTAGCAGTTCGAAAGTGGAAGTAGATAAATACCGTATTTTTCACTCTATAGGACACACTTTTCCCCCTCCAAAAATTAAGGGAAAATGATCAAAGCAGCAGAAATTAGAGATGATTGGATCCCTTTCTGAGCTCGAAGCATGGGTACCCCCAACCAAAATTTAAAATTCGGTTTTGTAATTTGGAACTATTGTGATTTGATTGGTTTGCTAATAAAAAATATATTATAAAAAAAACAAAAATTAAGGGAAAATTTGTGTGCGCCCTATGGAGTGAATGCAGGCTGCGCAGCTAAGCCCAAAGCCAGAGCAGGCAGAAGGAGCGCTGCGCGGTGCTCCGTCTCACTGTTCTAGCTTGGGGATGGCTGCACAAAGCCTCCGCAGGGCAGCGGGGTGCCTTCACCCCGCTGCTCTGCGGAGGCTTCAAAGGCTGCACTCTGGGGGCTTCAGGCAGCTATCCGCAAGTCTTCCAAGCGCAGCAGGAGTTCCCGCTGCACTCAGAAGGCTTGCGGATAGCCGCCTGAAGCCTGGAGAGCGAGAGGGGTCGGTGCACATTTTTCCCTCTCTGCGCAGCGCCCCTTCAGCGAAGCGGGAGGAGAAATGGAAGGGGCTCCATTTCTCCTGCCGCTTCGCTGAAGGGACACTGAGCAGAGAGGGAGAGAATCCCCCCCCCGTTCTCCCCCTCCTATAATCCGGTGCGTCTTATGGTCCGGTGCGTCCTATAGAGCCAAAAATACGGTAGGTGCCGTTCTGTCGGGAAGGTAAACAGCCTTTCCGTGCACTGCTCTGCTTTTGCCAGAAGCGGCTTCGTCATCCTGGCCACATGACCCGGAAGCTGTACGCCGGCTCCCTCAGCCTATAGAGCGAGATGAGCGCGCAACCCTAGAGTCGTCCGCGACTGGACCTAACGGTCAGGGGTCCCTGTACCTTTACTTAGGCTTTTTCCAGATTGCCTTACTGCCCTATGTTTCTAAATCCTGAGGGAGAGCAAAAGAAGCAGAATGCAGAAAGAATTAGACATTCTACTTACACTCAAGAAGAAGAAATCTTTATTTTGCCGGAAAACATCATTACTTCTCACAAACCACCTCCTTTCTCCTGAACTATCCTCAAGTAGTTGCTCTTCCCAAAGTCCTCAGCCAAGTCACTCAGCAGGGGGACGTGTCACAATGGAGGCCCTGACCCTGTTGCTTTAGCTACCTTGCTTAACAATGTGAATTGTTCCCCTTAACATTAATTTTTCAAATATATCTTCCAGTGGGTTTTTATTTTATTTATTTAGGAAGGATCTAGAGCTGGCTTCATCCAGCACGGTGCATTTCTGGACAGGACAGGAAACACCTAGCAAACACACACTTTTCAACATGGCGGTGTCACCAAGGAAAAACACTCCTGGCCTAGACTATGGCTGCTGTTTCTCAATTAATAGTAAAAAATGACCCTTCTCAACATCCTGTAATCATCTGTCCAGTATTAGGATGGACAGGAGCAGGACTTCACCCTTAGACCCCCTCATCCCCCTGTTTCTTTCTGTTTCTGCCCAGTGTCTTCTGCCAATCAACAGCTTTCCTTAGCTTGCAAGGAAGTGAAATGTTATGAGTTACTTGGTGCCAGACTCCCCTTTGCCATGAGTTTCTGGGTGCCAGGCACTGAACCCCTGGACACTGAACATCTGGGGAATTGATCTAAGCTGTACCCCAAGCACTACATTTGATTGTTGGTTATTAAAAACTGATTGAAACCATTTTATTTCATTCACAAAAGAAATTTTGACATGTGATTATGATAACAGTTTATATAATAAAGGTGACACGTTTATTGATCCTTTTTGTAAGTTATTATTTGTCTACTTTAATGTATTTTTATATATATTAATCAGTAAGGGGGTGGGGTGGGAAGCAGTTTTGCATATGGAACTGGTGGATGGCTGTCATTAATCCAGATCAATTTCATAGAATCATAGAAACTTATAGCTGTAAGGGAAACCAAGGGTCATCTAGTCCAACCCCCTGGGATGCAGGAATCTCAGCAAAAGCATCCATGGCAGACGGCCACCCAACCTCTGCTTAGTAACCTCCAAGGAAGGAGTTTCCACCACCTCTCATGGGAATCTGTTCCAATGCCAAACAGCCCTTACTGTCAGAAAGTTTTTATGAATGTTTAGTCTACTTTCTTATAACTTGAATCCATGGGTTCGAGTCCTACCATCTAGAGCAGGAGAAAAGAAGCTTGTTCCCTCTTCCATGTGACAGCCCTTAAGATATTGGAAGATGGCTGTCAGATCTCCTCTCAGTTTCCTCTTTTCCAGGCCAAACCTACCCAGCTCCTTCAAGTGTTTCTCTTCAATCTTAGTTTCCAGACCCTTGGTTGTCTTGGTTGCCCTCCTCTGCACACATTCCAGCTTGTCAACATCCTTCTTAAATGATGATGCCCAGAACTGGACACAGGACTCCAGGTGTGGCCTGACCAAGGTAGGAGAGAGTAGGACTTGGACTTCCTTTCACCAGGACCCTGGACTTCCATAGATGCAATCTAGAACAGCGTTACCATTTTCTGCTGCTGCACATTCCTTGTGGCTGAGGCTCAGGGTAACGCCCCCGGGACCTTTCAGTTCATGGTGTCCATGGAGGCGCAGGTCAATTCTGTGTCCAGGGCAGCTGTTGACCAGCTTCATCTAGTACGCAGGCTGAGACCCTATCTGCCTGCGGATTGCCTCGCCAGAGTGGTGCATGCTCTGGTTATCTCCCGCTTGGATTACTGCAATGCGCTCTACGTGGGGCTACCTTTGAAGGTGACCCGGAAACTACAACTAATCCAGAATGCGGCAGCTAGACTGGTGACTGGGAGTGGCCCCCAAGACCTACATTGGCTCTCAGTATGTTTCCGGGCACAATTCAAAGTGTTGGTGCTGACCTTTAAAGCCCTAAACGGCCTCAAAGGCCCAGTATACCTGAAGGAGCGCCTCCACCCCCATCATTCTGCCTGGACACTGAGGTCCAGCGCTGAGGGCCTTTTGGCGGTTCCCTCCCTACGAGAAGCCAAGTTACAGGGTAGTGATGCCTGCCCTGTGGAACCCCCTCCCACCAGATGTCAAAGAGATAAACAGCTACCTGACATTTAGAAGACATCTGAAGGCAGCCCTGTTCTGGGAAGCTTTGAATGTTTGACAGACTTTTTTATTTTAATATTTTGTTGGAAGCTGCCCAGAGTGGCTGGGTATAAATAATAAATTATTATTATTATATTATGATGATGACTGTGAGGTGTTACAAGTCATTAACTTCAAGCCACACTGCCATGCCTTTGAAGACACAAACCATCCCAGCTTTTCAGAGCTGGCTATCATGGCTTCTTTAATCTTTGTGTATTGCTCCACCATGTGGCTGAATCATATAAAGCACTGACTTTTACATATCTCTTGACCTCTAATTGCAAGAAGATCTCGTTAACTTGGATTATAATCTTTATAAATTGGAGTTGTGGAGCAGGTCCTCGAGAGGGGGGGGGGGCTCCCACCATTCCTCCTCAGTCCAGCCCCTGACAACCATGTGGGTTACGGCGTCGAGGGCTCATTTTGTGGGGCGATGTGAAACGTAGTGTTTTCACCCCCAAACCTTGCAGGGGGCATTCTCTGGGTGTTTGGCGCCACTTTGGAGTGAATTGGACAACGTCTGACTTGGGGAGAAATTGGGATCCCGTGAGTTAGGGCGCCAAAGGCTCATTTTTGGGGGTGCCATGAAATGTGGGGTTTTCACTGCCAAACATTTCAGGGGGTCTTTAGCAGGTGTTTGCCGTTGCTTTGTTGTGAATCCTAAGACATCGGGTTTTCAGCGAAATCGTGGCCACCATATCTATCCTGACAGATGATTTGGCCTGTCACCCTTGTGTGGAAGTAAAGGATGAGATTCCCCTACTACTCCGCCTGGGGTCTCCAATGTGGTGCACCCAGCCTCCACTCACACTATTCCTATGCTGGGGGATTTGGGGGTGGTTTGTGGGGATGTTATGTACTGAGTTGAATAGGATCCAAAATGCTACAGTCTGATTGGTCCTAGAACAATAGGATCCAACATGCAGCAGTCTGATTGGTCCTAGAACAATGCAGCAGTCTGGTCCGCAGGAGCCACCCAATCCAGCTCCAGGTGGAAGTGAATCCACAACCTGATTGGCCTACAGGAGAATCCCAGAATTAGCCAATCACGTGCAGCCCATTGTGTAAATAATGTATATAAAGCAGATATTGTGGGGGAACTTTCATTCCTCGCTACTATGAGCTGAATATAGAGCATGAAATCCACTCTCGACTCCGAGTATATTTCAGGGGAAGAGCTGTTTGGGATATTTCCTGCTTGTGAATTATTATTTGTGTGTGTGTGTGTGTGTGTGTTTGTGTGTGTGTGTGTGTGTGTGTGTGTGTGTGTGTAAAACACATGCCTAAAGCTTTAAATCTGGGATGGGCATGGAAGTTCCGAGGTGGGCCATCAGGTGGCACTGCAGGCCATGCTCCAGTTGCTGCTGCTGCTGCTGCTACAGGTGCCAGTAAGTCTCGCATTTTCAACCTCTTCCTCCTCCATTGCACTGGCTAAATGATTCCTTGCTGGACTCCCATCGCTGAGGCCAAATGTACCTTTACCGAGCAAAATATCCGTTCGAATTATACACCCAGCACATGGAACCTGACAAAGGGGCAATACAAGTGGACTCTCTGTGCCCTTACCACAGTAAAAAGACTGATACTGGTGAGCTGGAAAAATAAAAATGAGTCTCCCTTCTATGATTGGATTGAAGACTTCTACAAACTCACCACATATGAATAGATTTTTTTTATTAGGAATTTTTATAACAACAAAGACAAAACAAAACAATACCATAAACACAACAAACATATAACAAGTACAATTTCAAAATCTTATTTTCTTATACCTTACTTCCCCGACTTCCTCATACCTCCCCTTTCTGTATTCCAATTTCTAATCAGCTATTCAGCAAGTCCTTCCCTTATTTTGACTTAAATTTTGATTTTACTCTCTTTAACTTATCCAATACCGCTGATAACCACTTATTTTCAAATCCAACGTCATTTTAACATTCATTAATTTTACAAAATCTCTTTAAATAGTCCTTAAATTTCTTCCAATCTTCTTCCGCCGTTTCTCTTCCCTGGTTTCGGATTCTGCTCGTCATCTCTGCCAGACCCATGTAGTCGATCACCTTCATCTGCCATTCTTCCAGGGTGGGTAAATCTTGTGTCTTCCAGTACTTTGCGATGAGTATTCTTGCTGCTGTTGTAGCATACATAAAGAAAGTCATATCCTTCTTTAACACCCCCTGGCTGACAATACCCAAGAGAAAGGCCTCTGGTTTCTTCGGGAAGGTATATTTAAACACCTTTTTCAACTCATTATATATCATTTCACAGAAAGCCTTAATCTTAGGGCATGTCCACCAAAGGTGAAAGAATGCACCTTCATTTTCTTTACATTTCCAACACTTGTTATCAGGCAAATGGTAGATTTTTGCAAGCTTGACTGGGGTCATGTACCACCTATAAATCATTTTCATAACATTTTCTCTTAAGGCATTACATGCCGTAAATTTCATCCCGGTGGTCCACAACTTTTCCCAGTCAGCAAACATAATGTTATGACCAATGTCCTGAGCCCACTTAATCATTGCCGATTTAACCGTTTCATCCTGAGTATTCCATTTCAGCAGCAAGTTATACATTTTTGATAAATTTTTAGTACTGGATTCTAACAACTCAAACTCCAATTTTGATTTTTTCACCTGAAAGCCAATTTTCCTGTCCATCTTAAAGACCTCTATTATTTGGTAATAGTGAAGCCAATCTCTCACTTTCCCTTTTAGTTTCTCAAAACTCTGCAATTTTGATCTGTCCCCTTCGTGTTCTAAAATTTCACAGTATCTCGGCCATCTAGATTCCATATTAAGCTTCTTAACAGCCTTAGCTTCCATTGGTGACAACCATCTTGGGGTTCTATTTTCCAACAAATCTTTGTATCTAGTCCAAACATTAAATAGTGCTTTCCTGACAATATGATTTTTAAAACCTTTATGAGCTTTAACCTTGTCATACCACAGATATGCACGCCACCCAAAAATGTTATTAAAACCTTCCAAATCCAAAATGTCTGTATTCTCAAGAAGTAGCCAGTCCTTCAGCCAGCAGAATGCTGCCGCTTCATAGTAAAGTTTGAAGTCTGGCAGGGCAAAACCCCCCCTTTCCTTAGCATCAGTTAAAATCTTAAACTTAATTCTGGGCTTCTTGCCCTGCCAGACAAACCTAGATATATCTTTCTGCCACTTCTTGAAACAGTCCATCTTGTCAATAATCTGCAATGTTTGAAAAAAAAAACAACATTCTTGGCAATACATTCATCTTTATAACCGCAATTCGACCCAACAAGGAAAGCTTCAAGTTCGACCAGATTTCTAGATCTTTTTTCACTTCTGTCCAAACTTTCTCATAGTTATCTTTAAATAAATTCACATTCTTAGCTGTCATGTTTATGCCCAAATACTTCACTTTCTTAACCACATTTAACCCTGTCTCATTCTGAAACCTTTCTTTTTCAAAAGGTGTTAAATTTTTCTCCAATACCTTAGTTTTTAATTTGTTCAATTTAAATCCTGCGACATGGCCAAATTCTTGTATTAATTCCAATACCCTTTTCGTACTAGCGTCCGGTTCTTGTAATGTAAGTACCAGGTCATCTGCAAACGCTCTCAATTTGTATTGTTTAGCTCCGACCTGAATCCCTTTTACCAACTGGTCCCTTCTAATCATGTTAAGCAAAACCTCCAGGACTGATATAAAAAGTAATGGAGAGATTGGGCACCCCTGACGTGTTCCTTTTTCTATCTTGAACTCTTCTGTAAGCACATTATTTACAATTAATTTTGCTTTCTGTTCAGAGTATATTGCACCTATACCATTTTCAAACCCTTGGCCTACCCCCATCCCCCGGAGATTCTTCATCATAAAACTCCAAGAAATGTTGTCAAAGGCTTTCTCGGCATCCACAAATATCAAAACTGCCTTAGTGTTAATGTCCACTTCCAACTTTTCCAAAATGTCAATTATATTCCTTACATTGCCCGACAAGTGTCTTTTCGGGAGAAAGCCCGCTTGATCTCCATGAATCTCCTCCATCAAAACTCTTTTCAATCTCTTTGCTAAAGTGTCAGCAAAAATTTTATAATCCACATTTAATAACGAGATGGGTCAGTATAAACTCACCACATATGAACAACCTGCAGATAAACGCAGACTTGCCATGGACAAATTCAGTGATACAGTGGTACCTCGGGTTAACATACACTTCAGGTTACAGACTCTGCTTGTAGCCTTTTTAGCCTCGGGTGAGAAGAGCTTTGCGCCCAGGACGGGGAAATGGGAGTCAACAGACACTCAAGGAATAGTTTCAGAGAAAAGCTTTATTCTGCCATCCGGGGTGGCAGAAGGAGCAAGTGTGATAGATTCACAAAACAAGCATGAGTTCACAGCCATTTGCGCAGAGCATATATTCCCCTTCCAGTTCCCTCCCCTTTCTCCTCCTCCTCAAGAGTCCTGCCCCATTGTGATGAAATTCCAGTGCCTGTCTTCGGAGAACTTCCAGACATTAGTGACAAAGATGCCTCCAGTGCTGAAGGACACGAAGAAGAAGTGGTTCTTGAAGATGATGCTCCACATCCATTTTCCCAAAAGGAGTTGAATGATCTAGTTCGCGACCTCAGCTTGTCAAAGGACTCTGCCGAACTGTTGGCATCCAGATTGAAGGGGGAAAAAACTCCTCTCTGACATCAGCTTCTTCCGCAACAGGCATCAAGAGTACCTCCGTTTTTTCTCAGAAGACAAGGACTTGGTGTACTGTGCAGATATTGCGCAGCTTCTGCTCAAGCTTGGAGTGCCACAGTATGAACCCAAAGATTGGAGACTGTTCATTGACAGCAGCAAGCGATCACTGAAATGTGTTCTGCTACACAACGGCAACCAGTTTGCCTCTATACCCCTGGCTCACTCGACTACACTGAAGGAGAACTATGAAGCAGTGAAGTATGTGCTGGAGAAAATTGGTTATGGTCAGCATAAGTGGTTTATTTGTGTTGACCTGAAGATGGTGAACTTTTTGTTGGGACAACAGTCTGGCTTCAACAAGTACCCATGTTTTCTGTGCATGTGGGATAGTAGGGACCGTGCTCAGCATTACACGAAGAAGGACTGGCCTGTGCGGGAGGAATTGGTGCCTTGCAAAGAAAGGAACGTCATCAACGACCCTCTGGTGGACAGAGACAGAATACTCTTCCCACCGCTGCACATCAAGCTCGGCTTAATCAAGCAGTTCACCAAAGGCTCTGGACAAGGATGGTGACTGCTTCACTTGTGGCAGGATTGACCATGGAGAAGTTGAAAGCTGGCATCTTTGACGGTCCTCAGATCCGTCAGCTCATCAGAGATCCAGAGTTCCGAAACTCAATGAACGAAATGGAACTGGAAGCGTGGAAGGCATTTGTTCTGGTAGTGAAGAACTTTCTAAGCAACAATAAGGTCAGAAACTATGCAGAACTTGTCAACAACATGCTGACTGCTTTCAGAAACCTGGGCTGCAACATGAGCGTCAAGATGCACTACCTATTTTCACATATGGACCGGTTTCCTGAGAACCTGGGTTCAATGAGTGACGAGCAGGGGGAGAGATTCCATCAGGACATGAAAGAGATGGAGACCAGGTATCAGGGTCGCTGGGACGCAGTCATGATGGCTGACTACTGTTGGACTCTGAAGAGAGACCTCCCTGCCGCTGAGCATTCCAGGAGTTCCAAGAAACGGAAGTTCAAGCCCTGAAGTTTGAAAAATGGTGAAGCAACGTGCAATTTATGTGTTCTTACCTTTATCAATGCCCACCATTCAGTTTACAGTAATCGATGTTTCTATCAGGTAATCAATATATGTTGTTGGAAAAACATTATTTTCTCTTAAAAACATATTTAGGATGATATGTGTTGACAAAAATCAGCTGATAATGCCACAAAATGTAATCGGTTTTGTCACAAGATCTGATTTTTTACAAATCAACATAGCACAACAACCTGACCTGATGGAGAGAAACGGATGCCATTTCCTGATTCAGCAGTGCAAAAATACCCTAAATCAATTGTAGAAATCTAGACAACATTCAAAAGGTAAAAAATTGTTGCCCAGTGTATAATTTAACATCTTTTGGGGGCAATTCCAAACCTGTTATTCCAAGAAGAAAGGCCTCTGGTTTCTTTATAAATGTATATTTCAACATTTTTTTCAATTCATTATAAATCTTTTCCCAGAAGTCTTTCACCTTGGGGCAGGTCCACCACATATGATAGAAGGTACCTTCTTTTTCTTTACCTTTCCAGCAATGGTTATCACAGTTATGATAAATCTTTGATAATTTAACAGGGGTCAGATACCATCTATACATCATTTTCATTATGTTTTCCTTTAGTACAGTACATGCAGTGAACTTGACCCCTTTCTTCCACAATCTTTCCCAATCCTCAAACATTATGTTATGTCCTACATGTCTTGCCCAATCTATCACCACTGATTTAACTTGTTCATCCTTCGTATGCCACTCTAACAATGGGAAATGTAGTGTTTTCAAAGCCCCCCCCCAATGTTGCAGGGGGCATTCTCTGGGTGTTTGGTGCTGCTTTGGAGTGAATCAGATGACATTGGACCTTTGGAGAAATCGTGACCCTGTGGGTTAGGGCACTGAAGCCTCATTTTTTTGGGGGGGGGCGCCATAAAACGTGGGGTTTTCACTGCCATGGATCACAAAACGGCTGCTGTTTTGTGCAAAGCTGGTAGATTGAGAAACTTGTATTTTATTTTTATTTTTTAAAAGATAAACTAAAGGTGTGTGCTTACAGGTAAACAGATACCAGTGTGCATGCCCATTATGACCTCAGGCAAGAATCAAGAAAATACAGGTGGTCCCTCTTAACTGACATTCTGAACTGAACAGAACTGAAGGGAGGGGCTGGTTCTGGAGCCAAGCTGTTTAGATTGGGTTTGGGTGGATGCGAAGAGGATGCCTCCAACTTCTTGGGCTTTGCTTCTCAACTTATTCTGCCTTCTGGGACCCCCCAGCCCAAGACCATAGAATCATAGAATCATAGAATCATAGAGTTGGAAGAGACCACAAGGGCCATCGAGTCCAACCCCCTGCCAAGCACGAAACACCATCAGAGCACTCCTGACATATGGTTGTCAAGCCTCTGCTTAAAGACCTCCAAAGACGGAGACTCCACCACACTCCTTGGCAGCAAATTCCACTGTCGAACAGCTCTTACTGTCAGGAAGTTCTTCCTAATGTTTAGGTGGAATCTTCTTTCTTGTAGTTTGGATCCATTGCTCCGTGTCCGCTTCTCTGGAGCAGCAGAAAACAGCCTTTCTCCCTCCTCTATGTGACATCCTTTTATATATTTGAACATGGCTATCATATCACCCCTTAACCTCCTCTTCTCCAGGCTAAACATGCCCAGCTCCCTTAGCCGTTCCTCATAAGGCATCGTTTCCAGGCCTTTGACCATTTTGGTTGCCCTCCTCTGGACATGTTCCAGTTTGTCAGTGTCCTTCTTGAACTGTGGTGCCCAGAACTGGACACAGTACTCCAGGTGAGGTCTGACCAGAGCAGAATACAGTGGCACTATTACTTCCCTTGATCTAGATGCTATACTCCTATTGATGAGGCCCAGAATTGCATTGGCTTTTTTAGCTGCCGCGTCACACTGTTGGCTCATGTCAAGTTTGTGGTCAACCAAGACTCCTAGATCCTTTTCACATGTACTGCTCTCAAGCCAGGTGTCCCCCATCTTGTATTTGTGCCTCTCATTTTTTTTGCCCAAGTGCAATACTTTACATTTCTCCCTGTTAAAATTCATCTTGTTTGTTTTGGCCCAGTTCTCTAATCTGTCAAGGTCGTTTTGAAGTGTGATCCTGTCCTCTGGGGTGTTAGCCACCCCTCCCAGTTTGGTGTCATCTGCAAATTTGATCAGGATGCCCTTGAGTCCATCATCCAAGTCGTTGATAAAGATGTTGAATAAGACCGGGCCCAAGACAGAACCCTGTGGCACCCCACTAGTCACTCTTCTCCAGGATGAAGAGGAACCATTGATGAGCACCCTTTGGGTTCGGTCAGTCAGCCAGTTACAAATCCACTGAGTGGTAGCATAGTCAAGACCGCATTTTACCAGCTTCTTTACAAGAATATCATGGGGCACCTTGTCAAATGCCTTGCTGAAATCAAGGTAGACTACATCCACTGCGTTCCCTTCATCTACCAGGCTTGTAATTCTGTCAAAAAACGAGATCAGGTTAGTCTGACATGACTTATTTTTCAGAAATCCATGCTGACTATTGGTGATCACAGCATTCCTTTCTAGGTGCTCACAGACTGTTTGCTTAATGATCTGCTCCAGAATCTTCCCTGGTATTGATGTCAGACTGACTGGGCGGTAATTATTTGGGTCCTCTCTTTTCCCCTTTTTGAAAATAGGGACAACATTTGCCCTCCTCCAGTCTGCCGGGACTTCGCCTGTTCTCCAGGAATTCTCAAAGATGACTGCCAGTGGTTCTGAAATCACATCTGCCAGTTCTTTTAATACTCTTGGATGCAGTTCATCTGGCCCTGGAGACTTGAATACATCTAGACTAGCCAAGTATTCTTGTACTATCTCCTTAGTTATTCTGGGCTGTGTTTCCTCTGCTGAATCATTTGCTCCAAATTCTTCAGGTCGGGCATTGTTTTCTTTATCGGAGAAGACTGAGGCAAAGAAGGCATTGAGGAGTTCAGCCCTTTCTGTGTCCCCTGTTTGCATTTCACCATCTTCTCCTCTGAGTGACCCCACGGTTTCTTTGTTCTTCCTTTTGCTACGAACATACCCATAAAAGCCTTTTTTGTTGCTTTTAACCTCTCTAGCAAGCCTGAGTTCATTTTGTGCTTTAGCTTTTCTGACTTTGTGTCTACACGTGCTGGCTATTTGTTTGAATTCCTCTTTGGTGGTTTCCCCCCTTTTCCATTTTTTGTACACATCCTTTTTTAATCTTAACTCAGTTAAAAGTTCTTTAGATAGCCACCCTGGCTTCTTTAGGCACCTTCCATGTTTCTGTCTCATTGGTATTGCCTGAAGTTGTGCTTTTACTATCTCCCTCTTAACAAACTCCCAGCCATCTTGAACTCCCTTTCCTTTTAGTATTACTGTCCATGGGATCTCACCCAGCACTTCCCTAAGCTTTATGAAGTCGGCTTTCTTAAAGTCGAGAAATTGAGTCCTAGTATGCTTGGCTGCTCCTTTCCGCTGTATAGTAAACTTCAGAAGAGCATGATCACTCGCGCCTAATGATCCTTCCACTTCTACCCCACTAACCAGGTCATCAACATTGGTTAGGACCAGATCTAAAATGGCTGTTCCTCTTGTTGCTTCTCCCACTTTCTGGACAATGAAGTTGTCTGCAAGGGCAGTGAGGAATCTGTTTGACCTTATGCTCTTGGCTGAGTTTGACATCCAACAAATATCCGGGTAATTGAAGTCCCCCATTACTACTATCTCCCTTCCTTTTGCATGCTTGGCCATCTGTTCCAGGAAGGCATCATCTATGTCCTCCGTTTGGCTTGGGGATCTATAGTAAACTCCCACAATGAGGTCACTGTTATTCTTCTCTCCCTTAATTTTGACCCAAATGCTCTCACTTTGGCTTTGAGGTTCTAAATCTTGGATCTCTTCACAGGTATACACATCCCTGACATATAACGCCACTCCTCCTCCTTTCTTGTCTGGTCTGTTTCTCTGAAATAGATTGTATCCCTCCATTATTACATTCCAATCGTGGGACTTATCCCACCAGGTTTCAGTGATGCCTATTATGTCATATTTAGTTTGCTGTACCAGGAGCTCAAGCTCATCTTGTTTATTTCCCATGCTCTGCGCATTAGTGTACAGACATTGAAGTCCATTAATCATTCCCCCGTGTCTCTTATTTAAGGATTTTCTCCTCCCACCACTAGGTCTGCATGCTCTTTGCTCCATTCGGTCTATGACATTTGGATGATCATCTTCATCAATTGATAGACTCCTACATTCAGGAGCACTGTCTCCCTCCCCCACATTAGTCAGTTTAAAGCCCTCCTGATGAGGTTTCTGAGATTTTTTGCAAAAACATTCCTCCCAACCGTTGTGAGGTGCAGCCCATCGCTTGCCAGAAGTCCATCTTCAAGAAACTGCATTCCGTGATCTAAGAATCCAAACCGTTCCTGTTTGCACCATTTGCGAAGCCAGTTGTTCACTTCCACTATTTTTCCCTCTCTCCCTGGGCCACGTCGTTCAACTGGGAGGACAGATGAGATGACAATTTGTGCATTTAATTGCTTCAATTTCCTGCCCAGAGCCTCGTAATCTCTTTTGATCTTCTGGAGGCTATTGCTTGCAGTGTCATTGGTTCCCACATGAACCAAGAGGAAGGGGTATTTGTCAGTGGGTTTTATGATTCCTTGCAGTCGTTCAGTTACATCTTGGATCTTAGCCCCGGGGAGACAGCACACTTCCCGAGACATCTTGTCAGGCCCACAGATCACTGCTTCTGTTCCCCTCAGTAGGGAATCCCCTATCACCACTACACGCCTCCTCTTAGGTCTGGTCGGGGTTCTTCTGTGAGCTGTCGGTTCCAAGGTCGCCTGGACATTCCCAGAGGACTGCCTTTGCTCCTCGTCTTCATATACCTGATCGACTGTAATGAGGGAGAGATCCTCAAATGGAGTCTGCTCTTCGTCTTCCATGCTAGGGGAAAGGACCTCAAAGCGATTGCGTATTTCTAAACAATCAGAGCGAACCCTGGGCCTCCTACTTCTTTGAGTCACATTTCTCCATATATCTGGCTCCTGTGTTGGTGAACTAGCCACCTTCTCAGGGGAGTCCCCTGTCTCTTCCTTGGTGGAGACGGTGTGCTCTGTTGCTTCCAAGAAGAGTTCCAGCTCTCTAATTCTTTGGAGCGTAGCTACACGTTCCTCCAGTTGCTGGACTTTGTCTTTTAAGAGGGCAATCAACATGCAATTGCTGCAGGTAAAGCTGCCTGCAACCTTTGGCAAGATGGCAAACATTGCGCAGGAACCACAGGCGACTGCAGCTGTTCCCTCACCCTCCATCTTGGGAACGTGTCGTTGGGGGTGACTACAGTGGTCCTACAGGAAAACCCTTTTTGTTCCTTCTTCAGCTGCTGCCCTAAAGCTCTGAAGACCAACCACCTCTTGGATAGGTGAGCATGCAGATATTTTGGAATGTGAGTGTGGGGCAGGATGACCGCGTATGAAAGCTCCTTTGAGCACAAGTGCTGGCCCCCCTTTTCTCTCCCATGGAGGCCCTGAACTGGCCAGCTCCTTGTTCAGGGCCTCCAAGGGAGAGAAAAGGGAACCTCAGTAACTCTTTGCCTTCTGAGGACACTGTCTCACTCCCAGCAGAGCCCCAAGACTTACGGCTGCTGCTCTAACAGCCTCAGGACATCCAAGGGATCATGAGCAAAGCACACAAGCCCTGCCCGCCAGATGTGAAGCACTCTACGGAGAGAATTTGGGTTTTTTAACCTGCTGAACAGAGTTTCAGCCCTTGGGGAATTTGATTTCTTAAACATACACCTTCCCCTTCCTTGTGTCCCTGGGGAGAAAAGCCAATCCTGCTTTCTTCCTTTGGTAATTTAATCAGAGGAAATAAACTCTTTCAGTGGTCTAATAGATTTGCTGAATCATGAATTCTGTACATGCACAGAGGCTATACCTCTTGAAACCCCAAAGATGGGCAAGATGGGGCATTTCTCTCCACCTGGCTCCACCGGATATTGCTGATGGCCAATGAAAGGCCAAGTAGGGATTCCTAGTGGGGGATGTTGCTGTGGTATAGTGGAGGAGCAGGGCCAGGAGGCTAACTTGGACATCTGAGAACACAAAAAAGCAGCAGCAAAACAACTACATGTTTCCTTTTAAATGGGCCTTCCTGCTGAGTGTAAAGCATAGATCCTCCTTTTTTAAGGGAAAAGGGAGAGAAGGCTTCTCCCAAAGTGTTAGAAGGCCACAAATAATGTAACAATAGAACAAAACAAATGTGCCGTTTCATGTGATACAGAATCCTATGTGCAAATCTGTTAGATTGAGAAATTTGTACTAAATAAGAAAAAAAAATTAAAGGTGTGTGCTTGCAGGTAAACAGATTGGAGATTTTCTGCAAGATCTTGTGAGATCTCATTGAAGTCTTGCAAGATGTCCAGGAGAGCAAAATATGTATTGAGATTTGGGAGAGATCTTGCATGCTCTTTCAGGGACCAAAGCCATCACTGCTGCAGCGCCAAAGGCAGGTGGCTAAGGGGTGGTGAGTGTCCCACGGGGCGAAATGGGATGTACCCCCCCCCTCAAGCTCAGGATTCCAGAACTAACAACTGTCAGTTGGGAGGGACGGAAGGCAAGGACCCACAGCCCAGGTGGGGCTCGCTAGCTTGGGGAGGAGGTGTGTGATTCCTCAGCTGGAGTAGATGCAGGACAGTTGAGGCTCACATGCCTCATCACCGCAAAAGCTATAACTGGAAAGCTGAATTATGATTTTCAAGTTTATACATTTCAATAATTTTGCAGTCATTTTAGCATTTCAAAACTTGACTTCCTTCCCCCTCTTTCTGCAGTTCTTTAAATTGATTCTCCATATCTTATGCATATCCAAATTACCTCAATTTCTTCATTTATGCATCTGCTTTAAATAGATAATCTTATTAAACTGCAGGTTATTCCAATAATCCTGCCAATGTTCTTATCTGTTTACAGTTTGTAACTATTCATTCAACCATTTCCATTCTTTAATAAAAAGTTTGTTCTCTTGCTCCTAGAAACGGTCAGCATGTGACAGAGGCCACATCCTGGGAACGGTTTGACTGGCCACCTAAACCAGGTGAGAGCAGCCAAGGAATCTCAAATGCTCAGGAACTTCCCCTGTGTGCCAAGACGGGCTCCAGCAGATTGAGCGGACAAGACCAAGCGTGGGCCCAGTGGTCAAGAAGGTGGTTTCTGCAATGCTGTGGAGGGAAGTGAGGGGCAGATGGGGCTCATCCACCTATAAAGATAGCCCATCGAAGAGAAGGAAAACTCTGATCCTAATTTGCCTTGTGGGATATCTTTGGGAGCTGAAAAGGCTAAGGAGTAAAGCCTACACAAATCTGGAGTGGAGTCCCTCAGGCGGTTGGATGGCGCCGTTTACAACCCCTTCTGACATCTCCTGCAGCCCAACTGGTGCCTAACTCTGCTTTCCTTGGAGACACATCTGCAAGGCCAAGACAGGGAGTCTTGTCATCTGGGAAGCCCAGGACCTCCAGACACACTGCCCAGTCTTGCTCCCTGGAGAGGTCACTTTGGGACTGCTGACACCGTTGCTTGACTTTTGACCTCACCCCCGGAGGCGCACTCCATTGCTTCTCAAGACAGACAAATGCCAACATTAAAAAACTATTTGAAAGAATTTTATTTCATTCAAAAAAGACAATCTGGCATGTGATTAGGACAGTGGTTTTCAGACAACGGGTGACACGTTTATTGATCCAGTTTGGAAGGCTCTGTCTTGTCTTCGCACATGCGCAGTTCCATCTAGGAGCAACAACAAGGGAAGGAGCCAAACTGTCAACTCCTGCAGCGAGACTCAGGATTTCCACTCATGCTCACAAACGTAGGAAAAAGCACCGCCTAGGATAAAAGGATGATCACAGAATAGCATGTTTGTAAAGGAACTTGATTAGAATAATAATGATGATGATGATTTTTATTTTATTTTTCTATTTGGGTTTGTGGGGAAGGGGGGGACTGGGTCTTGGTGGGGAGGGAGATCTGTGCTGGAGTTGCTGGCCTCACTGCTGTCGCTGCCCGGAAGAGAGAAGAAGAGAAAATATTTTTAATCTTTCCATTTCTTATTATGTTGACAACCCATCTTTCCTTCAAGGATCTCCAGATGGCTTACGCTATTCTCCCTTTCTTTAATTATATTTACTTCCTCATTCCGTTTCTCTTCCAATATCTCTTCCTCCTCCTCCTCGGAGACCAGGGGGTGGATTTTAGGGGCACGACAGCAGGAGGCCAGCAGCTCGCACAGCCTGCCACACTGGCCATTCTCTCTTTCAACAGCCTTGGAGAACAACTGAGTAGGCATCTAGAGCGTCAACTGAACAGGCATGTGGATCAGCTAGTCACTGGGCACAGTCTATTCTTTTGGAGGGGGCTTTCCCCAGTTTCCATTTATAAGAAGTTTGAAAGGTTGCCTCTTTATAAAGTCTGTTTCCTTGTGACGAGAGACCACACTGGAGACTCAGTGTTTTTGAAATATATCAAGGTAGAGGGACTCCTGACCATTAGGTCCAGTCGTGGCCGACTCTGGGGTTGCAGCGCTCATCTTGCTTTATTGGCGGACCGGTCATGAACAGCTTCCGGGTCATGTGGCCAGCATGACTAAGCTGCTTCTGAACCAGAGCAGCGCACGGAAACGCCCTTTACCTTCCCGCCGGAGCATTACCTATTTATCTACTTGCCCTTTGACGTGCTTTTGAACTGCTAGGTTGGCAGGAGCAGGGACCGAGCAACGGGAGTTCACTCCGTCGTGGGGATTCGAACCGCCAGCCTTCTGATAGGCAAGTCCTAGGCTCTGTGGTTTAACCCACAGTGCCACCCGCATCCCTATTATTTATTTATTTAGATACTTGGGTTTTGGGCGAAGGGAGAACTGGGTCTTGGAGTGGGGTAGAGCTGTACTGGAGCTGCTGGCCTCACTGCTATCGCTGCCTGGAAGAGAAATGAAGAGAAATGAAGAGAAAGAATTCTTAATTTTTTCATTGATTACTACATTGATGGCCCATCTTTCCTGCAAGGATCTCCAGGTGGCTTGCGTTATTCTCCCTTCCTCCCTTCCTCATCCCATCCCTGAACTCTTCTTGAATCAGGGAGCTGCCTCCCCCCATCCCAGTGATCCAGATTCTCTCTGGCCTCCCTGTTCCTCAAGAACAAAGATCAACACTCCCCATCTATAGATCGGTGGCATCCATCCCCTGGTCGCTTGGTCTTACATAAATTGTTTTCACCTTCACTAAAGATTCCTTCTGATCTTCATAACCATCACTTCATCCTCCCATTTCTCTTCCAATATCTCTTCCTCCTCCTCCTCACAGACCAGGGGATGGATCTTTGGCACGTGACAGCAGGAGACCAGCAGCTCACGCAGCCAATCTTTATAAACTAATCTAACCATGACATGGTTCCCTATGTTTCTGAATCTTGAGGGATAGTAAAAGAAACAGAATGCAGAAGGAATTAGGAATCCTACTTATACTTTAGATGAAGAAAGTCTCTTCATTACACCAGAAAACGTATTTCCTTTCTCACAAACTACCTCCTCAAGCTAAAGATGCTCATCTTTAATTTTATAGTCCCTTTCCTCTTTTGTGCAGTTCTGCCCCTCCTTTCGCCACTTTTCTTCTCTTCCCGATTCTCCAATTAGTCCAGCCGTTTCTCCTAGACCACGCTATGCCATCTTTGCCATCTTTATAGGTTAGTGTTTAATATAAGTTCAATATTAAAAGTGTTGCCTTCTCTTTTACCTTTGTTTTCCAGTAACTTCCACTCTTTTACCACAAACAGCGCTGACAATCCAAGTCTTTTAACTCAGTCTCTTTCGCTGGGCTCACGCCACTTCAAAGTAAAAAACAAGTTAAGTCCTTGAATTCCGCTTCTTTTAATGGGCTAGTACTCCTGCTGCAGAGTGAAATTTGAATCTGTCTTCCTTTTCTTACTGGTACTTGTTAGAGAAATCTTTGCTTATGCTTACGTATAATGAGAAAGATTTCCAATATGTTTAAGATAAAATTTACCATTCTTTACTCTTTATGTGCTAGTCTTTTGGGTCTGTTTCTGAGCAGTTCAGTTTGTATTAATAAGTCTCACAGACCCTCTTCTCCTCAAGCTCTCCTTGTTAGCTGCCGTTCTTACCCTTTGGGACTTTGAGGCTTGCTGCTGAGGATTGCTCGTGTCCTTGCGTCTAGGTACTCTCTGTCGACTCACCTCCTGGTTAGGACGTGGGCTTCGAAGGGTTCCTTTTTTGACGCTGCCGGACAATGTCAGCCCTGGGCCACGCCCAGAGCCTTTTTGGGGGTCGTGTAGCCTCCGCGTTGCCCCCCAAAGTTCCCTCTAACAGCTGCTAGGCGCAGAGAACCCACGAAGCACATCCACAACGGAGGGCGGAAAAACCGGAAGCCCTTACATACCAGGAATGGGAGGGGGATTTGGTCTGCGATAGGCTTTTTCCGTAGGGACACGGGTGGCCACAGAGCCTAGGGCTTGCTGATCAGAAGGTCGGCAGTTCGAATCCCCGCGACGGGGTGAGCTCCCGCTGCTCGGTCCCAGCACCTGCCAACCTAGCAGTTCGAAAGCACAAAGTCGAAGTAGATAAATACCGTATTTTTCGCTCTATAGGACGCTATTTCCCCCCTCCAAAAATTAAGGGGAAATGATCAAAGCAGCAGAAATAAGAGATGATTGGATTCCTTTAAGAGCTCAAAGCATGGGTACCCCCAACAAAAATTTAAAATTCGGTTTTGTAATTTGGAACTAATGTGATTTGATTGGTTTGCTAATAAAAATATATTATAAAAAAAACAAAAATTAAGGGAAAATTTGTGTGCGCCCTATGGAGTGAATGCAGGCTGCGCAGCTAAGCCCAAAGCCAGAGCAGGGAGAAGGAGCGCTGCGCAGCGCTCCGTCTCGCTGTTCTAGCTTGGGGTTAGCTGCGCAAAGCCTCCGCAGGGAAGCAGGGTGAAGCCCCCCTGCTGCCCTGCGAAGGCTTCAAAGGCCGTCCCCAAAGCCAGAACAGTGAGGCGGAGCGCTGCGCAGCGCTCCGTCTCACTGTTCTAGCTTGGGGATAGCTGCGCAAAGCCTCCGCAGGACAGCGGGGTGCCTTCACCCCGCTGCTCTGCAGAGGCTTCAAAGGCTGCACTCCGTTGGCTTCAGGCAGCTATCCGCAAGCTTTCGGAGCGCAGCAGGAGTTCCCGCTGTACTTCGAAGGCTTGCGGATAGCCACCTGAAGTCACCTAGCAGTTCGAAAGTGGAAGTAGATAAATACCGTATTTTTCACTCTATAGGACACACTTTTCCCCCTCCAAAAATTAAGGGAAAATGATCAAAGCAGCAGAAATTAGAGATGATTGGATCCCTTTCTGAGCTCGAAGCATGGGTACCCCCAACCAAAATTTAAAATTCGGTTTTGTAATTTGGAACTATTGTGATTTGATTGGTTTGCTAATAAAAAATATATTATAAAAAAAACAAAAATTAAGGGAAAATTTGTGTGCGCCCTATGGAGTGAATGCAGGCTGCGCAGCTAAGCCCAAAGCCAGAGCAGGCAGAAGGAGCGCTGCGCGGTGCTCCGTCTCACTGTTCTAGCTTGGGGATGGCTGCACAAAGCCTCCGCAGGGCAGCGGGGTGCCTTCACCCCGCTGCTCTGCGGAGGCTTCAAAGGCTGCACTCTGGGGGCTTCAGGCAGCTATCCGCAAGCCTTCCAAGCGCAGCAGGAGTTCCCGCTGCACTCAGAAGGCTTGCGGATAGCCGCCTGAAGCCTGGAGAGCGAGAGGGGTCGGTGCACATTTTTCCCTCTCTGCGCAGCGCCCCTTCAGCGAAGCGGGAGGAGAAATGGAAGGGGCTCCATTTCTCCTGCCGCTTCGCTGAAGGGACACTGAGCAGAGAGGGAGAGAATCCCCCCCCCCGTTCTCCCCCTCCTATAATCCGGTGCGTCTTATGGTCCGGTGCGTCCTATAGAGCCAAAAATACGGTAGGTGCCGTTCTGTCGGGAAGGTAAACAGCCTTTCCGTGCACTGCTCTGCTTTTGCCAGAAGCGGCTTCGTCATCCTGGCCACATGACCCGGAAGCTGTACGCCGGCTCCCTCAGCCTATAGAGCGAGATGAGCGCGCAACCCTAGAGTCGTCCGCGACTGGACCTAACGGTCAGGGGTCCCTGTACCTTTACTTAGGCTTTTTCCAGATTGCCTTACTGCCCTATGTTTCTAAATCCTGAGGGAGAGCAAAAGAAGCAGAATGCAGAAAGAATTAGACATTCTACTTACACTCAAGAAGAAGAAATCTTTATTTTGCCGGAAAACATCATTACTTCTCACAAACCACCTCCTTTCTCCTGAACTATCCTCAAGTAGTTGCTCTTCCCAAAGTCCTCAGCCAAGTCACTCAGCAGGGGGACGTGTCACAATGGAGGCCCTGACCCTGTTGCTTTAGCTACCTTGCTTAACAATGTGAATTGTTCCCCTTAACATTAATTTTTCAAATATATCTTCCAGTGGGTTTTTATTTTATTTATTTAGGAAGGATCTAGAGCTGGCTTCATCCAGCACGGTGCATTTCTGGACAGGACAGGAAACACCTAGCAAACACACACTTTTCAACATGGCGGTGTCACCAAGGAAAAACACTCCTGGCCTAGACTATGGCTGCTGTTTCTCAATTCATAGTAAAAAATGACCCTTCTCAACATCCTGTAATCATCTGTCCAGTATTAGGATGGACAGGAGCAGGACTTCACCCTTAGACCCCCTCATCCCCCTGTTTCTTTCTGTTTCTGCCCAGTGTCTTCTGCCAATCAACAGCTTTCCTTAGCTTGCAAGGAAGTGAAATGTTATGAGTTACTTGGTGCCAGACTCCCCTTTGCCATGAGTTTCTGGGTGCCAGGCACTGAACCCCTGGACACTGAACATCTGGGGAATTGATCTAAGCTGTACCCCAAGCACTACATTTGATTGTTGGTTATTAAAAACTGATTGAAACCATTTTATTTCATTCACAAAAGAAATTTTGACATGTGATTATGATAACAGTTTATATAATAAAGGTGACACATTTATTGATCCTTTTTGTAAGTTATTATTTGTCTACTTTAATGTATTTTTATATATATTAATCAGTAAGGGGGTGGGGTGGGAAGCAGTTTTGCATATGGAACTGGTGGATGGCTGTCATTAATCCAGATCAATTTCATAGAATCATAGAAACTTATAGCTGGAAGGGACACCAAGGGTCATCTAGTCCAACCCCCTGGGATGCAGGAATCTCAGCAAAAGCATCCATGGCAGACGGCCACCCAACCTCTGCTTAGTAACCTCCAAGGAAGGAGTTTCCACCACCTCTCATGGGAATCTGTTCCAATGCCAAACAGCCCTTACTGTCAGAAAGTTTTTATGAATGTTTAGTCTACTTTCTTATAACTTGAATCCATGGGTTCGAGTCCTACCATCTAGAGCAGGAGAAAAGAAGCTTGTTCCCTCTTCCATGTGACAGCCCTTAAGATATTGGAAGATGGCTGTCAGATCTCCTCTCAGTTTCCTCTTTTCCAGGCCAAACCTCCCCAGCTCCTTCCAGTGTTTCTCTTCAATCTTAGTTTCCAGACCCTTGGTTGTCTTGGTTGCCCTCCTCTGCACACATTCCAGCTTGTCAACATCCTTCTTAAATGATGATGCCCAGAACTGGACACAGGACTCCAGGTGTGGCCTGACCAAGGTAGGAGAGAGTAGGACTTGGACTTCCTTTCACCAGGACCCTGGACTTCCATAGATGCAATCTAGAACAGCGTTACCATTTTCTGCTGCTGCACATTCCTTGTGGCTGAGGCTCAGGGTAACGCCCCCGGGACCTTTCAGTTCATGGTGTCCATGGAGGCGCAGGTCAATTCTGTGTCCAGGGCAGCTGTTGACCAGCTTCATCTAGTACGCAGGCTGAGACCCTATCTGCCTGCGGATTGCCTCGCCAGAGTGGTGCATGCTCTGGTTATCTCCCGCTTGGATTACTGCAATGCGCTCTACGTGGGGCTACCTTTGAAGGTGACCCGGAAACTACAACTAATCCAGAATGCGGCAGCTAGACTGGTGACTGGGAGTGGCCCCCAAGACCTACATTGGCTCTCAGTATGTTTCCGGGCACAATTCAAAGTGTTGGTGCTGACCTTTAAAGTCCTAAACGGCCTCAAAGGCCCAGTATACCTGAAGGAGCGCCCCCACCCCCATCATTCTGCCTGGACACTGAGGTCCAGCGCTGAGGGCCTTTTGGCGGTTCCCTCCCTACGAGAAGCCAAGTTACAGGGTAGTGATGCCTGCCCTGTGGAACCCCCTCCCACCAGATGTCAAAGAGATAAACAGCTACCTGACATTTAGAAGACATCTGAAGGCAGCCCTGTTCTGGGAAGCTTTGAATGTTTGACAGACTTTTTTATTTTAATATTTTGTTGGAAGCTGCCCAGAGTGGCTGGGTATAAATAATAAATTATTATTATTATATTATGATGATGACTGTGAGGTGTTACAAGTCATTAACTTCAAGCCACACTGCCATGCCTTTGAAGACACAAACCATCCCAGCTTTTCAGAGCTGGCTATCATGGCTTCTTTAATCTTTGTGTATTGCTCCACCATGTGGCTGAATCATATAAAGCACTGACTTTTACATATCTCTTGACCTCTAATTGCAAGAAGATCTCGTTAACTTGGATTATAATCTTTATAAATTGGAGTTGTGGAGCAGGTCCTCGAGAGGGGGGGGGGCTCCCACCATTCCTCCTCAGTCCAGCCCCTGACAACCATGTGGGTTACGGCGTCGAGGGCTCATTTTGTGGGGCGATGTGAAACGTAGTGTTTTCACCCCCAAACCTTGCAGGGGGCATTCTCTGGGTGTTTGGCGCCACTTTGGAGTGAATTGGACAACGTCTGACTTGGGGAGAAATTGGGATCCCGTGAGTTAGGGCGCCAAAGGCTCATTTTTGGGGGTGCCATGAAATGTGGGGTTTTCACTGCCAAACATTTCAGGGGGTCTTTAGCAGGTGTTTGCCGTTGCTTTGTTGTGAATCCTAAGACATCGGGTTTTCAGCGAAATCGTGGCCACCATATCTATCCTGACAGATGATTTGGCCTGTCACCCTTGTGTGGAAGTAAAGGATGAGATTCCCCTACTACTCCGCCTGGGGTCTCCAATGTGGTGCACCCAGCCTCCACTCACACTATTCCTATGCTGGGGGATTTGGGGGTGGTTTGTGGGGATGTTATGTACTGAGTTGAATAGGATCCAAAATGCTACAGTCTGATTGGTCCTAGAACAATAGGATCCAACATGCAGCAGTCTGATTGGTCCTAGAACAATGCAGCAGTCTGGTCCGCAGGAGCCACCCAATCCAGCTCCAGGTGGAAGTGAATCCACAACCTGATTGGCCTACAGGAGAATCCCAGAATTAGCCAATCACGTGCAGCCCATTGTGTAAATAATGTATATAAAGCAGATATTGTGGGAGAACTTTCATTCCTCGCTACTATGAGCTGAATATAGAGCATGAAATCCACTCTCGACTCCGAGTATATTTCAGGGGAAGAGCTGTTTGGGATATTTCCTGCTTGTGAATTATTATTTGTGTGTGTGTGTGTGTGTTTGTGTGTGTGTGTGTATATGTGTGTAAAACACATGCCTAAAGCTTTAAATCTGGGATGGGCATGGAAGTTCCGAGGTGGGCCATCAGGTGGCACTGCAGGCCATGCTCCAGTTGCTGCTGCTGCTGCTGCTACAGGTGCCAGTAAGTCTCGCATTTTCAACCTCTTCCTCCTCCATTGCACTGGCTAAATGATTCCTTGCTGGACTCCCATCGCTGAGGCCAAATGGATCTTTACCGAGCAAAATATCCGTTCGAATTATACACCCAGCACATGGAACCTGACAAAGGGGCAATACAAGTGGACTCTCTGTGCCCTTACCACAGTAAAAAGACTGATACTGGTGAGCTGGAAAAATAAAAATGCGTCTCCCTTCTATGATTGGATTGAAGACTTCTACAAACTCACCACATATGAATAGATTTTTTTTATTAGGAATTTTTATAACAACAAAGACAAAACAAAACAATACCATAAACACAACAAACATATAACAAGTACAATTTCAAAATCTTATTTTCTTATACCTTACTTCCCCGACTTCCTCATACCTCCCCTTTCTGTATTCCAATTTCTAATCAGCTATTCAGCAAGTCCTTCCCTTATTTTGACTTAAATTTTGATTTTACTCTCTTTAACTTATCCAATACCGCTGATAACCACTTATTTTCAAATCCAACGTCATTTTAACCTTCATTAATTTTACAAAATCTCTTTAAATAGTCCTTAAATTTCTTCCAATCTTCTTCCGCCGTTTCTCTTCCCTGGTTTCGGATTCTGCTCGTCATCTCTGCCAGACCCATGTAGTCGATCACCTTCATCTGCCATTCTTCCAGGGTGGGTAAATCTTGTGTCTTCCAGTACTTTGCGATGAGTATTCTTGCTGCTGTTGTAGCATACATAAAGAAAGTCATATCCTTCTTTAACACCCCCTGGCTGACAATACCCAAGAGAAAGGCCTCTGGTTTCTTCGGGAAGGTATATTTAAACACCTTTTTCAACTCATTATATATCATTTCACAGAAAGCCTTAATCTTAGGGCATGTCCACCAAAGGTGAAAGAATGCACCTTCATTTTCTTTACATTTCCAACACTTGTTATCAGGCAAATGGTAGATTTTTGCAAGCTTGACTGGGGTCATGTACCACCTATAAATCATTTTCATAACATTTTCTCTTAAGGCATTACATGCCGTAAATTTCATCCCGGTGGTCCACAACTTTTCCCAGTCAGCAAACATAATGTTATGACCAATGTCCTGAGCCCACTTAATCATTGCCGATTTAACCGTTTCATCCTGAGTATTCCATTTCAGCAGCAAGTTATACATTTTTGATAAATTTTTAGTACTGGATTCTAACAACTCAAACTCCAATTTTGATTTTTTCACCTGAAAGCCAATTTTCCTGTCCATCTTAAAGACCTCTATTATTTGGTAATAGTGAAGCCAATCTCTCACTTTCCCTTTTAGTTTCTCAAAACTCTGCAATTTTGATCTGTCCCCTTCGTGTTCTAAAATTTCACAGTATCTCGGCCATCTAGATTCCATATTAAGCTTCTTAACAGCCTTAGCTTCCATTGGTGACAACCATCTTGGGGTTCTATTTTCCAACAAATCTTTGTATCTAGTCCAAACATTAAATAGTGCTTTCCTGACAATATGATTTTTAAAACCTTTATGAGCTTTAACCTTGTCATACCACAGATATGCACGCCACCCAAAAATGTTATTAAAACCTTCCAAATCCAAAATGTCTGTATTCTCAAGAAGTAGCCAGTCCTTCAGCCAGCAGAATGCTGCCGCTTCATAGTAAAGTTTGAAGTCTGGCAGGGCAAAACCCCCCCTTTCCTTAGCATCAGTTAAAATCTTAAACTTCATTCTGGGCTTCTTGCCCTGCCAGATAAACCTAGATATATCTTTCTGCCACTTCTTGAAACAGTCCATCTTGTCAATAATCTGCAATGTTTGGGGGGGAAAAAAAACATTCTTGGCAATACATTCATCTTTATAACCGCAATTCGACCCAACAAGGAAAGCTTCAAGTTCGACCAGATTTCTAGATCTTTTTTCACTTCTGTCCAAACTTTCTCATAGTTATCTTTAAATAAATTCACATTCTTAGCTGTCATGTTTATGCCCAAATACTTCACTTTCTTAACCACATTTAACCCTGTCTCATTCTGAAACCTTTCTTTTTCAAAAGGTGTTAAATTTTTCTCCAATACCTTAGTTTTTAATTTGTTCAATTTAAATCCTGCGACATGGCCAAATTCTTGTATTAATTCCAATACCCTTTTCGTACTAGCGTCCGGTTCTTGTAATGTAAGTACCAGGTCATCTGCAAACGCTCTCAATTTGTATTGTTTAGCTCCGACCTGAATCCCTTTTACCAACTGGTCCCTTCTAATCATGTTAAGCAAAACCTCCAGGACTGATATAAAAAGTAATGGAGAGATTGGGCACCCCTGACGTGTTCCTTTTTCTATCTTGAACTCTTCTGTAAGCACATTATTTACAATTAATTTTGCTTTCTGTTCAGAGTATATTGCACCTATACCATTTTCAAACCCTTGGCCTACCCCCATCCCCCGGAGATTCTTCATCATAAAACTCCAAGAAATGTTGTCAAAGGCTTTCTCGGCATCCACAAATATCAAAACTGCCTTAGTGTTAATGTCCACTTCCAACTTTTCCAAAATGTCAATTATATTCCTTACATTGCCCGACAAGTGTCTTTTCGGGAGAAAGCCCGCTTGATCTCCATGAATCTCCTCCATCAAAACTCTTTTCAATCTCTTTGCTAAAGTGTCAGCAAAAATTTTATAATCCACATTTAATAACGAGATGGGTCAGTATAAACTCACCACATATGAACAACCTGCAGATAAACGCAGACTTGCCATGGACAAATTCAGTGATACAGTGGTACCTCGGGTTAACATACACTTCAGGTTACAGACTCTGCTTGTAGCCTTTTTAGCCTCGGGTGAGAAGAGCTTTGCGCCCAGGACGGGGAAATGGGAGTCAACAGACACTCAAGGAATAGTTTCAGAGAAAAGCTTTATTCTGCCATCCGGGGTGGCAGAAGGAGCAAGTGTGATAGATTCACAAAACAAGCATGAGTTCACAGCCATTTGCGCAGAGCATATATTCCCCTTCCAGTTCCCTCCCCTTTCTCCTCCTCCTCAAGAGTCCTGCCCCATTGTGATGAAATTCCAGTGCCTGTCTTCAGAGAACTTCCAGACATTAGTGACAAAGATGCCTCCAGTGCTGAAGGACACGAAGAAGAAGTGGTTCTTGAAGATGATGCTCCACATCCATTTTCCCAAAAGGAGTTGAATGATCTAGTTCGCGACCTCAGCTTGTCAAAGGACTCTGCCGAACTGTTGGCATCCAGATTGAAGGGGAAAAAACTCCTCTCTGACATCAGCTTCTTCCGCAACAGGCATCAAGAGTACCTCCGTTTTTTCTCAGAAGACAAGGACTTGGTGTACTGTGCAGATATTGCGCAGCTTCTGCTCAAGCTTGGAGTGCCACAGTATGAACCCAAAGATTGGAGACTGTTCATTGACAGCAGCAAGCGATCACTGAAATGTGTTCTGCTACACAACGGCAACCAGTTTGCCTCTATACCCCTGGCTCACTCGACTACACTGAAGGAGAACTATGAAGCAGTGAAGTATGTGCTGGAGAAAATTGGTTATGGTCAGCATAAGTGGTTTATTTGTGTTGACCTGAAGATGGTGAACTTTTTGTTGGGACAACAGTCTGGCTTCAACAAGTACCCATGTTTTCTGTGCATGTGGGATAGTAGGGACCGTGCTCAGCATTACACGAAGAAGGACTGGCCTGTGCGGGAGGAATTGGTGCCTTGCAAAGAAAGGAACGTCATCAACGACCCTCTGGTGGACAGAGACAGAATACTCTTCCCACTGCTGCACATCAAGCTCGGCTTAATCAAGCAGTTCACCAAAGGCTCTGGACAAGGATGGTGACTGCTTCACTTGTGGCAGGATTGACCATGGAGAAGTTGAAAGCTGGCATCTTTGACGGTCCTCAGATCCGTCAGCTCATCAGAGATCCAGAGTTCCGAAACTCAATGAACGAAATGGAACTGGAAGCGTGGAAGGCATTTGTTCTGGTAGTGAAGAACTTTCTAAGCAACAATAAGGTCAGAAACTATGCAGAACTTGTCAACAACATGCTGACTGCTTTCAGAAACCTGGGCTGCAACATGAGCGTCAAGATGCACTGCCTATTTTCACATATGGACCGGTTTCCTGAGAACCTGGGTTCAATGAGTGACGAGCAGGGGGAGAGATTCCATCAGGACATGAAAGAGATGGAGACCAGGTATCAGGGTCGCTGGGACGCAGTCATGATGGCTGACTACTGTTGGACTCTGAAGAGAGACCTCCCTGCCGCTGAGCATTCCAGGAGTTCCAAGAAACGGAAGTTCAAGCCCTGAAGTTTGAAAAATGGTGAAGCAACGTGCAATTTATGTGTTCTTACCTTTATCAATGCCCACCATTCAGTTTACAGTAATCGATGTTTCTATCAGGTAATCAATATATGTTGTTGGAAAAACATTATTTTCTCTTAAAAACATATTTAGGATGATATGTGTTGACAAAAATCAGCTGATAATGCCACAAAATGTAATCGGTTTTGTCACAAGATCTGATTTTTTACAAATCAACATAGCACAACAACCTGACCTGATGGAGAGAAACGGATGCCATTTCCTGATTCAGCAGTGCAAAAATACCCTAAATCAATTGTAGAAATCTAGACAACATTCAAAAGGTAAAAAATTGTTGCCCAGTGTATAATTTAACATCTTTTGGGGGCAATTCCAAACCTGTTATTCCAAGAAGAAAGGCCTCTGGTTTCTTTATAAATGTATATTTCAACATTTTTTTCAATTCATTATAAATCTTTTCCCAGAAGTCTTTCACCTTGGGGCAGGTCCACCACATATGATAGAAGGTACCTTCTTTTTCTTTACCTTTCCAGCAATGGTTATCACAGTTATGATAAATCTTTGATAATTTAACAGGGGTCAGATACCATCTATACATCATTTTCATTATGTTTTCCTTTAGTACAGTACATGCAGTGAACTTGACCCCTTTCTTCCACAATCTTTCCCAATCCTCAAACATTATGTTATGTCCTACATGTCTTGCCCAATCTATCACCACTGATTTAACTTGTTCATCCTTCGTATGCCACTCTAACAATGGGAAATGTAGTGTTTTCAAAGCCCCCCCCCCAATGTTGCAGGGGGCATTCTCTGCTGTTTTGTGCAAAGCTGGTAGATTGAGAAACTTGTATTTTATTTTTATTTTTAAAAAGATAAACTAAAGGTGTGTGCTTACAGGTAAACAGATACCAGTGTGCATGCCCATTATGACCTCAGGCAAGAATCAAGAAAATACAGGTGGTCCCTCTTAACTGACATTCTGAACTGAACAGAACTGAAGGGAGGGGCTGGTTCTGGAGCCAAGCTGTTTAGATTGGGTTTGGGTGGATGCGAAGAGGATGCCTCCAACTTCTTGGGCTTTGCTTCTCAACTTATTCTGCCTTCTGGGACCCCCCAGCCCAAGACCAACCACCTCTTGGATAGGTGAGCATGCAGATATTTTGGAATGTGAGTGTGGGGCAGGATGACCGCGTATGAAAGCTCCTTTGAGCACAAGTGCTGGCCCCCCTTTTCTCTCCCATGGAGGCCCTGAACTGGCCAGCTCCTTGTTCAGGGCCTCCAAGGGAGAGAAAAGGGAACCTCAGTTACTCTTTGCCTTCTGAGGACACTGTCTCACTCCCAGCAGAGCCCCAAGACTTACGGCTGCTGCTCTAACAGCCTCAGGACATCCAAGGGATCATGAGCAAAGCACACAAGCCCTGCCCGCCAGATGTGAAGCACTCTACGGAGAGAATTTGGGTTTTTTAACTGGCTGAACAGAGTTTCAGCCCTTGGGGAATTTGATTTCTTAAACATACACCTTCCCCTTCCTTGTGTCCCTGGGGAGAAAAGCCAATCCTGCTTTCTTCCTTTGGTAATTTAATCAGAGGAAATAAACTCTTTCAGTGGTCTAATAGATTTGCTGAATCATGAATTCTGTACATGCACAGAGGCTATACCTCTTGAAACCCCAAAGATGGGCAAGATGGGGCATTTCTCTCCACCTGGCTCCACCGGATATTGCTGATGGCCAATGAAAGGCCAAGTAGGGATTCCTAGTGGGGGATGTTGCTGTGGTATAGTGGAGGAGCAGGGCCAGGAGGCTAACTTGGACACCTGAGAACACAAAAAAGCAGCAGCAAAACAACTACATGTTTCCTTTTAAATGGGCCTTCCTGCTGAGTGTAAAGCATAGATCCTCCTTTTTTAAGGGAAAAGGGAGAGAAGGCTTCTCCCAAAGTGTTAGAAGGCCACAAATAATGTAACAATAGAACAAAACAAATGTGCCGTTTCATGTGATACAGAATCCTATGTGCAAATCTGTTAGATTGAGAAATTTGTACTAAATAAGAAAAAAAAAAATAAAGGTGTGTGCTTGCAGGTAAACAGATTGGAGATTTTCTGCAAGATCTTGTGAGATCTCATTGAAGTCTTGCAAGATGTCCAGGAGAGCAAAATATGTATTGAGATTTGGGAGAGATCTTGCATGCTCTTTCAGGGACCAAAGCCATCACTGCTGCAGCGCCAAAGGCAGGTGGCTAAGGGGTGGTGAGTGTCCCACGGGGCGAAATGGGATGTACCCCCCCTCAAGCTCAGGATTCCAGAACTAACAACTGTCAGTTGGGAGGGACGGAAGGCAAGGACCCACAGCCCAGGTGGGGCTCGCTAGCTTGGGGAGGAGGTGTGTGATTCCTCAGCTGGAGTAGATGCAGGACAGTTGAGGCTCACATGCCTCATCACCGCAAAAGCTATAACTGGAAAGCTGAATTATGATTTTCAAGTTTATACATTTCAATAATTTTGCAGTCATTTTAGCATTTCAAAACTTGACTTCCTTCCCCCTCTTTCTGCAGTTCTTTAAATTGATTCTCCATATCTTATGCATATCCAAATTACCTCAATTTCTTCATTTATGCATCTGCTTTAAATAGATAATTTATTAAACTGCAGGTTATTCCAATAATCCTGCCAATGTTCTTATCTGTTTACAGTTTGTAACTATTCATTCAACCATTTCCATTCTTTAATAAAAAGTTTGTTCTCTTGCTCCTAGAAACGGTCAGCATGTGACAGAGGCCACATCCTGGGAACGGTTTGACTGGCCACCTAAACCAGGTGAGAGCAGCCAAGGAATCTCAAATGCTCAGGAACTTCCCCTGTGTGCCAAGACGGGCTCCAGCAGATTGAGCGGACAAGACCAAGCGTGGGCCCAGTGGTCAAGAAGGTGGTTTCTGCAATGCTGTGGAGGGAAGTGAGGGGCAGATGGGGCTCATCCACCTATAAAGATAGCCCATCGAAGAGAAGGAAAACTCTGATCCTAATTTGCCTTGTGGGATATCTTTGGGAGCTGAAAAGGCTAAGGAGTAAAGCCTACACAAATCTGGAGTGGAGTCCCTCAGGCGGTTGGATGGCGCCGTTTACAACCCCTTCTGACATCTCCTGCAGCCCAACTGGTGCCTAACTCTGCTTTCCTTGGAGACACATCTGCAAGGCCAAGACAGGAGTCTTGTCATCTGGGAAGCCCAGGACCTCCAGACACACTGCCCAGTCTTGCTCCCTGGAGAGGTCACTTTGGGACTGCTGACACTGTTGCTTGACTTTTGACCTCACCCCCGGAGGCGCACTCCATTGCTTCTCAAGACAGACAAATGCCAACATTAAAAAACTATTTGAAAGAATTTTATTTCATTCAAAAAAGACAATCTGGCATGTGATTAGGACAGTGGTTTTCAGACAACGGGTGACACGTTTATTGATCCAGTTTGGAAGGCTCTGTCTTGTCTTCGCACATGCGCAGTTCCATCTAGGAGCAACAACAAGGGAAGGAGCCAAACTGTCAACTCCTGCAGCGAGACTCAGGATTTCCACTCATGCTCACAAACGTAGGAAAAAGCACCGCCTAGGATAAAAGGATGATCAGAGAATAGCATGTTTGTAAAGGAACTTGATTAGAATAATAATGATGATGATGATTTTTATTTTATTTTTCTATTTGGGTTTGTGGGGAAGGGGGGGACTGGGTCTTGGTGGGGAGGGAGATCTGTGCTGGAGTTGCTGGCCTCACTGCTGTCGCTGCCCGGAAGAGAGAAGAAGAGAAAATATTTTTAATCTTTCCATTTCTTATTATGTTGACAACCCATCTTTCCTTCAAGGATCTCCAGATGGCTTACGCTATTCTCCCTTTCTTTAATTATATTTACTTCCTCATTCCGTTTCTCTTCCAATATCTCTTCCTCCTCCTCCTCGGAGACCAGGGGGTGGATTTTAGGGGCACGACAGCAGGAGGCCAGCAGCTCGCACAGCCTGCCACACTGGCCATTCTCTCTTTCAACAGCCTTGGAGAACAACTGAGTAGGCATCTAGAGCGTCAACTGAACAGGCATGTGGATCAGCTAGTCACTGGGCACAGTCTATTCTTTTGGAGGGGGCTTTCCCCAGTTTCCATTTATAAGAAGTTTGAAAGGTTGCCTCTTTATAAAGTCTGTTTCCTTGTGACGAGAGACCACACTGGAGACTCAGTGTTTTTGAAATATATCAAGGTAGAGGGACTCCTGACCATTAGGTCCAGTCGTGGCCGACTCTGGGGTTGCAGCGCTCATCTTGCTTTATTGGCGGACCGGTCATGAACAGCTTCCGGGTCATGTGGCCAGCATGACTAAGCTGCTTCTGAACCAGAGCAGCGCACGGAAACGCCCTTTACCTTCCCGCCGGAGCATTACCTATTTATCTACTTGCCCTTTGACGTGCTTTTGAACTGCTAGGTTGGCAGGAGCAGGGACCGAGCAACGGGAGTTCACTCCGTCGTGGGGATTCGAACCGCCAGCCTTCTGATAGGCAAGTCCTAGGCTCTGTGGTTTAACCCACAGCGCCACCCGCATCCCTATTATTTATTTATTTAGATACTTGGGTTTTGGGCGAAGGGAGAACTGGGTCTTGGAGTGGGGTAGAGCTGTACTGGAGCTGCTGGCCTCACTGCTATCGCTGCCTGGAAGAGAAATGAAGAGAAATGAAGAGAAAGAATTCTTAATTTTTTCATTGATTACTACATTGATGGCCCATCTTTCCTGCAAGGATCTCCAGGTGGCTTGCGTTATTCTCCCTTCCTCCCTTCCTCATCCCATCCCTGAACTCTTCTTGAATCAGGGAGCTGCCTCCCCCCATCCCAGTGATCCAGATTCTCTCTGGCCTCCCTGTTCCTCAAGAACAAAGATCAACACTCCCCATCTATAGATCGGTGGCATCCATCCCCTGGTCGCTTGGTCTTACATAAATTGTTTTCACCTTCACTAAAGATTCCTTCTGATCTTCATAACCATCACTTCATCCTCCCATTTCTCTTCCAATATCTCTTCCTCCTCCTCCTCACAGACCAGGGGATGGATCTTTGGCACGTGACAGCAGGAGACCAGCAGCTCACGCAGCCAATCTTTATAAACTAATCTAACCATGACATGGTTCCCTATGTTTCTGAATCTTGAGGGATAGTAAAAGAAACAGAATGCAGAAGGAATTAGGAATCCTACTTATACTTTAGATGAAGAAAGTCTCTTCATTACACCAGAAAACGTATTTCCTTTCTCACAAACTACCTCCTCAAGCTAAAGATGCTCATCTTTAATTTTATAGTCCCTTTCCTCTTTTGTGCAGTTCTGCCCCTCCTTTCGCCACTTTTCTTCTCTTCCCGATTCTCCAATTAGTCCAGCCGTTTCTCCTAGACCACGCTATGCCATCTTTGCCATCTTTATAGGTTAGTGTTTAATATAAGTTCAATATTAAAAGTGTTGCCTTCTCTTTTACCTTTGTTTTCCAGTAACTTCCACTCTTTTACCACAAACAGCGCTGACAATCCAAGTCTTTTAACTCAGTCTCTTTCGCTGGGCTCACGCCACTTCAAAGTAAAAAACAAGTTAAGTCCTTGAATTCCGCTTCTTTTAATGGGCTAGTACTCCTGCTGCAGAGTGAAATTTGAATCTGTCTTCCTTTTCTTACTGGTACTTGTTAGAGAAATCTTTGCTTATGCTTACGTATAATGAGAAAGATTTCCAATATGTTTAAGATAAAATCTACTATTCTTTACTCTTTATGTGCTAGTCTTTTGGGTCTGTTTCTGAGCAGTTCAGTTTGTATTAATAAGTCTCACAGACCCTCTTCTCCTCAAGCTCTCCTTGTTAGCTGCCGTTCTTACCCTTTGGGACTTTGAGGCTTGCTGCTGAGTATTGCTCGTGTCCTTGCGTCTAGGTACTCTCTGTCGACTCACCTCCTGGTTAGGACGTGGGCTTCGAAGGGTTCCTTTTTTGACGCTGCCAGACAATGTCAGCCCTGGGCCACGCCCAGAGCCTTTTTGGGGGTCGTGTAGCCTCCGCGTTGCCCCCCAAAGTTCCCTCTAACAGCTGCTAGGCGCAGAGAACCCACGAAGCACATCCACAACGGAGGGCGGAAAAACCGGAAGCCCTTACATACCAGGTTTGGGAGGGGGATTTGGTCTGCGATAGGCTTTTTCCGTAGGGACACGGGTGGCCACAGAGCCTAGGGCTTGCTGATCAGAAGGTCGGCAGTTCGAATCCCCGCGACGGGGTGAGCTCCCGCTGCTCGGTCCCAGCACCTGCCAACCTAGCAGTTCAAAAGCACAAAGTCGAAGTAGATAAATACCGTATTTTTCGCTCTATAGGACGCTATTTCCCCCCTCCAAAAATTAAGGGGAAAGGATCAAAGCAGCAGAAATAAGAGATGATTGGATTCCTTTAAGAGCTCAAAGCATGGGTACCCCCAACAAAAATTTAAAATTCGGTTTTGTAATTTGGAACTAATGTGATTTGATTGGTTTGCTAATAAAAATATATTATAAAAAAAACAAAAATTAAGGGAAAATTTGTGTGCGCCCTATGGAGTGAATGCAGGCTGCGCAGCTAAGCCCAAAGCCAGAGCAGGGAGAAGGAGCGCTGCGCAGCGCTGTTCTAGCTTGGGGTTAGCTGCGCAAAGCCTCCGCAGGGAAGCAGGGTGAAGCCCCCCTGCTGCCCTGCGAAGGCTTCAAAGGCCGTCCCCAAAGCCAGAACAGTGAGGCGGAGCGCTGCGCAGCGCTCCGTCTCACTGTTCTAGCTTGGGGGTGGCTGCGCAAAGCCTCCGCAGGACAGCGGGGTGCCTTCACCCCGCTGCTCTGCAGAGGCTTCAAAGGCTGCACTCCGTTGGCTTCAGGCAGCTATCCGCAAGCTTTCGGAGCGCAGCAGGAGTTCCCGCTGTACTTCAAAGGCTTGCGGATAGCCACCTGAAGTCACCTAGCAGTTCGAAAGTGGAAGTAGATAAATACCGTATTTTTCACTCTATAGGACACACTTTTCCCCCTCCAAAAATTAAGGGGAAATGATCAAAGCAGCAGAAATTAGAGATGATTGGATCCCTTTCTGAGCTCGAAGCATGGGTACCCCCAACCAAAATTTAAAATTCGGTTTTGTAATTTGGAACTATTGTGATTTGATTGGTTTGCTAATAAAAAATATATTATAAAAAAAACAAAAATTAAGGGAAAATTTGTGTGCGCCCTATGGAGTGAATGCAGGCTGCGCAGCTAAGCCCAAAGCCAGAGCAGGCAGAAGGAGCACTGCGCGGTGCTCCGTCTCACTGTTCTAGCTTGGGGATGGCTGCACAAAGCCTCCGCAGGGCAGCGGGGTGCCTTCACCCCGCTGCTCTGCGGAGGCTTCAAAGGCTGCACTCTGGGGGCTTCAGGCAGCTATCCGCAAGCCTTCCAAGCGCAGCAGGAGTTCCCGCTGCACTCAGAAGGCTTGCGGATAGCCGCCTGAAGCCTGGAGAGCGAGAGGGGTCGGTGCACATTTTTCCCTCTCTGCGCAGCACCCCTTCAGCGAAGCGGGAGGAGAAATGGAAGGGGCTCCATTTCTCCTGCCGCTTCGCTGAAGGGACACTGAGCAGAGAGGGAGAGAATCCCCCCCCCCCGTTCTCCCCCTCCTATAATCCGGTGCGTCTTATGGTCCGGTGCGTCCTATAGAGCCAAAAATACGGTAGGTGCCGTTCTGTCGGGAAGGTAAACAGCCTTTCCGTGCACTGCTCTGCTTTTGCCAGAAGCGGCTTCGTCATCCTGGCCACATGACCCGGAAGCTGTACGCCGGCTCCCTCAGCCTATAGAGCGAGATGAGCGCGCAACCCTAGAGTCGTCCGCGACTGGACCTAACGGTCAGGGGTCCCTGTACCTTTACTTAGGCTTTTTCCAGATTGCCTTACTGCCCTATGTTTCTAAATCCTGAGGGAGAGCAAAAGAAGCAGAATGCAGAAAGAATTAGACATTCTACTTACACTCAAGAAGAAGAAATCTTTATTTTGCCGGAAAACATCATTACTTCTCACAAACCACCTCCTTTCTCCTGAACTATCCTCAAGTAGTTGCTCTTCCCAAAGTCCTCAGCCAAGTCACTCAGCAGGGGGACGTGTCACAATGGAGGCCCTGACCCTGTTGCTTTAGCTACCTTGCTTAACAATGTGAATTGTTCCCCTTAACATTAATTTTTCAAATATATCTTCCAGTGGGTTTTTATTTTATTTATTTAGGAAGGATCTAGAGCTGGCTTCATCCAGCACGGTGCATTTCTGGACAGGACAGGAAACACCTAGCAAACACACACTTTTCAACATGGCGGTGTCACCAAGGAAAAACACTCCTGGCCTAGACTATGGCTGCTGTTTCTCAATTAATAGTAAAAAATGACCCTTCTCAACATCCTGTAATCATCTGTCCAGTATTAGGATGGACAGGAGCAGGACTTCACCCTTAGACCCCCTCATCCCCCTGTTTCTTTCTGTTTCTGCCCAGTGTCTTCTGCCAATCAACAGCTTTCCTTAGCTTGCAAGGAAGTGAAATGTTATGAGTTACTTGGTGCCAGACTCCCCTTTGCCATGAGTTTCTGGGTGCCAGGCACTGAACCCCTGGACACTGAACATCTGGGGAATTGATCTAAGCTGTACCCCAAGCACTACATTTGATTGTTGGTTATTAAAAACTGATTGAAACCATTTTATTTCATTCACAAAAGAAATTTTGACATGTGATTATGATAACAGTTTATATAATAAAGGTGACACGTTTATTGATCCTTTTTGTAAGTTATTATTTGTCTACTTTAATGTATTTTTATATATATTAATCAGTAAGGGGGTGGGGTGGGAAGCAGTTTTGCATATGGAACTGGTGGATGGCTGTCATTAATCCAGATCAATTTCATAGAATCATAGAAACTTATAGCTGGAAGGGACACCAAGGGTCATCTAGTCCAACCCCCTGGGATGCAGGAATCTCAGCAAAAGCATCCATGGCAGACGGCCACCCAACCTCTGCTTAGTAACCTCCAAGGAAGGAGTTTCCACCACCTCTCATGGGAATCTGTTCCAATGCCAAACAGCCCTTACTGTCAGAAAGTTTTTATGAATGTTTAGTCTACTTTCTTATAACTTGAATCCATGGGTTCGAGTCCTACCATCTAGAGCAGGAGAAAACAAGCTTGTTCCCTCTTCCATGTGACAGCCCTTAAGATATTGGAAGATGGCTGTCAGATCTCCTCTCAGTTTCCTCTTTTCCAGGCCAAACCTACCCAGCTCCTTCAAGTGTTTCTCTTCAATCTTAGTTTCCAGACCCTTGGTTGTCTTGGTTGCCCTCCTCTGCACACATTCCAGCTTGTCAACATCCTTCTTAAATGATGATGCCCAGAACTGGACACAGGACTCCAGGTGTGGCCTGACCAAGGTAGGAGAGAGTAGGACTTGGACTTCCTTTCACCAGGACCCTGGACTTCCATAGATGCAATCTAGAACAGCGTTACCATTTTCTGCTGCTGCACATTCCTTGTGGCTGAGGCTCAGGGTAACGCCCCCGGGACCTTTCAGTTCATGGTGTCCATGGAGGCGCAGGTCAATTCTGTGTCCAGGGCAGCTGTTGACCAGCTTCATCTAGTACGCAGGCTGAGACCCTATCTGCCTGCGGATTGCCTCGCCAGAGTGGTGCATGCTCTGGTTATCTCCCGCTTGGATTACTGCAATGCGCTCTACGTGGGGCTACCTTTGAAGGTGACCCGGAAACTACAACTAATCCAGAATGCGGCAGCTAGACTGGTGACTGGGAGTGGCCCCCGAGACCTACATTGGCTCTCAGTATGTTTCCGGGCACAATTCAAAGTGTTGGTGCTGACCTTTAAAGCCCTAAACGGCCTCAAAGGCCCAGTATACCTGAAGGAGCGCCTCCACCCCCATCATTCTGCCTGGACACTGAGGTCCAGCGCTGAGGGCCTTTTGGCGGTTCCCTCCCTACGAGAAGCCAAGTTACAGGGTAGTGATGCCTGCCCTGTGGAACCCCCTCCCACCAGATGTCAAAGAGATAAACAGCTACCTGACATTTAGAAGACATCTGAAGGCAGCCCTGTTCTGGGAAGCTTTGAATGTTTGACAGACTTTTTTATTTTAATATTTTGTTGGAAGCTGCCCAGAGTGGCTGGGTATAAATAATAAATTATTATTATTATATTATGATGATGACTGTGAGGTGTTACAAGTCATTAACTTCAAGCCACACTGCCATGCCTTTGAAGACACAAACCATCCCAGCTTTTCAGAGCTGGCTATCATGGCTTCTTTAATCTTTGTGTATTGCTCCACCATGTGGCTGAATCATATAAAGCACTGACTTTTACATATCTCTTGACCTCTAATTGCAAGAAGATCTCGTTAACTTGGATTATAATCTTTATAAATTGGAGTTGTGGAGCAGGTCCTCGAGAGGGGGGGGGGCTCCCACCATTCCTCCTCAGTCCAGCCCCTGACAACCATGTGGGTTACGGCGTCGAGGGCTCATTTTGTGGGGCGATGTGAAACGTAGTGTTTTCACCCCCAAACCTTGCAGGGGGCATTCTCTGGGTGTTTGGCGCCACTTTGGAGTGAATTGGACAACGTCTGACTTGGGGAGAAATTGGGATCCCGTGAGTTAGGGCGCCAAAGGCTCATTTTTGAGGGTGCCATGAAATGTGGGGTTTTCACTGCCAAACATTTCAGGGGGTCTTTAGCAGGTGTTTGCCGTTGCTTTGTTGTGAATCCTAAGACATCGGGTTTTCAGCGAAATCGTGGCCACCATATCTATCCTGACAGATGATTTGGCCTGTCACCCTTGTGTGGAAGTAAAGGATGAGATTCCCCTACTACTCCGCCTGGGGTCTCCAATGTGGTGCACCCAGCCTCCACTCACACTATTCCTATGCTGGGGGATTTGGGGGTGGTTTGTGGGGATGTTATGTACTGAGTTGAATAGGATCCAAAATGCTACAGTCTGATTGGTCCTAGAACAATAGGATCCAACATGCAGCAGTCTGATTGGTCCTAGAACAATGCAGCAGTCTGGTCCGCAGGAGCCACCCAATCCAGCTCCAGGTGGAAGTGAATCCACAACCTGATTGGCCTACAGGAGAATCCCAGAATTAGCCAATCACGTGCAGCCCATTGTGTAAATAATGTATATAAAGCAGATATTGTGGGGGAACTTTCATTCCTCGCTACTATGAGCTGAATATAGAGCATGAAATCCACTCTCGACTCCGAGTATATTTCAGGGGAAGAGCTGTTTGGGATATTTCCTGCTTGTGAATTATTATTTGTGTGTGTGTGTGTGTGTTTGTGTGTGTGTGTGTGTATATGTGTGTAAAACACATGCCTAAAGCTTTAAATCTGGGATGGGCATGGAAGTTCCGAGGTGGGCCATCAGGTGGCACTGCAGGCCATGCTCCAGCTGCTGCTGCTGCTGCTGCTACAGGTGCCAGTAAGTCTCGCATTTTCAACCTCTTCCTCCTCCATTGCACTGGCTAAATGATTCCTTGCTGGACTCCCATCGCTGAGGCCAAATGTATCTTTACCGAGCAAAATATCCGTTCGAGTTATACACCCAGCACATGGAACCTGACAAAGGGGCAATACAAGTGGACTCTCTGTGCCCTTACCACAGTAAAAAGACTGATACTGGTGAGCTGGAAAAATAAAAATGCGTCTCCCTTCTATGATTGGATTGAAGACTTCTACAAACTCACCACATATGAATAGATTTTTTTTATTAGGAATTTTTATAACAACAAAGACAAAACAAAACAATACCATAAACACAACAAACATATAACAAGTACAATTTCAAAATCTTATTTTCTTATACCTTACTTCCCCGACTTCCTCATACCTCCCCTTTCTGTATTCCAATTTCTAATCAGCTATTCAGCAAGTCCTTCCCTTATTTTGACTTAAATTTTGATTTTACTCTCTTTAACTTATCCAATACCGCTGATAACCACTTATTTTCAAATCCAACGTCATTTTAACCTTCATTAATTTTACAAAATCTCTTTAAATAGTCCTTAAATTTCTTCCAATCTTCTTCCGCCGTTTCTCTTCCCTGGTTTCGGATTCTGCTCGTCATCTCTGCCAGACCCATGTAGTCGATCACCTTCATCTGCCATTCTTCCAGGGTGGGTAAATCTTGTGTCTTCCAGTACTTTGCGATGAGTATTCTTGCTGCTGTTGTAGCATACATAAAGAAAGTCATATCCTTCTTTAACACCCCCTGGCTGACAATACCCAAGAGAAAGGCCTCTGGTTTCTTCGGGAAGGTATATTTAAACACCTTTTTCAACTCATTATATATCATTTCACAGAAAGCCTTAATCTTAGGGCATGTCCACCAAAGGTGAAAGAATGCACCTTCATTTTCTTTACATTTCCAACACTTGTTATCAGGCAAATGGTAGATTTTTGCAAGCTTGACTGGGGTCATGTACCACCTATAAATCATTTTCATAACATTTTCTCTTAAGGCATTACATGCCGTAAATTTCATCCCGGTGGTCCACAACTTTTCCCAGTCAGCAAACATAATGTTATGACCAATGTCCTGAGCCCACTTAATCATTGCCGATTTAACCGTTTCATCCTGAGTATTCCATTTCAGCAGCAAGTTATACATTTTTGATAAATTTTTAGTACTGGATTCTAACAACTCAAACTCCAATTTTGATTTTTTCACCTGAAAGCCAATTTTCCTGTCCATCTTAAAGACCTCTATTATTTGGTAATAGTGAAGCCAATCTCTCACTTTCCCTTTTAGTTTCTCAAAACTCTGCAATTTTGATCTGTCCCCTTCGTGTTCTAAAATTTCACAGTATCTCGGCCATCTAGATTCCATATTAAGCTTCTTAACAGCCTTAGCTTCCATTGGTGACAACCATCTTGGGGTTCTATTTTCCAACAAATCTTTGTATCTAGTCCAAACATTAAATAGTGCTTTCCTGACAATATGATTTTTAAAACCTTTATGAGCTTTAACCTTGTCATACCACAGATATGCACGCCACCCAAAAATGTTATTAAAACCTTCCAAATCCAAAATGTCTGTATTCTCAAGAAGTAGCCAGTCCTTCAGCCAGCAGAATGCTGCCGCTTCATAGTAAAGTTTGAAGTCTGGCAGGGCAAAAACCCCCCTTTCCTTAGCATCAGTTAAAATCTTAAACTTAATTCTGGGCTTCTTGCCCTGCCAGACAAACCTAGATATATCTTTCTGCCACTTCTTGAAACAGTCCATCTTGTCAATAATCTGCAATGTTTGGGGGGGAAAAAAAACATTCTTGGCAATACATTCATCTTTATAACCGCAATTCGACCCAAGAAGGAAAGCTTCAAGTTCGACCAGATTTCTAGATCTTTTTTCACTTCTGTCCAAACTTTCTCATAGTTATCTTTAAATAAATTCACATTCTTAGCTGTCATGTTTATGCCCAAATACTTCACTTTCTTAACCACATTTAACCCTGTCTCATTCTGAAACCTTTCTTTTTCAAAAGGTGTTAAATTTTTCTCCAATACCTTAGTTTTTAATTTGTTCAATTTAAATCCTGCGACATGGCCAAATTCTTGTATTAATTCCAATACCCTTTTCGTACTAGCGTCCGGTTCTTGTAATGTAAGTACCAGGTCATCTGCAAACGCTCTCAATTTGTATTGTTTAGCTCCGACCTGAATCCCTTTTACCAACTGGTCCCTTCTAATCATGTTAAGCAAAACCTCCAGGACTGATATAAAAAGTAATGGAGAGATTGGGCACCCCTGACGTGTTCCTTTTTCTATCTTGAACTCTTCTGTAAGCACATTATTTACAATTAATTTTGCTTTCTGTTCAGAGTATATTGCACCTATACCATTTTCAAACCCTTGGCCTACCCCCATCCCCCGGAGATTCTTCATCATAAAACTCCAAGAAATGTTGTCAAAGGCTTTCTCGGCATCCACAAATATCAAAACTGCCTTAGTGTTAATGTCCACTTCCAACTTTTCCAAAATGTCAATTATATTCCTTACATTGCCCGACAAGTGTCTTTTCGGGAGAAAGCCCGCTTGATCTCCATGAATCTCCTCCATCAAAACTCTTTTCAATCTCTTTGCTAAAGTGTCAGCAAAAATTTTATAATCCACATTTAATAACGAGATGGGTCAGTATAAACTCACCACATATGAACAACCTGCAGATAAACGCAGACTTGCCATGGACAAATTCAGTGATACAGTGGTACCTCGGGTTAACATACACTTCAGGTTACAGACTCTGCTTGTAGCCTTTTTAGCCTCGGGTGAGAAGAGCTTTGCGCCCAGGACGGGGAAATGGGAGTCAACAGACACTCAAGGAATAGTTTCAGAGAAAAGCTTTATTCTGCCATCCGGGGTGGCAGAAGGAGCAAGTGTGATAGATTCACAAAACAAGCATGAGTTCACAGCCATTTGCGCAGAGCATATATTCCCCTTCCAGTTCCCTCCCCTTTCTCCTCCTCCTCAAGAGTCCTGCCCCATTGTGATGAAATTCCAGTGCCTGTCTTCGGAGAACTTCCAGACATTAGTGACAAAGATGCCTCCAGTGCTGAAGGACACGAAGAAGAAGTGGTTCTTGAAGATGATGCTCCACATCCATTTTCCCAAAAGGAGTTGAATGATCTAGTTCGCGACCTCAGCTTGTCAAAGGACTCTGCCGAACTGTTGGCATCCAGATTGAAGGGGGGAAAAACTCCTCTCTGACATCAGCTTCTTCCGCAACAGGCATCAAGAGTACCTTCGTTTTTTCTCAGAAGACAAGGACTTGGTGTACTGTGCAGATATTGCGCAGCTTCTGCTCAAGCTTGGAGTGCCACAGTATGAACCCAAAGATTGGAGACTGTTCATTGACAGCAGCAAGCGATCACTGAAATGTGTTCTGCTACACAACGGCAACCAGTTTGCCTCTATACCCCTGGCTCACTCGACTACACTGAAGGAGAACTATGAAGCAGTGAAGTATGTGCTGGAGAAAATTGGTTATGGTCAGCATAAGTGGTTTATTTGTGTTGACCTGAAGATGGTGAACTTTTTGTTGGGACAACAGTCTGGCTTCAACAAGTACCCATGTTTTCTGTGCATGTGGGATAGTAGGGACCGTGCTCAGCATTACACGAAGAAGGACTGGCCTGTGCGGGAGGAATTGGTGCCTTGCAAAGAAAGGAACGTCATCAACGACCCTCTGGTGGACAGAGACAGAATACTCTTCCCACTGCTGCACATCAAGCTCGGCTTAATCAAGCAGTTCACCAAAGGCTCTGGACAAGGATGGTGACTGCTTCACTTGTGGCAGGATTGACCATGGAGAAGTTGAAAGCTGGCATCTTTGACGGTCCTCAGATCCGTCAGCTCATCAGAGATCCAGAGTTCCGAAACTCAATGAACGAAATGGAACTGGAAGCGTGGAAGGCATTTGTTCTGGTAGTGAAGAACTTTCTAAGCAACAATAAGGTCAGAAACTATGCAGAACTTGTCAACAACATGCTGACTGCTTTCAGAAACCTGGGCTGCAACATGAGCGTCAAGATGCACTGCCTATTTTCACATATGGACCGGTTTCCTGAGAACCTGGGTTCAATGAGTGACGAGCAGGGGGAGAGATTCCATCAGGACATGAAAGAGATGGAGACCAGGTATCAGGGTCGCTGGGACGCAGTCATGATGGCTGACTACTGTTGGACTCTGAAGAGAGACCTCCCTGCCGCTGAGCATTCCAGGAGTTCCAAGAAACGGAAGTTCAAGCCCTGAAGTTTGAAAAATGGTGAAGCAACGTGCAATTTATGTGTTCTTACCTTTATCAATATGCCTGTTGTATTTGGAATATGGAAGTGAGAGCTGGACCATAAAGAAGGCTGATCGCCGAAGAATTGATGCTTTTGAATTATGGTGCTGGAGACGACTCTTGAGAGTCCCATGGACTGCAAGAAGATCAAACACATCCATTCTTAAGGAAATCAGCCCTGAGTGCTCACTGGAAGGACAGATCGTGAAGCTGAGGCTCCAGTACTTTGGCCACCTCATGAGAAGAGAAGACTCCCTGGAGAAGACACTGATGCTGGGAAAGATGGAGGGCACAAGGAGAAGGGGGCGACAGAGGACAAGATGGTTGGATAGTGTTTTCGAGGTTACCAGCATGGGTTTGACCAAACTGCGGGAGGTAGTGGAGGACAGGGGTGCCTGGCGTGCTCTGGTCCATGGGGTCACGAAGAGTCGGACACGACTAAACGACTAAACAACACCTTTATCAATGCCCACCATTCAGTTTACAGTAATCGATGTTTCTATCAGGTAATCAATATATGTTGTTGGAAAAACATTATTTTCTCTTAAAAACATATTTAGGATGATATGTGTTGACAAAAATCAGCTGATAATGCCACAAAATATAATCGGTTTTGTCACAAGATCTGATTTTTTACAAATCAACATAGCACAACAACCTGACCTGATGGAGAGAAACGGATGCCATTTCCTGATTCAGCAGTGCAAAAATACCCTAAATCAATTGTAGAAATCTAGACAACATTCAAAAGGTAAAAAATTGTTGCCCAGTGTATAATTTAACATCTTTTGGGGGCAATTCCAAACCTGTTATTCCAAGAAGAAAGGCCTCTGGTTTCTTTATAAATGTATATTTCAACATTTTTTTCAATTCATTATAAATCTTTTCCCAGAAGTCTTTCACCTTGGGGCAGGTCCACCACATATGATAGAAGGTACCTTCTTTTTCTTTACCTTTCCAGCAATGGTTATCACAGTTATGATAAATCTTTGATAATTTAACAGGGGTCAGATACCATCTATACATCATTTTCATTATGTTTTCCTTTAGTACAGTACATGCAGTGAACTTGACCCCTTTCTTCCACAATCTTTCCCAATCCTCAAACATTATGTTATGTCATACATGTCTTGCCCAATCTATCACCACTGATTTAACTTGTTCATCCTTCGTATGCCACTCTAACAATGGGAAATGTAGTGTTTTCAAAGCCCCCCCCCCCCAATGTTGCAGGGGGCATTCTCTGGGTGTTTGGTGCTGCTTTGGAGTGAATCAGATGACATTGGACCTTTGGAGAAATCGTGACCCTGTGGGTTAGGGCACTGAAGCCTCATTTTGGGGGGGGGCGCCATAAAACGTGGGGTTTTCACTGCCATGGATCACAAAACGGCTGCTGTTTTGTGCAAAGCTGGTAGATTGAGAAACTTGTATTTTATTTTTATTTTTAAAAAGATAAACTAAAGGTGTGTGCTTACAGGTAAACAGATACCAGTGTGCATGCCCATTATGACCTCAGGCAAGAATCAAGAAAATACAGGTGGTCCCTCTTAACTGACATTCTGAACTGAACAGAACTGAAGGGAGGGGCTGGTTCTGGAGCCAAGCTGTTTAGATTGGGTTTGGGTGGATGCGAAGAGGATGCCTCCAACTTCTTGGGCTTTGCTTCTCAACTTATTCTGCCTTCTGGGACCCCCCAGCCCAAGACCAACCACCTCTTGGATAGGTGAGCATGCAGATATTTTGGAATGTGAGTGTGGGGCAGGATGACCGCGTATGAAAGCTCCTTTGAGCACAAGTGCTGGCCCCCCTTTTCTCTCCCATGGAGGCCCTGAACTGGCCAGCTCCTTGTTCAGGGCCTCCAAGGGAGAGAAAAGGGAACCTCAGTTACTCTTTGCCTTCTGAGGACACTGTCTCACTCCCAGAGCCCCAAGACTTACGGCTGCTGCTCTAACAGTCTCAGGACATCCAAGGGATCATGAGCAAAGCACACAAGCCCTGCCCGCCAGATGTGAAGCACTCTACGGAGAGAATTTGGGTTTTTTAACTGGCTGAACAGAGTTTCAGCCCTTGGGGAATTTGATTTCTTAAACACACACCTTCCCCTTCCTTGTGTCCCTGGGGAGAAAAGCCAATCCTGCTTTCTTCCTTTGGTAATTTAATCAGAGGAAATAAACTCTTTCAGTGGTCTAATAGATTTGCTGAATCATGAATTCTGTACATGCACAGAGGCTATACCTCTTGAAACCCCAAAGATGGGCAAGATGGGGCATTTCTCTCCACCTGGCTCCACCGGATATTGCTGATGGCCAATGAAAGGCCAAGTAGGGATTCCTAGTGGGGGATGTTGCTGTGGTATAGTGGAGGAGCAGGGCCAGGAGGCTAACTTGGACACCTGAGAACACAAAAAAGCAGCAGCAAAACAACTACATGTTTCCTTTTAAATGGGCCTTCCTGCTGAGTGTAAAGCATAGATCCTCCTTTTTTAAGGGAAAAGGGAGAGAAGGCTTCTCCCAAAGTGTTAGAAGGCCACAAATAATGTAACAATAGAACAAAACAAATGTGCCGTTTCATGTGATACAGAATCCTATGTGCAAATCTGTTAGATTGAGAAATTTGTACTAAATAAGAAAAAAAAATTAAAGGTGTGTGCTTGCAGGTAAACAGATTGGAGATTTTCTGCAAGATCTTGTGAGATCTCATTGAAGTCTTGCAAGATGTCCAGGAGAGCAAAATATGTATTGAGATTTGGGAGAGATCTTGCATGCTCTTTCAGGGACCAAAGCCATCACTGCTGCAGCGCCAAAGGCAGGTGGCTAAGGGGTGGTGAGTGTCCCACGGGGCGAAATGGGATGTACCCCCCCCCCTCAAGCTCAGGATTCCAGAACTAACAACTGTCAGTTGGGAGGGACGGAAGGCAAGGACCCACAGCCCAGGTGGGGCTCGCTAGCTTGGGGAGGAGGTGTGTGATTCCTCAGCTGGAGTAGATGCAGGACAGTTGAGGCTCACATGCCTCATCACCGCAAAAGCTATAACTGGAAAGCTGAATTATGATTTTCAAGTTTATACATTTCAATAATTTTGCAGTCATTTTAGCATTTCAAAACTTGACTTCCTTCCCCCTCTTTCTGCAGTTCTTTAAATTGATTCTCCATATCTTATGCATATCCAAATTACCTCAATTTCTTCACTTATGCATCTGCTTTAAATAGATAATCTTATTAAACTGCAGGTTATTCCAATAATCCTGCCAATGTTCTTATCTGTTTACAGTTTGTAACTATTCATTCAACCATTTCCATTCTTTAATAAAAAGTTTGTTCTCTTGCTCCTAGAAACGGTCAGCATGTGACAGAGGCCACATCCTGGGAACGGTTTGACTGGCCACCTAAACCAGGTGAGAGCAGCCAAGGAATCTCAAATGCTCAGGAACTTCCCCTGTGTGCCAAGACGGGCTCCAGCAGATTGAGCGGACAAGACCAAGCGTGGGCCCAGTGGTCAAGAAGGTGGTTTCTGCAATGCTGTGGAGGGAAGTGAGGGGCAGATGGGGCTCATCCACCTATAAAGATAGCCCATCGAAGAGAAGGAAAACTCTGATCCTAATTTGCCTTGTGGGATATCTTTGGGAGCTGAAAAGGCTAAGGAGTAAAGCCTACACAAATCTGGAGTGGAGTCCCTCAGGCGGTTGGATGGCGCCGTTTACAACCCCTTCTGACATCTCCTGCAGCCCAACTGGTGCCTAACTCTGCTTTCCTTGGAGACCCATCTGCAAGGCCAAGACAGGGAGTCTTGTCATCTGGGAAGCCCAGGACCTCCAGACACACTGCCCAGTCTTGCTCCCTGGAGAGGTCACTTTGGGACTGCTGACACCGTTGCTTGACTTTTGACCTCACCCCCGGAGGCGCACTCCTTTGCTTCTCAAGACAGACAAATGCCAACATTAAAAAACTATTTGAAAGAATTTTATTTCATTCAAAAAAGACAATCTGGCATGTGATTAGGACAGTGGTTTTCAGACAACGGGTGACACGTTTATTGATCCAGTTTGGAAGGCTCTGTCTTGTCTTCGCACATGCGCAGTTCCATCTAGGAGCAACAACAAGGGAAGGAGCCAAACTGTCAACTCCTGCAGCGAGACTCAGGATTTCCACTCATGCTCACAAACGTAGGAAAAAGCACCGCCTAGGATAAAAGGATGATCAGAGAATAGCATGTTTGTAAAGGAACTTGATTAGAATAATAATGATGATGATGGTTTTTATTTTATTTTTCTATTTGGGTTTGTGGGGAAGGGGGGGACTGGGTCTTGGTGGGGAGGGAGATCTGTGCTGGAGTTGCTGGCCTCACTGCTGTCGCTGCCCGGAAGAGAGAAGTAGAGAAAATATTTTTAATCTTTCCATTTCTTATTATGTTGACAACCCATCTTTCCTTCAAGGATCTCCAGATGGCTTACGCTATTCTCCCTTTCTTTAATTATATTTACTTCCTCATTCCGTTTCTCTTCCAATATCTCTTCCTCCTCCTCCTCGGAGACCAGGGGGTGGATTTTAGGGGCACGACAGCAGGAGGCCAGCAGCTCGCACAGCCTGCCACACTGGCCATTCTCTCTTTCAACAGCCTTGGAGAACAACTGAGTAGGCATCTAGAGCGTCAACTGAACAGGCATGTGGATCAGCTAGTCACTGGGCACAGTCTATTCTTTTGGAGGGGGCTTTCCCCAGTTTCCATTTATAAGAAGTTTGAAAGGTTGCCTCTTTATAAAGTCTGTTTCCTTGTGACGAGAGACCACACTGGAGACTCAGTGTTTTTGAAATATATCAAGGTAGAGGGACTCCTGACCATTAGGTCCAGTCGTGGCCGACTCTGGGGTTGCAGCGCTCATCTTGCTTTATTGGTGGACCGGTCATGAACAGCTTCCGGGTCATGTGGCCAGCATGACTAAGCTGCTTCTGAACCAGAGCAGCGCACGGAAACGCCCTTTACCTTCCCGCCGGAGCATTACCTATTTATCTACTTGCCCTTTGACGTGCTTTTGAACTGCTAGGTTGGCAGGAGCAGGGACCGAGCAACGGGAGTTCACTCCGTCGTGGGGATTCGAACCGCCAGCCTTCTGATAGGCAAGTCCTAGGCTCTGTGGTTTAACCCACAGCGCCACCCGCATCCCTATTATTTATTTATTTAGATACTTGGGTTTTGGGCGAAGGGAGAACTGGGTCTTGGAGTGGGGTAGAGCTGTACTGGAGCTGCTGGCCTCACTGCTATCGCTGCCTGGAAGAGAAATGAAGAGAAATGAAGAGAAATGAAGAGAAAGAATTCTTAATTTTTTCATTGATTACTACATTGATGGCCCATCTTTCCTGCAAGGATCTCCAGGTGGCTTGCGTTATTCTCCCTTCCTCCCTTCCTCATCCCATCCCTGAACTCTTCTTGAATCAGGGAGCTGCCTCCCCCCATCCCAGTGATCCAGATTCTCTCTGGCCTCCCTGTTCCTCAAGAACAAAGATCAACACTCCCCATCTATAGATCGGTGGCATCCATCCCCTGGTCGCTTGGTCTTACATAAATTGTTTTCACCTTCACTAAAGATTCCTTCTGATCTTCATAACCATCACTTCATCCTCCCATTTCTCTTCCAATATCTCTTCCTCCTCCTCCTCACAGACCAGGGGATGGATCTTTGGCACGTGACAGCAGGAGACCAGCAGCTCACGCAGCCAATCTTTATAAACTAATCTAACCATGACATGGTTCCCTATGTTTCTGAATCTTGAGGGATAGTAAAAGAAACAGAATGCAGAAGGAATTAGGAATCCTACTTATACTTTAGATGAAGAAAGTCTCTTCATTACACCAGAAAACGTATTTCCTTTCTCACAAACTACCTCCTCAAGCTAAAGATGCTCATCTTTAATTTTATAGTCCCTTTCCTCTTTTGTGCAGTTCTGCCCCTCCTTTCGCCACTTTTCTTCTCTTCCCGATTCTCCAATTAGTCCAGCCGTTTCTCCTAGACCACGCTATGCCATCTTTGCCATCTTTATAGGTTAGTGTTTAATATAAGTTCAATATTAAAAGTGTTGCCTTCTCTTTTACCTTTGTTTTCCAGTAACTTCCACTCTTTTACCACAAACAGCGCTGACAATCCAAGTCTTTTAACTCAGTCTCTTTCGCTGGGCTCACGCCACTTCAAAGTAAAAAACAAGTTAAGTCCTTGAATTCCGCTTCTTTTAATGGGCTAGTACTCCTGCTGCAGAGTGAAATTTGAATCTGTCTTCCTTTTCTTACTGGTACTTGTTAGAGAAATCTTTGCTTATGCTTACGTATAATGAGAAAGATTTCCAATATGTTTAAGATAAAATCTACCATTCTTTACTCTTTATGTGCTAGTCTTTTGGGTCTGTTTCTGAGCAGTTCAGTTTGTATTAATAAGTCTCACAGACCCTCTTCTCCTCAAGCTCTCCTTGTTAGCTGCCGTTCTTACCCTTTGGGACTTTGAGGCTTGCTGCTGAGGATTGCTCGTGTCCTTGCGTCTAGGTACTCTCTGTCGACTCACCTCCTGGTTAGGACGTGGGCTTCGAAGGGTTCCTTTTTTGATGCTGCCGGACAATGTCAGCCCTGGGCCACGCCCAGAGCCTTTTTGGGGGTCGTGTAGCCTCCGCGTTGCCCCCCAAAGTTCCCTCTAACAGCTGCTAGGCGCAGAGAACCCACGAAGCACATCCACAACGGAGGGCGGAAAAACCGGAAGCCCTTACATACCAGGTTTGGGAGGGGGATTTGGTCTGCGATAGGCTTTTTCCGTAGGGACACGGGTGGCCACAGAGCCTAGGGCTTGCTGATCAGAAGGTCGGCAGTTCGAATCCCCGCGACGGGGTGAGCTCCCGCTGCTTGGTCCCAGCACCTGCCAACCTAGCAGTTCGAAAGCACAAAGTCGAAGTAGATAAATACCGTATTTTTCGCTCTATAGGACGCTATTTCCCCCCTCCAAAAATTAAGGGGAAATGATCAAAGCAGCAGAAATAAGAGATGATTGGATTCCTTTAAGAGCTCAAAGCATGGGTACCCCCAACAAAAATTTAAAATTCGGTTTTGTAATTTGGAACTAATGTGATTTGATTGGTTTGCTAATAAAAATATATTATAAAAAAAACAAAAATTAAGGGAAAATTTGTGTGCGCCCTATGGAGTGAATGCAGGCTGCGCAGCTAAGCCCAAAGCCAGAGCAGGGAGAAGGAGCGCTGCGCAGCTGTTCTAGCTTGGGGTTAGCTGCGCAAAGCCTCCGCAGGGAAGCAGGGTGAAGCCCCCCTGCTGCCCTGCGAAGGCTTCAAAGGCCGTCCCCAAAGCCAGAACAGTGAGGCGGAGCACTGCGCAGCGCTCCGTCTCACTGTTCTAGCTTGGGGATGGCTGCGCAAAGCCTCCGCAGGACAGCGGGGTGCCTTCACCCCGCTGCTCTGCAGAGGCTTCAAAGGCTGCACTCCGTTGGCTTCAGGCAGCTATCCGCAAGCTTTCGGAGCGCAGCAGGAGTTCCCGCTGTACTTCGAAGGCTTGCGGATAGCCACCTGAAGTCACCTAGCAGTTCGAAAGTGGAAGTAGATAAATACCGTATTTTTCACTCTATAGGACACACTTTTCCCCCTCCAAAAATTAAGGGAAAATGATCAAAGCAGCAGAAATTAGAGATGATTGGATCCCTTTCTGAGCTCGAAGCATGGGTACCCCCAACCAAAATTTAAAATTCGGTTTTGTAATTTGGAACTATTGTGATTTGATTGGTTTGCTAATAAAAAATATATTATAAAAAAAACAAAAATTAAGGGAAAATTTGTGTGCGCCCTATGGAGTGAATGCAGGCTGCGCAGCTAAGCCCAAAGCCAGAGCAGGCAGAAGGAGCGCTGTGCGGTGCTCCGTCTCACTGTTCTAGCTTGGGGATGGCTGCACAAAGCCTCCGCAGGGCAGCGGGGTGCCTTCACCCCGCTGCTCTGCGGAGGCTTCAAAGGCTGCACTCTGGGGGCTTCAGGCAGCTATCCGCAAGCCTTCCAAGCGCAGCAGGAGTTCCCGCTGCACTCAGAAGGCTTGCGGATAGCCGTCTGAAGCCTGGAGAGCGAGAGGGGTCGGTGCACATTTTTCCCTCTCTGCGCAGCGCCCCTTCAGCGAAGCGGGAGGAGAAATGGAAGGGGCTCCATTTCTCCTGCCGCTTCGCTGAAGGGACACTGAGCAGAGAGGGAGAGAATCCCCCCCCTGTTCTCCCCCTCCTATAATCCGGTGCGTCTTATGGTCCGGTGCGTCCTATAGAGCCAAAAATACGGTAGGTGCCGTTCTGTCGGGAAGGTAAACAGCCTTTCCGTGCACTGCTCTGCTTTTGCCAGAAGCGGCTTCGTCATCCTGGCCACATGACCCGGAAGCTGTACGCCGGCTCCCTCAGCCTATAGAGCGAGATGAGCGCGCAACCCTAGAGTCGTCCGCGACTGGACCTAACGGTCAGGGGTCCCTGTACCTTTACTTAGGCTTTTTCCAGATTGCCTTACTGCCCTATGTTTCTAAATCCTGAGGGAGAGCAAAAGAAGCAGAATGCAGAAAGAATTAGACATTCTACTTACACTCAAGAAGAAGAAATCTTTATTTTGCCGGAAAACATCATTACTTCTCACAAACCACCTCCTTTCTCCTGAACTATCCTCAAGTAGTTGCTCTTCCCAAAGTCCTCAGCCAAGTCACTCAGCAGGGGGACGTGTCACAATGGAGGCCCTGACCCTGTTGCTTTAGCTACCTTGCTTAACAATGTGAATTGTTCCCCTTAACATTAATTTTTTAAATATATCTTCCAGTGGGTTTTTATTTTATTTATTTAGGAAGGATCTAGAGCTGGCTTCATCCAGCACGGTGCATTTCTGGACAGGACAGGAAACACCTAGCAAACACACACTTTTCAACATGGCGGTGTCACCAAGGAAAAACACTCCTGGCCTAGACTATGGCTGCTGTTTCTCAATTCATAGTAAAAAATGACCCTTCTCAACATCCTGTAATCATCTGTCCAGTATTAGGATGGACAGGAGCAGGACTTCACCCTTAGACCCCCTCATCCCCCTGTTTCTTTCTGTTTCTGCCCAGTGTCTTCTGCCAATCAACAGCTTTCCTTAGCTTGCAAGGAAGTGAAATGTTATGAGTTACTTGGTGCCAGACTCCCCTTTGCCATGAGTTTCTGGGTGCCAGGCACTGAACCCCTGGACACTGAACATCTGGGGAATTGATCTAAGCTGTACCCCCAAGCACTACATTTGATTGTTGGTTATTAAAAACTGATTGAAACCATTTTATTTCATTCACAAAAGAAATTTTGACATGTGATTATGATAACAGTTTATATAATAAAGGTGACACGTTTATTGATCCTTTTTGTAAGTTATTATTTGTCTACTTTAATGTATTTTTATATATATTAATCAGTAAGGGGGTGGGGTGGGAAGCAGTTTTGCATATGGAACTGGTGGATGGCTGTCATTAATCCAGATCAATTTCATAGAATCATAGAAACTTATAGCTGGAAGGGACACCAAGGGTCATCTAGTCCAACCCCCTGGGATGCAGGAATCTCAGCAAAAGCATCCATGGCAGACGGCCACCCAACCTCTGCTTAGTAACCTCCAAGGAAGGAGTTTCCACCACCTCTCATGGGAATCTGTTCCAATGCCAAACAGCCCTTACTGTCAGAAAGTTTTTATGAATGTTTAGTCTACTTTCTTATAACTTGAATCCATGGGTTCGAGTCCTACCATCTAGAGCAGGAGAAAACAAGCTTGTTCCCTCTTCCATGTGACAGCCCTTAAGATATTGGAAGATGGCTGTCAGATCTCCTCTCAGTTTCCTCTTTTCCAGGCCAAACCTACCCAGCTCCTTCAAGTGTTTCTCTTCAATCTTAGTTTCCAGACCCTTGGTTGTCTTGGTTGCCCTCCTCTGCACACATTCCAGCTTGTCAACATCCTTCTTAAATGATGATGCCCAGAACTGGACACAGGACTCCAGGTGTGGCCTGACCAAGGTAGGAGAGAGTAGGACTTGGACTTCCTTTCACCAGGACCCTGGACTTCCATAGATGCAATCTAGAACAGCGTTACCATTTTCTGCTGCTGCACATTCCTTGTGGCTGAGGCTCAGGGTAACGCCCCCGGGACCTTTCAGTTCATGGTGTCCATGGAGGCGCAGGTCAATTCTGTGTCCAGGGCAGCTGTTGACCAGCTTCATCTAGTACGCAGGCTGAGACCCTATCTGCCTGCGGATTGCCTCGCCAGAGTGGTGCATGCTCTGGTTATCTCCCGCTTGGATTACTGCAATGCGCTCTACGTGGGGCTACCTTTGAAGGTGACCCGGAAACTACAACTAATCCAGAATGCGGCAGCTAGACTGGTGACTGGGAGTGGCCCCCGAGACCTACATTGGCTCTCAGTATGTTTCCGGGCACAATTCAAAGTGTTGGTGCTGACCTTTAAAGCCCTAAACGGCCTCAAAGGCCCAGTATACCTGAAGGAGCGCCTCCACCCCCATCATTCTGCCTGGACACTGAGGTCCAGCGCTGAGGGCCTTTTGGCGGTTCCCTCCCTACGAGAAGCCAAGTTACAGGGTAGTGATGCCTGCCCTGTGGAACCCCCTCCCACCAGATGTCAAAGAGATCAACAGCTACCTGACATTTAGAAGACATCTGAAGGCAGCGCTGTTCTGGGAAGCTTTGAATGTTTGACAGACTATTTTATTTTAATATTTTGTTGGAAGCCGCCCAGAGTGGCTGGGTATAAATAATAAATTATTATTATTATATTATGATGATGACTGTGAGGTGTTACAAGTCATTAACTTCAAGCCACACTGCCATGCCTTTGAAGACACAAACCACCCCAGCTTTTCAGAGCTGGCTATCATGGCTTCTTTAATCTTTGTGTATTGCTCCACCATGTGGCTGAATCATATAAAGCACTGACTTTTACATATCTCTTGACCTCTAATTGCAAGAAGAACTCGTTAACTTGGATTATAATCTTTATAAATTGGAGTTGTGGAGCAGGTCCTCGAGAGGGGGGGGGGCTCCCACCATTCCTCCTCAGTCCAGCCCCTGACAACCATGTGGGTTACGGCGTCGAGGGCTCATTTTGTGGGGCAATGTGAAATGTAGTGTTTTCACCCCCAAACCTTGCAGGGGGCATTCTCTGGGTGTTTGGTGCCGCTTTGGAGTGAATTGGACAACGTCTGACTTTTGGAGAAATTGGGATCCCGTGAGTTAGGGCGCCAATGGCTCATTTTTGGGGGTGCCATGAAATGTGGGGTTTTCACTGCCAAACATTTCAGGGGGTCTTTAGCAAGTGTTTGCTGTTGCTTTGTTGTGAATCCTAAGACATCAGGTTTTCAGCGAAATCGTGGCCACCATATCTATCCTGACAGATGATTTGGCCTGTCACCCTTGTGTGGAAGTAAAGGATGAGATTCCCCTACTACTCCGCCTGGGGTCTCCAATGTGGTGCACCCAGCCTCCACTCACACTATTCCTATGCTGGGGAATTGTGTGGGGCAACTTAAGATTTATCTGTGAAAGAGGACTTAGTATTTTTCTTGCTTTTTAGTGTAATGTACTATGAAAAGTTCTTAATGGAATTTTCTTTTTTAAATGGAATTTTAATGGAATTTTCTTTTTTCTTTTTTGTTGTTACCCTGTTTGCCAGTGTTTGTCCCTGGTAATTAACTGCCCTGATGTCTTTGTAAAACAGAAAAACAACTAAAAACCCACAATGATTTCACTGTGGACACAAGGTGTGTTTGAAAGTGAATGTGAGTTACAAGAGATGCTAACCCACTTGTTCTAAAGTGAAAGCCTTCTGGGACATAATATACAACGAGGTAAAAACGGTTTTGAAATATAATTTTAATAAAAAAACCAGAGGCATTTTAATTAGGCTTAATTGGTGAGGAAATACATAAAAGTGATGTAAACATGTGTATGTATGCCACAACGGCTGCAAGGACACTTCTGGGTCAGAAATGGAAGCAGCAGGAACTCCCAACACTGGAAGATTGGCAGGTCAAGATGATGGAGTACGGAGAGATGGCCAAGTTGACGGGGAAGATCCGGAATCAGCGTGACAAACTTTTTCGTAAGGACTGGAACAAATTTATATTTTCTATGAAAGAAAATTGTAAACATTTGAAAATGTTTGTAGGCTTGAATTGAAAGGCTCTGTAATGTAAATATAAGGAACTGATTTACCGATAATAAGGTGAAATATTATAATTTAACAAGGGTAAATAAGTGCTTATAGAAATGCGAAGAATATGGAAAGTTATGTGGAAGTCAGAAAGAGGGAAGGAAGGAGGTCGATGCTCTTACAGAGTAATATATTAAGTCATAGAATTATGTAACAAAATGTGAATATGTGGAAAACTCAATAAAAAATATTTTTTTAAAAATACAAGAGATGCTAGCCCTTTCTCCCTGCCTCTAGCATAGGAGCCAACTCCTAGGGACCAAGGTCCCTTCAGCCCACCCCCCATAAAATATTTGAGGGGGCCCGCCTTCCCCCAAAGTTGATGGGCATTGCCATTCAAATGGTATGTGTGCACCATGTCATATGATCGATTACACAGGACGGGGTTTACCTGGTCCCCCCACCTGATATTTTATTCAACTTGCCACCCCCTGGTCTCTAGGCCTTCACAGCACAATCCTACGCCTGCTTGCTGAGTCCCGTGAGCCTCACTCCCAATGCAAAAAGGCAGAGACACCCCTGGATTACTCAGTAGAACATATACATGGGGGAAAACAGAACTTCACTAGACTCCCTTACACCCCACTGCACGTTCTTCCCCTATTTATTTTGAATTGCTTAGGGGGAGGCAACCTAATCATTTGACTGCTTTAGGGCCGCTAAAGGTCTTCATCTAGCCGTGCGTAGAGATGAAAGGAAGAAGTGAAATACCAAGGGCTGCCTATTTCAGGGGAAGGGCAAGGGAAGGGGGTGCTTCTACAAGTTTCACTGGGACCCAGAGGTGTGGACTGTGGTTCTGCGTAGGGATTCTAGCTGCAGCTAGCAGCAACTGACAAATTGGTCCATTTCAGTGTCCATCCATTTCTCATTTTCCCAGTCTTAGATTTGATCCTCCACATTTCTGCAGTACTTTCCATTTTTAAAGAGGAGTCCTCATGCAAATCCAGTGCTGCATGCAATTTTTGTAATGTTCGCATTTATGCAAGCACCTTTCCTGAATATAATGCATGCTTGTATGTTCTGTTTCTACACACACGCATTGTAGAGGTGCTTGGCTGCTTAACATGGCGGACTCAGAGACTACTTCGATGATGGAGGGCTTAACACCCAGCGCCTCACACACACATTCCATGGAGGCAATAATGGACTCGGGAGATGATTGCGGGTCTCCTTTCTAATCGATACCCCTCAACAAGGTATGGAAGGCAATTCAGCCTCAGGCTACCCCCCTCCCCTCTTCCAGAGTCTCCTGCGAATGGGTGAGATGCTGCCATTGCCACAGACTGGAACAAGAAGCCCACTCCGCCACTGTTAGTGAGTGAAGCAAGCAGGGGCGTAAGCCCTGGTATTATAATATAATTGCAGTATTGGATCAGCACAGCTACCCAGATTATTGGACTCTCCTTGTTAGCATGGCTATATGACAGCTGTCCTGATGAGATTCTGTCCTTTAAAATATACTGTACTACAGCACCAGTGGTTATAGCGACAGTTCAAATCAAACTGATAATGGCTACAGTTTAATATGCAGAAGCACATATACAGTATTTTTCGCTCTATAACACGCAGTTTTTTCCTCCTGGAAAGTAAGGGGAAATGTCTGTGCGTGTTATGGAGCGAATGCCTACAGATGGCAGGGGAATGCGCTGCAGTTGTGAGCAGTCCGTGGCTCTCTTTGAAACTGCAAAGCGGGTGTAAGCGGCTCCTGTCAGCGAGCCGAGCCGGGCAGGAGGGAGAGAAGCAGAGCGGGGTTGGTTGCTTTAAAACAACCCCGTCCTCTATGTCCCTCTCTCTTCTCCACTGAGCTGCTAAGTAGCAGCAAAGCTTTTCAGCCAGCCTAGCTGGGAGGAGGGAGAGAAGCAGATCGGGGCTGGTTGCTTTAAAACAACCCCGTGTCCCTGCCTGCAGTTTTTTGCTGTCCGATTTTGGATCAGCCACTGTAGGGGCTGTGTGTGTGTGTGTGTGTGTGTGTGTGTGTGTGTGTGCTTGAGCTATCGTTCTCCTCCTCCTCCTTCCTGTTCACTCTCACAGCGCCCCAGCGCTCTCCTGCGACTTTAGGAGTGATACTCTGTGTGTCTCTCTGTGTGTGAGGCATCGTTCTCCTTCTCTTGCTTCCCCTTCACTCTCCCAGCGCCCCTGCTACTTCCAGCGCCCCTGCGAATTTAGGATTGATACTCTGTGTGTGTGTGTGTCTGTGTGTGTGTGAGGCATCGTTCTCCTCTTGCTTCCCATTCACTCTCCCAGCGCCCCTGCGCTCTCCTGTGACTTTAGGATTGATACTGTGTGTGTGAGAGAGAGAGGGGGGGGGATCGTTCTCCTTCTCTTGCTTCCCACTCCCAGCGCCCCTGCCTCTCCTGCGACTTTAGGATTGATACTCTGTGTGTGTGAGAGAGGGGGGGGGATCGTTCTCCTTCTCTTGCTTCCCACTCCCAGCGCCCCTGCCTCTCCTGTGACTTTAGGATTGATACTCTGTGTGTGAGAGAGAGAGGGGGGGGATCGTTCTCCTTCTCTTGCTTCCCACTCCCAGCGCCCCTGCGCTCTCCTGCGACTTTAGGATTGATACTCTGTGTGTGTGTGTGTGTCTGTGTGTGTGTGAGGCATCGTTCTCCTCTTGCTTCCCCTTCACTCTCCCAGCGCCCCTGCCTCTCCTGCGACTTTAGGATTGATACTGTGTGTGTGTGTGAGAGAGAGAGGGGGGGGGATCGTTCTCCTTCTCTTGCTTCCCACTCCCAGCGCCCCTGCCTTTCCTGTGACTTTAGGATTGATACTGTGTGTGTGAGAGAGAGAGAGGGGGGGGGGGATCGTTCTCCTTCTCTTGCTTCCCACTCCCAGCGCCCCTGCCTCTCCTGCGACTTTAGGATTGATACTCTGTGTGTGTGTGTGTCTGTGTGTGAGAGGGATTGTTCTCCTCCTCCTGCTTCCTGTTCACTCCCCCAGCGCCCCTGCGACTTTAGGGCGACTTTAGCATGGATCCACATGGATCCTCAGGATTTTTGCATTGGGCTACCCCAAACTCACCGTCAGATCACATGTCTGTGGCCACAGCATGAACCACAAAAATCATACATCCACTGTTTTGTTTAGAATATTTTTTTCTTGTTTTCCTCCTCTAAAAACTACGTGCGTGTTATGGTCTGGTGCGTGTTATAGAGCGAAAAATACGGTAAGCATATTCAGGATGGAACATAAAAAGGAGGAAGAATATGCCTCTTTTAGAAAGGATTTCCTCATAAACAAAACTTGCTGCTCCAAAATGTTTCAACATGGAATGCTTCTTTTCTGGAATTCAGACTCTTGGGGCTTATCCAGTTACCTTCCTCTGCCTTTTCCAGGAACAGTCCAAGCTTACCCTGTGATCTGCCATGTTAAGTTGTGGGTGAACATATCAGTGATTCTTCAAACAGCTCTTGTTTATTCACAGGCCAGAACAGAACTGAACTGAAGGGTTCAGCCAACCTGCTTATATAGAGCTCCAGTATCACACAACTGTAACAACTTTCTTTAACTATCCAATCACTGAACATCACTTTCAATCCCTTATTTGCATATGTGGACCTGAGTGAAAACTATCTACAGTATCCCCCTCCTGGCCCAGGGTGAGAACTTCAGTACATAACACACCATTTGTTCCGATTGAGCTTTAAAGAGTGGATTTTTGTGAAGAAAGCTCTGGGGCAAAAACCAGCAACAACAGTGCTCAATCAGTGCTTTTAAGCATGGACTCTGCCTGAAAAGTGTGGGGCAAAAGGCAAGTGTGGATAAGCCCTCAATTTCATACACACACATACCTCAGTTTTCTCACCACCACCCCTCCACAACACTCCATTCCCAGCTCAGTTCTTGTTGGGCTACTTTTGGGGGAAGTCCCCTTGAAGTCGTCCCCCCCCCCCGCAAAAAAAAAAAAAAAGATTTGTGTACTCTTCCAAACCTTGTGCATGTTCACAAACCCAAGTCTGATTATCTTTCCCTCTTGCATGCTGTTTTGACTACCTAAGGCCTGGGGCTCAGAGACTTGAGATCATCACTATCCGTAATGATGGAACTGTGCCAGAGCTCTCCTTTAAGGCACTAGCATCCCCTGGTGTACATTTGTGTACCATCTCTGCCAAACCCATACACAAATTCAGCCAATTTGTGGTACAGCAGAAAAGGGGAAGATCTGCTGCACAATCAGAACTGCTTGCAAAATCTTCCAACCTTCCCATACTTCTCTGAGGGTGGGTAAGTAGGTGTGCTGTTTTGGATACTGCCTTCAGATGTGCAGTGGCAAAGGGGAGCTCAATCTATTAGCGGCTCAGGCCAAGTTTTCAGCAAAGTTCTTAACCTGAGGTACTATTTCTGGGTTAGCGGAGTCTGTAAGCTGAAGCGTATGTAAGCTGAAGCGTATGTAACCCGAGGTACCACTGTATCACAAGCCTATGGGACGAGGAGGAAATGATCAGGATATGATGTAGAAGCCAAGCCATTTAGGACTGTATTCCTTTTATATTTCCCCTTTTTAGACTAAGCCTGAGGGCTGAGACTGTCTGCATACACATTTTCCAAGCACATGACTTGCCCCAAAGAATCCTGGAAACTGTAGTTTAGCCCTCACAGAGCTACAATTCCTATCACCCATAACAAACTCAGCTCCCAGGATTTTGGGTAGGGGGAGAGAGAAATGTTCTGTATGTTATGTACTGAAGTTCTCACCCTGGGCCAGCAGGGGGATACTGTAGATAGTTCAGGTCTACATATGCAAATAAGGGATCGAAAGTGACATTCAATGATTGGATAGTTACAGAAAATGGTTACTGTTGCGTTCTAGTGGAGCTCTATATAAGCAGGCTGGCTGAACCCTTCAGTTCAGTTCTGTTCTGGCCTGTGAATAAACAAGAGCTGTCTGAAGAATCGCTGTGTCGTCTGATATGTTCACCTACAACTTAACACTTTAAACATATGGTGTGTACACAGCTGTTGTCTTTTTTGGACACACCTGCTAGCTGCTCTGGGGTCCCTTTTTGGCTCAGTATTGTGCTAAATTTATTTGAATTCATTTCCAACCTGCCTTCTCCCTACAATACTCATTTTGTAAAGTTCAAAGATCCCGTAAATAAAGGGGTTGGGCAGTCATGAGGGTCATGGCTCACTGGTAGAGCATCTGCTTTCTGTGCAGAAGGTCTCTGCTTGAATATCAGCTGTCTCTGCAGATGTTTCCTGCCTGAAGCCCTGGACAGCTGCTGCCCATCAGTGCAGGCAATATTGCGCCTCAGGCAGGAATGGTTTGACACACCACAGGTAGCCCTGCTAGCCTGTTGCTGCAACATAAACAATAGTCTTGTAGTATGAAACTGACAAACGAGTATTATTAAGCTTTTGTGCACTACAAAAGGCACATTTCCTTTTATTACTCACCTGCTGTCTCTTGTTTTCTATTCTCTGAGGTTTGTTAAAGTATTCTTATTTGGCTGACTTTGCAAGATAATAGTTCCAAAATGTGATAAGCTGCTAGCACATTTGCAAAGCTAAGCAGGGTCTGGTATTGCTTCAAACTGGATGGGGAGCTGTGTGTTGAGATTCCAGCATCGGACTAGATGACCCCTGGGGTTCCCTTGAATTCTATTATTCTCAATATTAATTTTTAAATTATATTTCATTACTTTCACCAGTTTCAAATTTGTTATCCATTTCTCTTTGGGATTTGGCTCCCTGCCTTTCCTTCCATGCTGTTTTTGTACGCTTCCCTTTTACACACTGCATGATATCACATATCCCACCTAATACAGGTTCCTCTATTATATCACATACTATTAATTTCTATCATTCTCATTTTGCTTTTGTTTTGCTTTTTCCCTCCCCGCCCCCAAACAGGCTTCCCTTCTCCGCTTTAGCTGAACCTCCCGCATTCTCTCCTTCAACTGCGAGCGCGCGTCTCCTGCAGCATCTCTATGTCCCACTAGGCGCAGTTAGCTCCGCCTAACTACTGGCGACGCATGCGCAGTCTGCCGCGACGCCGTTGGAGGCTAGTATGGCGAGGGCAAAGGGGGCGGGGCCGCGCTCTTCTCAGCCACGCCGCCGTGCCTTATACTTGAGTAGCTCCGCCTAACTGCTGGCAGCGCATGCGCAGCTTTCCTCCGCGCTGCCGTTGGCGAGCAGCCTTGTGGGGCCGGCGGGGCGCAAGATGGCGGCGGTGCTGCAGGCGGCGTCTCGTCAGGTGAGGGTCGCGGTCGCGCGTGTCTCCTCCTGGGGGGCCGCCCTTTCCCCCGCGCCGGGGTGGCCTCGGCTGCGGGTTGTCAAGTTTCAGCCCCGTCAGAGACGGAGCCGCGCCTGGCGGGTGTTTCGCCTCCCCGCAAGCGGGTTGTTTTGTGCGCCGCCTTTCTCCCGAGAGGGGCTCGAGGCGGCTGACAGATCGGGAACGTAGAAAAGGCGACAATTAGAAAGCACACAGAGTCCTTTCCAGGCCTGTGCTCGGGGGGGGGGGGGTGAAGGACACGAGCGTCTCATTTCGCTTGGAGAGGTGTCAGCTGCTGTGGAGGTTGCCCTTGGGGGACAGAAAGCCGGGATTTCGTCCCGTGGGTTATTGGGCCCCAAACAGAAGCCCACACCAAAGTCTGTCTCCCTCCACGCCGCCAGAATAAACTCAGGAATGTAAATAGTCTTTTGCTTGGTTGCCTGTAGGAAATATTGTACTGCAGTGCCTTCTGCTAGCCAGGCATGCATTCCCCCTGAGTCACCCCATCGGGGTGCTACAAATTACAAACAATTGTGTCTCCAGGTGGGTAGGCTAGTAAATTATTTGTGGGCTCACACTTTTGTGGTCTTTCCCTCCCAAGACTAAATCTGGAAAAACGTTTGTCAGCAAATCAGGTAAAAGTATAATTAGATTTTTTAAAAGAACAGATGCACTGATGAATATCTGGACGCTTGCATCTGATTACTTGCAAAAAATGTACCACACTTTGACCCCGATTTATTTTTGTTGTAATAATAGATCTTCCGCATCCCATGTGTTGGACAAGTAAGGGGTTATTATGTTGACTGGAGGATGGTACGTGATGTTAAGAGAAGGCAGATGGCTTTTGAATATGCAGATCAGAGGCTGCGGCTGAATTCCCTTAGGAAAAACAAAATTTTGCCCAAAGAACTCCAGGTAAGATGAAAATACTGTTTTAGGATATTCTTGATTGTAGCAATGAACCAGGCATCCCCTCCCCATCTACATCACAGATTCAAAAATATTTTTTATTTCAGCATGATATAACCATTGTAGGTTATGAACAGGTCATGAATAGAATCATCTCCTGATTCATTTCCCACAGTACATCCATTGCTTTTTACATACTTTTTTTTAGTCATTGGTTTATCCAATTTCTATTATTTCAAGGAGCTAAGAGTCCACTAAGCAAATAATACGATGGAAGCAGCTAGCCAGTTGTGTGCAGTTACAGTATTACACTGAGGATCAGTTTGGAATGCAACCTACTGCTTGGGAATCCTGTAATTTTGTTTTAAGTTATTGTGTCTTCATTGTGGTGGGTTCCCTGAAGTGGCATCTATTATGCATTGAAAACCTTTCACATGGTGTCTTTCAATTAAAAATTCCAGGCAGTTTTTTACTGGTTATTCTGTTCCAGACTGTACTTTTTTAAAAATTTAAAAGGCATCATGAAAGCTCTTTTGTTTTCTATATGCTTTTAGAATTTAACTGTTGGTTGTTCTCCATAGTGATTCAGTCCTTTTACAAAATTCCTTTTTCTTTTTCTAAATGTATTATTGTAGGTAGTGTTTTTGTTGACTACCTGTGTACATGTGGCATTTGAAGGCTCCAGGAACAAACTGCTAAATTGTTAAAGAAAACAACACTGTTATAGTAATTTATTACAACACTAGGGCTGACCTGCCCTCCGCCATTCCTCACCCATTAACTTCCTAGACCTTCCCCTTCCCACACTATGCAACTACTAAGATTGCTTTTCACTGAAGCTGCTTATCTCTTCAGTTTTGCAACCCTGCTTTGCGCTCATTTTTACCTTCGCCCCATGTCCATGCTTCTTCCCTCTCCCTTTGTGCAAGCAGCCTTGCACACAAACTTCCCACACAGTAACATCCTGTATCTAACTCCACCTACGCATTGCAACTATGCACCCTTTTCATCTTCTGCCCAAGTATGAAGCCACCATCCCTTTCATCTTCCACCCTATTCCCACGCCTCCTACTCCCTCTTTTTTCACAAACCACCTTGCACCCCCAATTTCATCTTCACTTCCTTTTCCCCTCCATATTTCCTCATTTTTCTCAACTCTCCCTTGCAAAAAAATTAAGAAAATATGAGGATCGCTTGAAGGAGTTGGTTATGTTTAGCCTGGAAAAGAGGAGACTGAGATAGCCATTTTCTTAAGGGCTGTCACATGGAAGTTGGAGCAAGCTTATTTTCTCCTGCTCTGGAGGGTAGGACTCGAGGCAATGGCTTCAAGTTACAAGAAAGGAGATTCCGACTAAACATTTGGAAAAACTTTCTGACAGTAAGAGGAGTTCAGTAGTGGAACAGATTCGAGACACACGTTATTTTTGCCAGTGAGTTTGCAGATTCCTAGCTGGAGGAATTAAAGCTTTGATTTGTCACAACCATAGTGGTTGTAAAACTGCTGCTGCTGTCACATTTACTTCCTGTGTTGCTAAACTTTTAAGAGACAGTGTCCTTGTGAATGATATATTCTACATGTGTCTCCCAATTTACACAGGGGTTACATTCTGGACCTCTGTATGAGTCAGTGAAATGTGTGTAAATGGGAAGCACCTTAGAAAATCCGAGTGGCTTGTGAGGAGGACCCCCCTCCCAGCCCAAAGAGGATGTCCTCTTCTGGCTCTGCAAAGGGTCTCCTCGCAAGTCACTAGGACTCTCTATGGTGCTCCCCATTTCCAGGTTTCAGCGGGTTGAATGCAAATAGATGGTGTGTAAATGGAGTGCTGCCTGTAGTAGCTCCAGGACTACCGATGGGTATTACCGCTGTTTTTATTTGTTCCAGGAAGTGGCTGAAAAAGAGATTGCTGCCCTTCCCCGGGACACCTGCCCAGCGAGGATCCGTAATCGATGTGTTCTGACATCCCGTCCACGAGCTGTAGTGTGGCGATGGAGGTTAAGCCGAATTGTCTTCCGCCATCTGGCTGACCATGCGCAGCTCTCTGGAGTACAGAGAGCAATGTGGTGAGCCACCACCAACAAGGCTTTTCTTCAAAAAAGACAAAACTGAGTTCTATTTCAACTCCTAGGATGAATTAAAGACACGTTCTATAACTTGCAGCATGTAAGGAGTGGGGGGGGGATAGACCCATTGGTAGAAGACCCTTAGCTAGAAGGGGGCAACCTTGTTTAATTTTGTCAAACCTTCCACACTTGCTCCTCTTGTATATTTAAAAATGACATCGAAAAATAAAGCAGTCCCACGCTTGGATTTTGTTTGTCCTTTGCATTTAAGGTTTGATATATAACATTACATTGTTGCAGGGTGTATATTGCTAGCAAATCTGAAAATATCACAGAGACACAGAATTCAGATACACTACATAGTTACTACATATATTTTCTTCCTGACTAAGCTGCTAAATGGGTCGGTGCAGCTCTCACTGCCGCTAGATGGAGTGCATGGTCCAAAAACAGTAGCTAGAAACATGAGGGTTTAAGTAAATATAGTTATCCTATAGTTTGCAATTCCTGTTGGTGGGTCTAGGACGTCAATGTCCTGTTATTTTGACTACTGCAACAATTACATTACAGCTTGTTCAGTCCATCGCTGTCCTCACTGAATATCTCCACAAGGACAGATTGGCACAAATCCTCATCAGCACAGAGGAGGAAGCCAGAGTGAAAGATCAATAACCCTGCCCCCTGGAGCCTCCCAGCAATGTACTTAACAGTCCTATTACATGCTAGTTAATTTGCATGCTTCAATAGTGCTCTTTGGGCACCATCAATCTCTGAGAAAAGTATATGAAGCTTTCTGTTTCCCTTGTCTGTACATACAGATTACGCATACATGCCCCGAAACCTATTTCCTCAATGGTTAGAAGTGAAAGTTTATTATACAGAACTTGGGCAGGTGTGGGTAGTAAGTAGATGTTGATTTCAGACAATAGACAGTTGCACTCAAACTAGCTTACTTATTTTTATCAATTTCACAAAAAGCACTTAAAGCTTTATGGAAAAAGGGCAACACATTTGAAGGAAAAGCTTTTCTGCATGCTTTATTTCCCATCTCCAACCTGAAATGTAAAACTTGTTTTTACGCAGAAGATTATGTAAACAGCACACTTTCTCTGATCTCAGCAGAAGCCCCATACAAAAGATGTACATTTAAGATGGGTATTTGTTCAAATATCTATTGGTAAATCATCTTTGACTTGCTTTTCTCGGCTCTCAACCCAGGCTTTGTTAATTGACCTCTTCATTTCATCATCGCCTTCAGCATACATCTTTTTCAGGAGATTCATCAACCCTTCACTCGGGTCCGAGGTGTCATAAGCAGCTTTCCTAGAGCATACAAACATACAAACATACAGAAAATAATTACATCACCAGTTACACACAAAGTTTGGTATGCATTAAGATTTAAATACAAGTAAGCAACAGTAAAATAATGAGAGCTCCAATCCTAAACCTGTTTACCTGAAAAGTTTTTGTTTTAAGTCTTTGTTGTGGTGGGTTCCCTGAAGTGGCATCTATTATGCATTGAAAACCTTTCACATGGTGTCCTTCAGTTAAAAATTCCAGGCAGTTTTTTACTGGTTATTCTGTTCCAGGCTGTAAAAGGTAAAGGTACCCCTGCCCGTATGGGCCAGTCTTGACAGACTCTAGGGTTGTGCGCCCATCTCACTTAAGAGGCCGGGGGCCAGCGCTGTCCGGAGACACTTTCCGGGTCACGTGGCCAGCGTGACATCGCTGCTCTGGCCAGCACGGAAACGCCGTTTACCTTCCCGCTAGTAAGCGGTCCCTATTTATCTACTTGCACCCGGGGGTGCTTTCGAACTGCTAGGTTGGCAGGCGCTGGGACCGAGCAGCGGGAGCACACCCCGCCGCGGGGATTCAAACCGCCGACCTTTCGATCGGCAAGCCCTAGGCGCTGAGGCTTTTACCCACAGCGCCACCCGCATCCCGTTCCAGACTGTACTCTTTCTTAAATTTAAAAGGCATCATGAAAGCTCTTTTGTTTTCCATATGCTTTTAGAATTTAACTGTTGGTTGTTCTCCATAGTGATTCAGTCCTTTTACAAAATTCCTTTTTCTTTTTCTAAATGTATTGTCGTAGGTAGTATTTTTGTTGAGTACCTGTGTACATGTGGCATTTGAATGCTCCAGGAACAAACTGCTAATTGTTAAAGAAAACAACACTTGTGTTATAGTAATTTAAAGTCTTAACCAATTTATTACAACACTAGGGCTGACCTGCCCTCCGCCATTCCTCACCCATTAACTTCCTAGACCTTCCCCTTCCCACATCATGCAACTACAGTGATACCTCGCAAGACGAATGCCTCGCAAGACGGAAAACTCGCAAGACGAAAGGGTTTTTTGTTTTTTGAGCTGCTTCGCAAGACGATTTTCCCTATGGGCTTGCTTTGCAAGACGGAAACGTCTTGCAAGTTTGTTTCCTTATTCTTAACACCGTTAATACAGTTGCGACTTGACTTCGAGGAGCAACTCATAGCACGCGGTGTGGTAGCCTTTTTTGAGGTTTTTGAAGACTTTGGTGATTTTTGAAGCTTTTCCAAAACTTTCCCGACACCGTGCTTCGCAAGACGAAAAAAATCGCAAGACAAAACTCGCGGAACGAATTAATTTCGTCTTGCGAGGCACCACTGTACTAAGATTGCTTTTCACATTCCCATTTCTGAAGCGGCTTCTCTCTCCAGTTTTGCAACCCTGCTTTGCACTCTTTTTTACCTTCGCCCCATGTCCATGCTTCTTCCCTCTCCTTTTGTGCAAGCAGCCTCGCACACAAACTTCCCACACAGTAACATCCTGAATCTACCTCCTCCTATGCACCCTTTTCATCTTCTGCCCAGGTATGAAGCCACCATCCCTTTCATCTTCCACCCTATTCCCTCGCCTCCTACTCCCTCTTTTTTCGCAAACCCCCTTGCACCCCCAATTTCATGGATCATGGAGCCCAAGAAAGTAAAATCTCTCACTGCCTCCATTTCTTCCCCTTCTATTTGCCAGGAGGTGATGGGACCAGTGGCCATGATCTTCGTTTTTTTGATGTTGAGCTTCAGACCATATTTTGCGCTCTCCTCTTTCACCCTCATTAAAAGGTTCTTTAATTCCTCCTCACTTTCTGCCATCAAGGTTGTGTCATCTGCATATCTGAGGTTGTTGATATTTCTTCCGGCAATCTTAATTCCAGCTTGGGATTCATCGAGCCCAGCCTTTCGCATGATGTATTCTGCATATAAATTAAATAAGCAGGGAGACAAAATACAGCCTTGTCGTACTCCTTTTCCCAATTTTGAACCAATCAGTTGTTCCATATCCAGTTCTAACTGTAGCTTCTTGTCCCACATAGAGATTTCTCAGGAGACAGATGAGGTGATCAGGCACTCCCATTTCTTTAAGAACTTGCCATAGTTTGCTGTGGTCGACAGTCAAAGGCTTTTGCATAGTCAATGAAGCAGAAGTAGATGTCTTTCTGGAACTCTCTAGCTTTCTCCATAATCCAGCGCATGTTTGCAATTTGGTCTCTGGTTCCTCTGCCTCTTCTAAATCTAGCTTGCACTTCTGGGAGTTCTCGATCCACATACTGCTTGAGCCTTCCTTGTAGAATTTTAAGCATAACCTTGCTAGCGTGTGAAATGAGTGCAATTGTGCGGTAGTTAGAGCATTCTTTGGCACTGCCCTTCTTTGGGATTGGGATGTAGACTGATCTTCTCCAATCTTCTGGCCACTGCTGAGTTTTCCAAATTTGCTGGCATATTGAGTGTAGCACCTTAACAGCATCATCTTTTAAAATTTTAAATAGTTCAGCTGGAATATCATCACTTCCACTGGCCTTGTTATTTGCAGTGCTTTCTAAGGCCCATTTGACTTCACTTTCCAGGATGTCTGGCTCAAGGTCAGCAACCACACTACCAGGGGTGTACGAGACATCCATATCTTTCTGGTATAATTCCTCTGTGTATTCTTGCCACCTCTTCTTGATGTCTTCTGCTTCTGTTAGGTCCTTACCACTTTTGTCCTTTATTATGGTAATCTTTGTTAATTAGATTAGTCTTAATAAGGTTATGATTTATGTTTGTTTGTCTATTTGTCTGTGTGTTTAAATTTTTTTGGGGGGGAGAAAACACTACATTTCCCAGCACCCCACAAAATGAGCCCTCAGCGCCCTAAGATATCGCCAAAAACCCAAGGTCAGCCGAATCATTACAAAGGGCGCTAAGCTGCGGGGGAAAGCCTCTGCAACGTTTGTCGAGAAAACACTATGTTTCGCCAAATGCTTGGAGAAGGCCCCATGTGACATTTGGCAGTGAAAAAATTACATTTCATGGCGCCCCACAATATGAACCCTCGACACCCTTACCTGCAGCGTAAAGATTTCGCCAAAAATATGACATTATCCGATTAACTCCAAAGCGGTGCTCCAGGAAGAGCCCCTGTAAAAATACGTTTCACAGCTCCCCCCCCCCAAAAAAAAACACACGAGCCATCAGCACACTAAACATTAGTTTCAATATTTCGCCAAAAATCTGGGGTTGTCTGACTAACTCCAAAGCAGAGCCATATGCTGTAACAAGGCCCCATGCAACATTTGGCAGTGAAAACACTATGTTTTCCTGCACCCCACAAAATCAGCCCTCGGCGCCCTAACCCTCAGGATCAAGATTTTGCCAAATATCACCACTGGAGAGAGACCTGTTGCATAATGTAAAAGTGCTGTCTAAAATGTATAAGATATTATGGGAAAGGGATTCCTGCGCTGAGCACTGGCAAAATGGCCCGTGCAATGTTTAGCAGTGAAAACCGCACGTTTCACAGCGCCCCACAAAATGAGCCTTTGGCGCTCTATCCGAAAACCAGACGTCATCCAATTAACTCTAAAGCAGCGCCAAACTGGGGAAATTGCCCCCCTGCAACATTTGGCAGTGAAAATAGATAGAAGTCAGTGCTTTATACGGTTCAGCCATCAGGCGTAGCAATGCACAAAGATTAAAGCCACGATAGCCAGCTCTGAAAAGCTGGTGTGGTTTGTGTTTTCTGAGGCATAGCCATGAGGCTTGGAGTTAATGACTTGTAACACATCACAGTCATGTTGGCACCATGAATCATGTTGACACGATTAAGCGCTTCTACGCATGCGCGAGTGGCGAAGCACGGAAGTAACCCTTTCCGGTACTTCCGGGTCGCCACGGGACCCAACCTGAAAAAAGGTAACATGAAGCAAACGTAACATAGGTATGACTGTACTGGAAGAAGCAAAGATCACCTGTGTCGAAGCAATGATTCTTCAACATCAACTTCACTGGACTGGTCATGTTGTGCAGATGCCTGATTCTTGTCTTCCAAAGAAACTACTCTATTCCAAACTTGAAAATGGAAAGCGTAATGCTAGTGGTCAACAAAAGAGGTTTAAAGACTCTATCAAGGCAAATCTTTAAAAATGTAGTATAAACACCGACAACTGGGAAACACTAGCCTGCCAGTGCCCCAATTGGAGAACAGCTTTTACCAAAGGTGTCGTGTGCTTTGAAGACGCTCGAACTCAGGACGAAAGGAAGACATGTGCTAAGAGGAAGGCATGCTTGGCAAACCCTCACAGTGATCAACTCCCGCCCGGAATCCAATGTCCCCACTGTGGAAGGACGTGGGGATCCAGAATTGGCCTCCACAGTCACTTACGGACTCACTGTTAAGACCGTGTTCGCGGAAGACAGTATTACTCGGCTACAAATGATCACCAAAGAAGAACAGTGTTTGAAAGAATGGATTCCATATACAGTGGTACCTCAGGTTAAGAACTTAATTTGTTCTGGAGGTCTGTTCTTAACCTGAAAGTGTTGCAAGAGACTTAGTAGCTTCTTCTTCTAGATTCAATCGAAATTGCACGCAGAATAAATACTGACCTCTAGGGCTATGAAGTGGTGTTTGGGTAAGTTTATGGTTCTTCTGCTCCTGGTCACTCACCTGTCTGTGGTCCTCAAAGATTTCTTGGTCCCACAGCAGGGAGTAATCCAGAGCATTTGGAAGTTAATCCCTGTTACCTATGTTCCTCAGAGATAATATGATAGATGGTAGCTATCGTTAATCACCACTTAGTTATCTCTGTTGACAGAGTCTCAACAGAAATGACTAACCAGCCACGATGCCTTCCTGGAACTCTCAGTAATAATGCAATTGTCCAAATATTGGAAATCCCTATTCAATAGGAATTGTTGGGTGTATTGTTGACGAGATCACTGCAGAACACGTGAGTAACATTTTGCTCTGTGCTACTCAAACTTTGGCTGCAAACCTGAATTCATTGTGATTTGTTTGCAGAGAGGTTAGATGATGAGGCAACAAAACACTACCCCACATTTTCCAGTGCATTTCCTTTTAACTTTTCTTTTCACAAGAAGTCCATTTGGGGGGAAATAGGGTTGTTCTGCAGGACTAGGTACAACCTGAATATGCTGGTATGTGATTGAACATTCCCTCCAGTACTTTGGCCACCTCATGAGAAGAGAAGACTCCCTGGAGAAGACACTGATGCTGGGAAAGATGGAGGGCACAAGGAGAAGGGGGCGACAGAGGACGAGATGGTTGGATAGTGTTTTCGAGGTTACCAGCATGAGTTTGACCAAACTGCGGGAGGTAGTGGAGGACAGAGGTGCCTGGCGTGCTCTGGTCCATGGGATCACGAAGAGTCGGACACAACTAAACGACTAAACAACAACAACAACAATTAACATTGTTATATGACTTCCTTGTATCCCCCTGGTTGGATTTCAGTGCATATCATTTTAACAGTTTTCCAAATCAATATTCTTATAAAATTAACTTAATCACTTAACATCTTTCTTACTTCCCAGTTCAGTATTAAACATATTAATTCATCACATATTACATATTTAAATCCTACGCCTATCCGCTATATGCAAGCTTTTTCCAATTAGTTTAACTTAACATATTTAACTAAATAGTCATTAAATTTTGTCCATTCTTCCTGATACTCCTCCTCCTTCTGGTCAGGGACTCTTCCAGTCAGATCGGCTAGCTCCGAAAAATCCATCATCTTCATCTGCCATTCTTCCACTGTTGGTAGAATCATAGAATCATAGAATCATAGAGTTGGAAGAGACCACAAGGGCCATCGAGTCCAACCCCCTGCCAAGCAGGAAACACCATCAGAGCACTCCTGACATATGGTTGTCAAGCCTCTGCTTAAAGACCTCCAAAGAAGGAGACTCCACCACACTCCTTGGCAGCAAATTCCACTGTTGAACAGCTCTTATTGTCAGGAAGTTCTTCCTAATGTTTAGGTGGAATCTTCTTTCTTGTAGTTTGGATCCATTGCTCTGTGTCCGCTTCTCTGGAGCAGCAGAAAACAACCTTTCTCCCTCCTCTATGTGACATCCTTTTATATATTTGAACATGGCTATCATGATAGATGGTACTTCTTGCGTTTTCCAATTCTTAGCTAACAAAATTCTTGGAGTGCCACAGTATGAACCCAAAGATTGGAGACTGTTCATTGACAGCAGCAAGCGATCACTGAAATGTGTTCTGCTACACAACGGCAACCAGTTTGCCTCTATACCCCTGGCTCACTCGACTACACTGAAGGAGAACTATGAAGCAGTGAAGTATGTGCTGGAGAAAATTGGTTATGGTCAGCATAAGTGGTTTATTTGTGTTGACCTGAAGATGGTGAACTTTTTGTTGGGACAACAGTCTGGCTTCAACAAGTACCCATGTTTTCTGTGCATGTGGGATAGTAGGGACCGTGCTCAGCATTACACGAAGAAGGACTGGCCTGTGCAGGAGGAATTGGTGCCTTGCAAAGAAAGGAACGTCATCAACGACCCTCTGGTGGACAGAGACAGAATACTCTTCCCACCGCTGCACATCAAGCTCGGCTTAATCAAGCAGTTCACCAAAGGCTCTGGACAAGGATGGTGACTGCTTCACTTGTGGCAGGATTGACCATGGAGAAGTTGAAAGCTGGCATCTTTGACGGTCCTCAGATCCGTCAGCTCATCAGAGATCCAGAGTTCCGAAACTCAATGAACGAAATGGAACTGGAACCGTGGAAGGCATTTGTTCTGGTAGTGAAGAACTTTCTAAGCAACAATAAGGTCAGAAACTATGCAGAACTTGTCAACAACATGCTGACTGCTTTCAGAAACCTGGGCTGCAACATGAGCGTCAAGATGCACTGCCTATTTTCACATATGGACCGGTTTCCTGAGAACCTGGGTTCAATGAGTGACGAGCAGGGGGAGAGATTCCATCAGGACATGAAAGAGATGGAGACCAGGTATCAGGGTCGCTGGGACGCAGTCATGATGGCTGACTACTGTTGGACTCTGAAGAGAGACCTCCCTGCCGCTGAGCATTCCAGGAGTTCCAAGAAACGGAAGTTCAAGCCCTGAAGTTTGAAAAATGGTGAAGCAACGTGCAATTTATGTGTTCTTACCTTTATCAATGCCCACCATTCAGTTTACAGTAATCGATGTTTCTATCAGGTAATCAATATATGTTGTTGGAAAAACATTATTTTCTCTTAAAAACATATTTAGGATGATATGTGTTGACAAAAATCAGCTGATAATGCCACAAAATGTAATCGGTTTTGTCACAAGATCTGATTTTTTACAAATCAACATAGCACAACAACCTGACCTGATGGAGAGAAACGGATGCCATTTCCTGATTCAGCAGTGCAAAAAGACCCTAAATCAATTGTAGAAATCTAGACAACATTCAAAAGGTAAAAAATTGTTGCCCAGTGTATAATTTAACATCTTTTTGGGGCAATTCCAAACCTGTTATTCCAAGAAGAAAGGCCTCTGGTTTCTTTATAAATGTATATTTCAACATTTTTTTCAATTCATTATAAATCTTTTCCCAGAGGTCTTTCACCTTGGGGCAGGTCCACCACATATGATAGAAGGTACCTTCTTTTTCTTTACATTTCCAGCAATGGTTATCACAGTTATGATAAATCTTTGCTAATTTAACAGGGGTCAGATACCATCTATACATCATTTTCATTATGTTTTCCTTTAGTACAGTACATGCAGTGAACTTGACCCCTTTCTTCCACAATCTTTCCCAATCCTCAAACATTATGTTATGTCCTACATGTCTTGCCCAATCTATCATCACTTGTTCATACTTTCTATGCCACTCTAACAATGGGAAATGAAGTGTTTTCACCCTCACCCCACCCCAATATTGCAGGGGGCATTCTCTGGGTGTTTGGTGCTGCTTTGGAGTGAATCAGATGACATTGGACCTTTGGAGAAATCGTGACCCTGTGGGTTAGGGCCTGAAGCCTCATTTTTTTGGGGGGGCGCGCCATAAAACGTGGGGTTTTCACTGCCATGGATCACAAAACGGCTGCTGTTTTGTGCAAAGCTGGTAGATTGAGAAACTCGTATTTTATTTTTATTTTTAAAAAGATAAACTAAAGGTGTGTGCTTACAGGTAAACAGATACCAGTGTGCATGCCCATTATGACCTCAGGCAAGAATCAAGAAAATACAGGTGGTCCCTCTTAACTGACATTCTTAACTGAACAGAACTGAAGGGAGGGGCTGGTTCTGGAGCAAAGCTGTTTAGATTGGGTTTGGGTGGATGCGAAGAGGATGCCTCCAACTTCTTGGGCTTTGCTTCTCAACTTATTCTGCCTTCTGGGACCCCCCAGCCCAAGACCAACCACCTCTTGGATAGGTGAGCATGCAGATATTTTGGAATGTGAGTGTGGGGCAGGATGACTGCCTATGAAAGCTCCTTTGAGCACAAGTGCTGGCCCCCCTTTTCTCTCCCATGGAGGCCCTGAACTGGCCATCTCCTTGTTCAGCACCTCCAAGGGAGAGAAAAGGGAACCTCAGTTACTACAGTGGTGCCTCGCAAGACGAAATTAATCTGTTCCGCGAGTCTCTTCCTCTTGCGGTTTTTTCGTCTTGCGAAGCACGGCTATTAGCGGCTTAGCGGCTATTAACGGCTTAGCGGCTTAGCGGCTATTAACAGCTTGGCGGCTTTAAGAAAAAGGAAACAAACTCGCAAGAACTCGCAAGACGTTTCATCTTGCGAAGCAAGCCCATAGGGAAATTCCTCTTGCGGAACAACTCAAAAAACGGAAAACCCTTTCGTCTAGCGAGTTTTTCGTCTTGCACCACTGTATTTGCCTTCTGAGGACACGGTCTCACTCCCAGAGCCCCAAGACTTACGGCTGCTGCTCTAACAGCCTCAGGACATCCAAGGGATCATGAGCAAAGCACACAAGCCCTGCCCGCCAGATGTGAAGCACTCTCGTGAGAGAATTGGGGTTTTTTAATTGGCTGAACAGAGTTGCAGCCCTTGGGGAATTTGATTTCTTAAGCATACACCTTCCCCTTCCTTGTGTCCCTGGTGAGAAAAGCCAATCCTGCTTTCTTCCTTTGGTAATTTAATCAGAGGAAAGAACTCTTTCCGTGGTCTAATAGATTTGCTGAATCATGAATTCTGTACATGCACAGAGGCTATACCTCTTGAAACCCCAAAGATGGGCAAGATGGGGCATTTCTCTCCACCTGGCTCCACCGGATATTGCTGATGGCCAATGAAAGCCCAAGTAGGGATTCCTAGTGGGGGATGTTGCTGTGGTATATTGGAGGAGCAGGGCCAGGAGGCTAACTTGGACACCTGAGAACACAAAAAAGCAGCAGCAAAACAACTACATGTTTCCTTTTAAATGGACCTTCCTGCTGAGTGTAAAGCATAGATCCTCATTTTTAAAGGGAAAAGGGAGAGAAGGCTTCTCCCAAAGTGTTAGAAGGCCACAAATAATGTAACAATAGAACAAAACAAATGTGCCATTTCATGTGATACAGAATCCTATGTGCAAATCTGTTAGATTGAGAAATTTGTACTAAATAAGAAGAAAAAAATTAAAGGTGTGTGCTTGCAGGTAAACAGATTGGAGATTTTCTGCAAGATCTTGTGAGATCTCATTGAAGTCTTGCAAGATGTCTAGGAGAGCAAAATATGTATTGAGATTTGGGAGAGATCTTGCATGCTCTTTCGGGGACCAAAGCCATCACTGCTGCAGTGCCAAAGGCAGGTGGCTAAGGGGTGGTGAGTGTCCCACGGGGCGAAATGGGATGTACCCCCCCTCAAGCTCAGGATTCCAGAACTAACAACTGTCAGTTGGGAGGGACGGAAGGCAAGGACCCACAGCCCAGGTGGGGCTCGCTAGCTTGGGGAGGAGGTGTGTGATTCCTCAGCTGGAGTAGATGCAGGACAGTTGAGGCTCACATGCCTCATCACCGCAGAAGCTATAACTGGAAAGCTGTCCTGGCCAGGCCTGTGTCCTTTGGCTCCAGTTGGGAGTGAAACGGATGATGTCTGATTTTTGGCGAAATAATTTTTTTAAAAAAAATTATGATTTTCAAGTTTATACATTTCAATAATTTTGCAGTCATTTTAACATTTCAAAACTTGACTTCCTTCCCCCTCTTTCTGCAGTTCCTTAAATTGATTCTTCATATCTTATGCATATCCAAATTACCTTATTTTCTTCATTTATGCATCTGCTTTAAATATATAATCTTATTAAACTGCAGGTTATTCCAATAATCCTGCCAATGTTCTTATCTGTTTACAGTTTGTAACTATTCATTAAACCATTTCCATTCTTTAATAAAAAGTTTGTTCTCTTGCTCCTAGAAACGGTCAGCATGTGACAGAGGCCACATCCTGGGAACGGTTTGACTGGCCACCTAAACCAGGTGAGAGCAGCCAAGGAATCTCAAATGCTCAGGAACTTCCCCTGTGTGCCAAGATGGGCTCCAGCAGATTGAGCAGACAAGACCAAGCGTGGGCCCAGTGGTCAAGAAGGTGGTTTCTGCAATGCTGTGGAGGGAAGTGAGGGGCAGATGGGGCTCATCCACCTATAAAGATAGCCCATCGAGGAGAAGGAAAACTCCTATCCTAATTTGCCTGTGGGATATCTTTGGGAGCTGAAAAGGCTAAGGAGTAAAGCCTACACAAATCTGGAGTGGAGTCCCTCAGGCGGTTGGATGGCGCCGTTTACAACCCCTTCTGACATCTCCTGCAGCCCAACTGGTGCCTAACTCTGCTTTCCTTGGAGACACATCTGCAAGGCCAAGACAGGGAGTCTTGTCATCTGGGAAGCCCAGGACCTCCAGACACACTGCCCAGTCTTGCTCCCTGGAGAGGTCACTTTGGGACTGCTGACACCGTTGCTTGACTTTTGACCTCACCCCCGGAGGCGCACTCCATTGCTTCTCAAGACAGACAAATGCCAACATTAAAAAACTATTTGAAAGAATTTTATTTCATTCAAAAAAGACAATCTGGCATGTGATTAGGACAGTGGTTTTCAGACAACGGGTGACACGTTTATTGATCCAGTTTGGAAGGCTCTGTCTTGTCTTCGCACATGCGCAGTTCCATCTAGGAGCAACAACAAGGGAAGGAGCCAAACTGTCAACTCCTGCAGCGAGACTCAGGATTTCCACTCATGCTCACAAACGTAGGAAAAAGCACCGCCTAGGATAAAAGGATGATCAGAGAATAGCATGTTTGTAAAGGAACTTGATTAGAATAATAATGATGATGATGATTTTTATTTTATTTTTCTATTTGGGTTTGTGGGGAAGGGGGGGACTGGGTCTTGGTGGGGAGGGAGATCTGTGCTGGAGTTGCTGGCCTCACTGCTGTCGCTGCCCGGAAGAGAGAAGAAGAGAAAATATTTTTAATCTTTCCATTTCTTATTATGTTGACAACCCATCTTTCCTTCAAGGATCTCCAGATGGCTTACGCTATTCTCCCTTTCTTTAATTATATTTACTTCCTCATTCCGTTTCTCTTCCAATATCTCTTCCTCCTCCTCCTCGGAGACCAGGGGGTGGATTTTAGGGGCACGACAGCAGGTGGCCAGCAGCTCGCACAGCCTGCCACACTGGCCATTCTCTCTTTCAACAGCCTTGGAGAACAACTGAGTAGGCATCTAGAGCGTCAACTGAACAGGCATGTGGATCAGCTAGTCACTGGGCACAGTCTATTCTTTTGGAGGGGGCTTTCCCCAGTTTCCATTTATAAGAAGTTTGAAAGGTTGCCTCTTTATAAAGTCTGTTTCCTTGTGACGAGAGACCACACTGGAGACTCAGTGTTTTTGAAATATATCAAGGTAAAGGGACTCCTGACCATTAGGTCCAGTCGTGGCTGACTCTGGGGTTGCAGCGCTCATCTTGCTTTATTGGCGGACCGGTCATGAACAGCTTCCGGGTCATGTGGCCAGCATGACTAAGCTGCTTCTGAACCAGAGCAGCGCACGGAAACGCCCTTTACCTTCCCGCCGGAGCATTACCTATTTATCTACTTGCCCTTTGACGTGCTTTTGAACTGCTAGGTTGGCAGGAGCAGGGACCGAGCAACGGGAGTTCACTCCGTCGTGGGGATTCGAACCGCCAGCCTTCTGATAGGCAAGTCCTAGGCTCTGTGGTTTAACCCACAGCGCCACCCGCATCCCTATTATTTATTTATTTAGATACTTGGGTTTTGGGCGAAGGGAGAACTGGGTCTTGGAGTGGGGTAGAGCTGTACTGGAGCTGCTGGCCTCACTGCTATCGCTGCCTGGAAGAGAAATGAAGAGAAATGAAGAGAAATGAAGAGAAAGAATTCTTAATTTTTTCATTGATTACTACATTGATGGCCCATCTTTCCTGCAAGGATCTCCAGGTGGCTTGCGTTATTCTCCCTTCCTCCCTTCCTCATCCCATCCCTGAACTCTTCTTGAATCAGGGAGCTGCCTCCCCCCATCCCAGTGATCCAGATTCTCTCTGGCCTCCCTGTTCCTCAAGAACAAAGATCAACACTCCCCATCTATAGATCGGTGGCATCCATCCCCTGGTCGCTTGGTCTTACATAAATTGTTTTCACCTTCACTAAAGATTCCTTCTGATCTTCATAACCATCACTTCATCCTCCCATTTCTCTTCCAATATCTCTTCCTCCTCCTCCTCACAGACCAGGGGATGGATCTTTGGCACGTGACAGCAGGAGACCAGCAGCTCACGCAGCCAATCTTTATAAACTAATCTAACCATGACATGGTTCCCTATGTTTCTGAATCTTGAGGGATAGTAAAAGAAACAGAATGCAGAAGGAATTAGGAATCCTACTTATACTTTAGATGAAGAAAGTCTCTTCATTACACCAGAAAACGTATTTCCTTTCTCACAAACTACCTCCTCAAGCTAAAGATGCTCATCTTTAATTTTATAGTCCCTTTCCTCTTTTGTGCAGTTCTGCCCCTCCTTTCGCCACTTTTCTTCTCTTCCCGATTCTCCAATTAGTCCAGCCGTTTCTCCTAGACCACGCTATGCCATCTTTGCCATCTTTATAGGTTAGTGTTTAATATAAGTTCAATATTAAAAGTGTTGCCTTCTCTTTTACCTTTGTTTTCCAGTAACTTCCACTCTTTTACCACAAACAGCGCTGACAATCCAAGTCTTTTAACTCAGTCTCTTTCGCTGGGCTCACGCCACTTCAAAGTAAAAAACAAGTTAAGTCCTTGAATTCCGCTTCTTTTAATGGGCTAGTACTCCTGCTGCAGAGTGAAATTTGAATCTGTCTTCCTTTTCTTACTGGTACTTGTTAGAGAAATCTTTGCTTATGCTTACGTATAATGAGAAAGATTTCCAATATGTTTAAGATAAAATCTACCATTCTTTACTCTTTATGTGCTAGTCTTTTGGGTCTGTTTCTGAGCAGTTCAGTTTGTATTAATAAGTCTCACAGACCCTCTTCTCCTCAAGCTCTCCTTGTTAGCTGCCGTTCTTACCCTTTGGGACTTTTAGGCTTGCTGCTGAGGATTGCTCGTGTCCTTGCGTCTAGGTACTCTCTGTCGACTCACCTCCTGGTTAGGACGTGGGCTTCGAAGGGTTCCTTTTTTGACGCTGCCGGACAATGTCAGCCCTGGGCCACGCCCAGAGCCTTTTTGGGGGTCGTGTAGCCTCCGCGTTGCCCCCCAAAGTTCCCTCTAACAGCTGCTAGGCGCAGAGAACCCACGAAGCACATCCACAACGGAGGGCGGAAAAACCGGAAGCCCTTACATACCAGGTTTGGGAGGGGGATTTGGTCTGCGATAGGCTTTTTCCGTAGGGACACGGGTGGCCACAGAGCCTAGGGCTTGCTGATCAGAAGGTCGGCAGTTCGAATCCCCGCGACGGGGTGAGCTCCCGCTGCTCGGTCCCAGCACCTGCCAACCTAGCAGTTCGAAAGCACAAAGTCGAAGTAGATAAATACCGTATTTTTCGCTCTATAGGACGCTATTTCCCCCCTCCAAAAATTAAGGGGAAATGATCAAAGCAGCAGAAATAAGAGATGATTGGATTCCTTTAAGAGCTCAAAGCATGGGTACCCCCAACAAAAATTTAAAATTCGGTTTTGTAATTTGGAACTAATGTGATTTGATTGGTTTGCTAATAAAAATATATTATAAAAAAAACAAAAATTAAGGGAAAATTTGTGTGCGCCCTATGGAGTGAATGCAGACTGCGCAGCTAAGCCCAAAGCCAGAGCAGGGAGAAGGAGCGCTGCGCAGCGCTCCGTCTCGCTGTTCTAGCTTGGGGTTAGCTGCGCAAAGCCTCCGCAGGGAAGCAGGGTGAAGCCCCCCTGCTGCCCTGCGAAGGCTTCAAAGGCCGTCCCCAAAGCCAGAACAGTGAGGCGGAGCGCTGCGCAGCGCTCCGTCTCACTGTTCTAGCTTGGGGATGGCTGCGCAAAGCCTCCGCAGGACAGCGGGGTGCCTTCACCCCGCTGCTCTGCAGAGGCTTCAAAGGCTGCACTCCGTTGGCTTCAGGCAGCTATCCGCAAGCTTTCGGAGCGCAGCAGGAGTTCCCGCTGTACTTCGAAGGCTTGCGGATAGCCACCTGAAGTCACCTAGCAGTTCGAAAGTGGAAGTAGATAAATACCGTATTTTTCACTCTATAGGACACACTTTTCCCCCTCCAAAAATTAAGGGAAAATGATCAAAGCAGCAGAAATTAGAGATGATTGGATCCCTTTCTGAGCTCGAAGCATGGGTACCCCCAACCAAAATTTAAAATTCGGTTTTGTAATTTGGAACTATTGTGATTTGATTGGTTTGCTAATAAAAAATATATTATAAAAAAAACAAAAATTAAGGGAAAATTTGTGTGCGCCCTATGGAGTGAATGCAGGCTGCGCAGCTAAGCCCAAAGCCAGAGCAGGCAGAAGGAGCGCTGCGCGGTGCTCCGTCTCACTGTTCTAGCTTGGGGATGGCTGCACAAAGCCTCCGCAGGGCAGCGGGGTGCCTTCACCCCGCTGCTCTGCGGAGGCTTCAAAGGCTGCACTCTGGGGGCTTCAGGCAGCTATCCGCAAGCCTTCCAAGCGCAGCAGGAGTTCCCGCTGCACTCAGAAGGCTTGCGGATAGCCGCCTGAAGCCTGGAGAGCGAGAGGGGTCGGTGCACATTTTTCCCTCTCTGCGCAGCGCCCCTTCAGCGAAGCGGGAGGAGAAATGGAAGGGGCTCCATTTCTCCTGCCGCTTCGCTGAAGGGACACTGAGCAGAGAGGGAGAGAATCCCCCCCCCCGTTCTCCCCCTCCTATAATCCGGTGCGTCTTATGGTCCGGTGCGTCCTATAGAGCCAAAAATACGGTAGGTGCCGTTCTGTCGGGAAGGTAAACAGCCTTTCCGTGCACTGCTCTGCTTTTGCCAGAAGCGGCTTCGTCATCCTGGCCACATGACCCGGAAGCTGTACGCCGGCTCCCTCAGCCTATAGAGCGAGATGAGCGCGCAACCCTAGAGTCGTCCGCGACTGGACCTAACGGTCAGGGGTCCCTGTACCTTTACTTAGGCTTTTTCCAGATTGCCTTACTGCCCTATGTTTCTAAATCCTGAGGGAGAGCAAAAGAAGCAGAATGCAGAAAGAATTAGACATTCTACTTACACTCAAGAAGAAGAAATCTTTATTTTGCCGGAAAACATCATTACTTCTCACAAACCACCTCCTTTCTCCTGAACTATCCTCAAGTAGTTGCTCTTCCCAAAGTCCTCAGCCAAGTCACTCAGCAGGGGGACGTGTCACAATGGAGGCCCTGACCCTGTTGCTTTAGCTACCTTGCTTAACAATGTGAATTGTTCCCCTTAACATTAATTTTTCAAATATATCTTCCAGTGGGTTTTTATTTTATTTATTTAGGAAGGATCTAGAGCTGGCTTCATCCAGCACGGTGCATTTCTGGACAGGACAGGAAACACCTTGCAAACACACACTTTTCAACATGGCGGTGTCACCAAGGAAAAACACTCCTGGCCTAGACTATGGCTGCTGTTTCTCAATTAATAGTAAAAAATGACCCTTCTCAACATCCTGTAATCATCTGTCCAGTATTAGGATGGACAGGAGCAGGACTTCACCCTTAGACCCCCTCATCCCCCTGTTTCTTTCTGTTTCTGCCCAGTGTCTTCTGCCAATCAACAGCTTTCCTTAGCTTGCAAGGAAGTGAAATGTTATGAGTTACTTGGTGCCAGACTCCCCTTTGCCATGAGTTTCTGGGTGCCAGGCACTGAACCCCTGGACACTGAACATCTGGGGAATTGATCTAAGCTGTACCCCAAGCACTACATTTGATTGTTGGTTATTAAAAACTGATTGAAACCATTTTATTTCATTCACAAAAGAAATTTTGACATGTGATTATGATAACAGTTTATATAATAAAGGTGACACGTTTATTGATCCTTTTTGTAAGTTATTATTTGTCTACTTTAATGTATTTTTATATATATTAATCAGTAAGGGGGTGGGGTGGGAAGCAGTTTTGCATATGGAACTGGTGGATGGCTGTCATTAATCCAGATCAATTTCATAGAATCATAGAAACTTATAGCTGGAAGGGACACCAAGGGTCATCTAGTCCAACCCCCTGGGATGCAGGAATCTCAGCAAAAGCATCCATGGCAGACGGCCACCCAACCTCTGCTTAGTAACCTCCAAGGAAGGAGTTTCCACCACCTCTCATGGGAATCTGTTCCAATGCCAAACAGCCCTTACTGTCAGAAAGTTTTTATGAATGTTTAGTCTACTTTCTTATAACTTGAATCCATGGGTTCGAGTCCTACCATCTAGAGCAGGAGAAAACAAGCTTGTTCCCTCTTCCATGTGACAGCCCTTAAGATATTGGAAGATGGCTGTCAGATCTCCTCTCAGTTTCCTCTTTTCCAGGCCAAACCTACCCAGCTCCTTCAAGTGTTTCTCTTCAATCTTAGTTTCCAGACCCTTGGTTGTCTTGGTTGCCCTCCTCTGCACACATTCCAGCTTGTCAACATCCTTCTTGAATGATGCTGCCCAGAACTGGACACAGGACTCCAGGTGTGGCCTGACCAAGGTAGGAGAGAGTAGGACTTGGACTTTGTTTCATCAGGACCCTGGACTTCCATAGATGCAATCTAGAACAGCGTTACCATTTTCTGCTGCTGCACATTCCTTGTGGCTGAGGCTCAGGGTAACGCCCCCGGGACCTTTCAGTTCATGGTGTCCATGGAGGCGCAGGTCAATTCTGTGTCCAGGGCAGCTGTTGACCAGCTTCATCTAGTACGCAGGCTGAGACCCTATCTGCCTGCGGATTGCCTCGCCAGAGTGGTGCATGCTCTGGTTATCTCCCGCTTGGATTACTGCAATGCGCTCTACGTGGGGCTACCTTTGAAGGTGACCCGGAAACTACAACTAATCCAGAATGCGGCAGCTAGACTGGTGACTGGGAGTGGCCCCCGAGACCTACATTGGCTCTCAGTATGTTTCCGGGCACAATTCAAAGTGTTGGTGCTGACCTTTAAAGCCCTAAACGGCCTCAAAGGCCCAGTATACCTGAAGGAGCGCCTCCACCCCCATCATTCTGCCTGGACACTGAGGTCCAGCGCTGAGGGCCTTTTGGCGGTTCCCTCCCTACGAGAAGCCAAGTTACAGGGTAGTGATGCCTGCCCTGTGGAACCCCCTCCCACCAGATGTCAAAGAGATAAACAGCTACCTGACATTTAGAAGACATCTGAAGGCAGCCCTGTTCTGGGAAGCTTTGAATGTTTGACAGACTTTTTTATTTTAATATTTTGTTGGAAGCTGCCCAGAGTGGCTGGGTATAAATAATAAATTATTATTATTATATTATGATGATGACTGTGAGGTGTTACAAGTCATTAACTTCAAGCCACACTGCCATGCCTTTGAAGACACAAACCATCCCAGCTTTTCAGAGCTGGCTATCATAGCTTCTTTAATCTTTGTGTATTGCTCCACCATGTGGCTGAATCATATAAAGCACTGACTTTTACATATCTCTTGACCTCTAATTGCAAGAAGATCTCGTTAACTTGGATTATAATCTTTATAAATTGGAGTTGTGGAGCAGGTCCTCGAGAGGGGGGGGGGGCTCCCACCATTCCTCCTCAGTCCAGCCCCTGACAACCATGTGGGTTACGGCGTCGAGGGCTCATTTTGTGGGGCGATGTGAAACGTAGTGTTTTCACCCCCAAACCTTGCAGGGGGCATTCTCTGGGTGTTTGGCGCCACTTTGGAGTGAATTGGACAACGTCTGACTTGGGGAGAAATTGGGATCCCGTGAGTTAGGGCGCCAAAGGCTCATTTTTGGGGGTGCCATGAAATGTGGGGTTTTCACTGCCAAACATTTCAGGGGGTCTTTAGCAGGTGTTTGCCGTTGCTTTGTTGTGAATCCTAAGACATCGGGTTTTCAGCGAAATCGTGGCCACCATATCTATCCTGACAGATGATTTGGCCTGTCACCCTTGTGTGGAAGTAAAGGATGAGATTCCCCTACTACTCCGCCTGGGGTCTCCAATGTGGTGCACCCAGCCTCCACTCACACTATTCCTATGCTGGGGGATTTGGGGGTGGTTTGTGGGGATGTTATGTACTGAGTTGAATAGGATCCAAAATGCTACAGTCTGATTGGTCCTAGAACAATAGGATCCAACATGCAGCAGTCTGATTGGTCCTAGAACAATGCAGCAGTCTGGTCCGCAGGAGCCACCCAATCCAGCTCCAGGTGGAAGTGAATCCACAACCTGATTGGCCTACAGGAGAATCCCAGAATTAGCCAATCACGTGCAGCCCATTGTGTAAATAATGTATATAAAGCAGATATTGTGGGGGAACTTTCATTCCTCGCTACTATGAGCTGAATATAGAGCATGAAATCCACTCTCGACTCCGAGTATATTTCAGGGGAAGAGCTGTTTGGGATATTTCCTGCTTGTGAATTATTATTTGTGTGTGTGTGTGTTTGTGTGTGTGTGTGTGTATATGTGTGTAAAACACATGCCTAAAGCTTTAAATCTGGGATGGGCATGGAAGTTCCGAGGTGGGCCATCAGGTGGCACTGCAGGCCATGCTCCAGTTGTTGCTGCTGCTGCTGCTGCTACAGGTGCCAGTAAGTCTCGCATTTTCAACCTCTTCCTCCTCCATTGCACTGGCTAAATGATTCCTTGCTGGACTCCCATCGCTGAGGCCAAATGTACCTTTACCGAGCAAAATATCCGTTCGAATTATACACCCAGCACATGGAACCTGACAAAGGGGCAATACAAGTGGACTCTCTGTGCCCTTACCACAGTAAAAAGACTGATACTGGTGAGCTGGAAAAATAAAAATGCGTCTCCCTTCTATGATTGGATTGAAGACTTCTACAAACTCACCACATATGAATAGATTTTTTTATTAGGAATTTTTATAACAACAAAGACAAAACAAAACAATACCATAAACACAACAAACATATAACAAGTACAATTTCAAAATCTTATTTTCTTATACCTTACTTCCCCGACTTCCTCATACCTCCCCTTTCTGTATTCCAATTTCTAATCAGCTATTCAGCAAGTCCTTCCCTTATTTTGACTTAAATTTTGATTTTACTCTCTTTAACTTATCCAATACCGCTGATAACCACTTATTTTCAAATCCAACGTCATTTTAACATTCATTAATTTTACAAAATCTCTTTAAATAGTCCTTAAATTTCTTCCAATCTTCTTCCGCCGTTTCTCTTCCCTGGTTTCGGATTCTGCTCGTCATCTCTGCCAGACCCATGTAGTCGATCACCTTCATCTGCCATTCTTCCAGGGTGGGTAAATCTTGTGTCTTCCAGTACTTTGCGATGAGTATTCTTGCTGCTGTTGTAGCATACATAAAGAAAGTCATATCCTTCTTTAACACCCCCTGGCTGACAATACCCAAGAGAAAGGCCTCTGGTTTCTTCGGGAAGGTATATTTAAACACCTTTTTCAACTCATTATATATCATTTCACAGAAAGCCTTAATCTTAGGGCATGTCCACCAAAGGTGAAAGAATGCACCTTCATTTTCTTTACATTTCCAACACTTGTTATCAGGCAAATGGTAGATTTTTGCAAGCTTGACTGGGGTCATGTACCACCTATAAATCATTTTCATAACATTTTCTCTTAAGGCATTACATGCCGTAAATTTCATCCCGGTGGTCCACAACTTTTCCCAGTCAGCAAACATAATGTTATGACCAATGTCCTGAGCCCACTTAATCATTGCCGATTTAACCGTTTCATCCTGAGTATTCCATTTCAGCAGCAAGTTATACATTTTTGATAAATTTTTAGTACTGGATTCTAACAACTCAAACTCCAATTTTGATTTTTTCACCTGAAAGCCAAATTTCCTGTCCATCTTAAAGACCTCTATTATTTGGTAATAGTGAAGCCAATCTCTCACTTTCCCTTTTAGTTTCTCAAAACTCTGCAATTTTGATCTGTCCCCTTCGTGTTCTAAAATTTCACAGTATCTCGGCCATCTAGATTCCATATTAAGCTTCTTAACAGCCTTAGCTTCCATTGGTGACAACCATCTTGGGGTTCTATTTTCCAACAAATCTTTGTATCTAGTCCAAACATTAAATAGTGCTTTCCTGACAATATGATTTTTAAAACCTTTATGAGCTTTAACCTTGTCATACCACAGATATGCACGCCACCCAAAAATGTTATTAAAACCTTCCAAATCCAAAATGTCTGTATTCTCAAGAAGTAGCCAGTCCTTCAGCCAGCAGAATGCTGCCGCTTCATAGTAAAGTTTGAAGTCTGGCAGGGCAACCCCCTCCCTTTCCTTAGCATCAGTTAAAATCTTAAACTTAATTCTGGGCTTCTTGCCCTGCCAGACAAACCTAGATATATCTTTCTGCCACTTCTTGAAACAGTCCATCTTGTCAATAATCTGCAATGTTTGGGGAAAAAAACAACAACATTCTTGGCAATACATTCATCTTTATAACCGCAATTCGACCCAACAAGGAAAGCTTCAAGTTCGACCAGATTTCTAGATCTTTTTTCACTTCTGTCCAAACTTTCTCATAGTTATCTTTAAATAAATTCACATTCTTAGCTGTCATGTTTATGCCCAAATACTTCACTTTCTTAACCATATTTAACCCTGTCTCATTCTGAAACCTTTCTTTTTCAAAAGGTGTTAAATTTTTCTCCAATACCTTAGTTTTTAATTTGTTCAATTTAAATCCTGCGACATGGCCAAATTCTTGTATTAATTCCAATACCCTTTTCGTACTAGCGTCCGGTTCTTGTAATGTAAGTACCAGGTCATCTGCAAACGCTCTCAATTTGTATTGTTTAGCTCCGACCTGAATCCCTTTTACCAACTGGTCCCTTCTAATCATGTTAAGCAAAACCTCCAGGACTGATATAAAAAGTAATGGAGAGATTGGGCACCCCTGACGTGTTCCTTTTTCTATCTTGAACTCTTCTGTAAGCACATTATTTACAATTAATTTTGCTTTCTGTTCAGAGTATATTGCACCTATACCATTTTCAAACCCTTGGCCTACCCCCATCCCCCGGAGATTCTTCATCATAAAACTCCAAGAAATGTTGTCAAAGGCTTTCTCGGCATCCACAAATATCAAAACTGCCTTAGTGTTAATGTCCACTTCCAACTTTTCCAAAATGTCAATTATATTCCTTACATTGCCCGACAAGTGTCTTTTCGGGAGAAAGCCCGCTTGATCTCCATGAATCTCCTCCATCAAAACTCTTTTCAATCTCTTTGCTAAAGTGTCAGCAAAAATTTTATAATCCACATTTAATAACGAGATGGGTCAGTATAAACTCACCACATATGAACAACCTGCAGATAAACGCAGACTTGCCATGGACAAATTCAGTGATACAGTGGTACCTCGGGTTAACATACACTTCAGGTTACAGACTCTGCTTGTAGCCTTTTTAGCCTCGGGTGAGAAGAGCTTTGCGCCCAGGACGGGGAAATGGGAGTCAACAGACACTCAAGGAATAGTTTCAGAGAAAAGCTTTATTCTGCCATCCGGGGTGGCAGAAGGAGCAAGTGTGATAGATTCACAAAACAAGCATGAGTTCACAGCCATTTGCGCAGAGCATATATTCCCCTTCCAGTTCCCTCCCCTTTCTCCTCCTCCTCAAGAGTCCTGCCCCATTGTGATGAAATTCCAGTGCCTGTCTTCGGAGAACTTCCAGACATTAGTGACAAAGATGCCTCCAGTGCTGAAGGACACGAAGAAGAAGTGGTTCTTGAAGATGATGCTCCACATCCATTTTCCCAAAAGGAGTTGAATGATCTAGTTCGCGACCTCAGCTTGTCAAAAGACTCTGCCGAACTGTTGGCATCCAGATTGAAGGGGGAAAAAACTCCTCTCTGACATCAGCTTCTTCCGCAACAGGCATCAAGAGTACCTCCATTTTTTCTCAGAAGACAAGGACTTGGTGTACTGTGCAGATATTGCGCAGCTTCTGCTCAAGCTTGGAGTGCCACAGTATGAACCCAAAGATTGGAGACTGTTCATTGACAGCAGCAAGCGATCACTGAAATGTGTTCTGCTACACAACGGCAACCAGTTTGCCTCTATACCCCTGGCTCACTCGACTACACTGAAGGAGAACTATGAAGCAGTGAAGTATGTGCTGGAGAAAATTGGTTATGGTCAGCATAAGTGGTTTATTTGTGTTGACCTGAAGATGGTGAACTTTTTGTTGGGACAACAGTCTGGCTTCAACAAGTACCCATGTTTTCTGTGCATGTGGGATAGTAGGGACCGTGCTCAGCATTACACGAAGAAGGACTGGCCTGTGCGGGAGGAATTGGTGCCTTGCAAAGAAAGGAACGTCATCAACGACCCTCTGGTGGACAGAGACAGAATACTCTTCCCACCGCTGCACATCAAGCTCGGCTTAATCAAGCAGTTCACCAAAGGCTCTGGACAAGGATGGTGACTGCTTCACTTGTGGCAGGATTGACCATGGAGAAGTTGAAAGCTGGCATCTTTGACGGTCCTCAGATCCGTCAGCTCATCAGAGATCCAGAGTTCCGAAACTCAATGAACGAAATGGAACTGGAAGCGTGGAAGGCATTTGTTCTGGTAGTGAAGAACTTTCTAAGCAACAATAAGGTCAGAAACTATGCAGAACTTGTCAACAACATGCTGACTGCTTTCAGAAACCTGGGCTGCAACATGAGCGTCAAGATGCACTGCCTATTTTCACATATGGACCGGTTTCCTGAGAACCTGGGTTCAATGAGTGACGAGCAGGGGGAGAGATTCCATCAGGACATGAAAGAGATGGAGACCAGGTATCAGGGTCGCTGGGACGCAGTCATGATGGCTGACTACTGTTGGACTCTGAAGAGAGACCTCCCTGCCGCTGAGCATTCCAGGAGTTCCAAGAAACGGAAGTTCAAGCCCTGAAGTTTGAAAAATGGTGAAGCAACGTGCAATTTATGTGTTCTTACCTTTATCAATGCCCACCATTCAGTTTACAGTAATCGATGTTTCTATCAGGTAATCAATATATGTTGTTGGAAAAACATTATTTTCTCTTAAAAACATATTTAGGATGATATGTGTTGACAAAAATCAGCTGATAATGCCACAAAATGTAATCGGTTTTGTCACAAGATCTGATTTTTTACAAATCAACATAGCACAACAACCTGACCTGATGGAGAGAAACGGATGCCATTTCCTGATTCAGCAGTGCAAAAATACCCTAAATCAATTGTAGAAATCTAGACAACATTCAAAAGGTAAAAAATTGTTGCCCAGTGTATAATTTAACATCTTTTGGGGGCAATTCCAAACCTGTTATTCCAAGAAGAAAGGCCTCTGGTTTCTTTATAAATGTATATTTCAACATTTTTTTCAATTCATTATAAATCTTTTCCCAGAAGTCTTTCACCTTGGGGCAGGTCCACCACATATGATAGAAGGTACCTTCTTTTTCTTTACCTTTCCAGCAATGGTTATCACAGTTATGATAAATCTATGATAATTTAACAGGGGTCAGATACCATCTATACATCATTTTCATTATGTTTTCCTTTAGTACAGTACATGCAGTGAACTTGACCCCTTTCTTCCACAATCTTTCCCAATCCTCAAACATTATGTTATGTCCTACATGTCTTGCCCAATCTATCACCACTGATTTAACTTGTTCATCCTTCGTATGCCACTCTAACAATGGGAAATGTAGTGTTTTCAAAGCCCCCCCCCCCCCAATGTTGCAGGGGGCATTCTCTGGGTGTTTGGTGCTGCTTCGGAGTGAATCAGATGACATTGGACCTTTGGAGAAATCGTGACCCTGTGGGTTAGGGCACTTAAGCCTCATTTTTTTGGGGGGGGCGCCATAAAACGTGGGGTTTTCACTGCCATGGATCACAAAACGGCTGCTGTTTTGTGCAAAGCTGGTAGATTGAGAAACTTGTATTTTATTTTTATTTTTAAAAAGATAAACTAAAGGTGTGTGCTTACAGGTAAACAGATACCAGTGTGCATGCCCATTATGACCTCAGGCAAGAATCAAGAAAATACAGGTGGTCCCTCTTAACTGACATTCTGAACTGAACAGAACTGAAGGGAGGGGCTGGTTCTGGAGCCAAGCTGTTTAGATTGGGTTTGGGTGGATGCGAAGAGGATGCCTCCAACTTCTTGGGCTTTGCTTCTCAACTTATTCTGCCTTCTGGGACCCCCCAGCCCAAGACCAACCACCTCTTGGATAGGTGAGCATGCAGATATTTTGGAATGTGAGTGTGGGGCAGGATGACCGCGTATGAAAGCTCCTTTGAGCACAAGTGCTGGCCCCCCTTTTCTCTCCCATGGAGGCCCTGAACTGGCCAGCTCCTGGTTCAGGGCCTCCAAGGGAGAGAAAAGGGAACCTCAGTTACTCTTTGCCTTCTGAGGACACTGTCTCACTCCCAGCAGAGCCCCAAGACTTACGGCTGCTGCTCTAACAGCCTCAGGACATCCAAGGGATCATGAGCAAAGCACACAAGCCCTGCCCGCCAGATGTGAAGCACTCTACGGAGAGAATTTGGGTTTTTTAACTGGCTGAACAGAGTTTCAGCCCTTGGGGAATTTGATTTCTTAAACATACACCTTCCCCTTCCTTGTGTCCCTGGGGAGAAAAGCCAATCCTGCTTTCTTCCTTTGGTAATTTAATCAGAGGAAATAAACTCTTTCAGTGGTCTAATAGATTTGCTGAATCATGAATTCTCTACATGCACAGAGGCTATACCTCTTGAAACCCCAAAGATGGGCAAGATGGGGCATTTCTCTCCACCTGGCTCCACCGGATATTGCTGATGGCCAATGAAAGGCCAAGTAGGGATTCCTAGTGGGGGATGTTGCTGTGGTATATTGGAGGAGCAGGGCCAGGAGGCTAACTTGGACACCTGAGAACACAAAAAAGCAGCAGCAAAACAACTACATGTTTCCTTTTAAATGGGCCTTCCTGCTGAGTGTAAAGCATAGATCCTCCTTTTTTAAGGGAAAAGGGAGAGAAGGCTTCTCCCAAAGTGTTAGAAGGCCACAAATAATGTAACAATAGAACAAAACAAATGTGCCGTTTCATGTGATACAGAATCCTATGTGCAAATCTGTTAGATTGAGAAATTTGTACTAAATAAGAAAAAAAAATTAAAGGTGTGTGCTTGCAGGTAAACAGATTGGAGATTTTCTGCAAGATCTTGTGAGATCTCATTGAAGTCTTGCAAGATGTCCAGGAGAGCAAAATATGTATTGAGATTTGGGAGAGATCTTGCATGCTCTTTCAGGGACCAAAGCCATCACTGCTGCAGCGCCAAAGGCAGGTGGCTAAGGGGTGGTGAGTGTCCCACGGGGCGAAATGGGATGTACCCCCCCTCAAGCTCAGGATTCCAGAACTAACAACTGTCAGTTGGGAGGGACGGAAGGCAAGGACCCACAGCCCAGGTGGGGCTCGCTAGCTTGGGGAGGAGGTGTGTGATTCCTCAGCTGGAGTAGATGCAGGACAGTTGAGGCTCACATGCCTCATCACCGCAAAAGCTATAACTGGAAAGCTGAATTATGATTTTCAAGTTTATACATTTCAATAATTTTGCAGTCATTTTAGCATTTCAAAACTTGACTTCCTTCCCCCTCTTTCTGCAGTTCTTTAAATTGATTCTCCATATCTTATGCATATCCAAATTACCTCAATTTCTTCATTTATGCATCTGCTTTAAATAGATAATCTTATTAAACTGCAGGTTATTCCAATAATCCTGCCAATGTTCTTATCTGTTTACAGTTTGTAACTATTCATTCAACCATTTCCATTCTTTAATAAAAAGTTTGTTCTCTTGCTCCTAGAAACGGTCAGCATGTGACAGAGGCCACATCCTGGGAACGGTTTGACTGGCCACCTAAACCAGGTGAGAGCAGCCAAGGAATCTCAAATGCTCAGGAACTTCCCCTGTGTGCCAAGACGGGCTCCAGCAGATTGAGCGGACAAGACCAAGCGTGGGCCCAGTGGTCAAGAAGGTGGTTTCTGCAATGCTGTGGAGGGAAGTGAGGGGCAGATGGGGCTCATCCACCTATAAAGATAGCCCATCGAAGAGAAGGAAAACTCTGATCCTAATTTGCCTTGTGGGATATCTTTGGGAGCTGAAAAGGCTAAGGAGTAAAGCCTACACAAATCTGGAGTGGAGTCCCTCAGGCGGTTGGATGGCGCCGTTTACAACCCCTTCTGACATCTCCTGCAGCCCAACTGGTGCCTAACTCTGCTTTCCTTGGAGACACATCTGCAAGGCCAAGACAGGGAGTCTTGTCATCTGGGAAGCCCAGGACCTCCAGACACACTGCCCAGTCTTGCTCCCTGGAGAGGTCACTTTGGGACTGCTGACACCGTTGCTTGACTTTTGACCTCACCCCCGGAGGCGCACTCCATTGCTTCTCAAGACAGACAAATGCCAACATTAAAAAACTATTTGAAAGAATTTTATTTCATTCAAAAAAGACAATCTGGCATGTGATTAGGACAGTGGTTTTCAGACAACGGGTGACACGTTTATTGATCCAGTTTGGAAGGCTCTGTCTTGTCTTCGCACATGCGCAGTTCCATCTAGGAGCAACAACAAGGGAAGGAGCCAAACTGTCAACTCCTGCAGCGAGACTCAGGATTTCCACTCATGCTCACAAACGTAGGAAAAAGCACCGCCTAGGATAAAAGGATGATCAGAGAATAGCATGTTTGTAAAGGAACTTGATTAGAATAATAATGATGATGATGATTTTTATTTTATTTTTCTATTTGGGTTTGTGGGGAAGGGGGGGACTGGGTCTTGGTGGGGAGGGAGATCTGTGCTGGAGTTGCTGGCCTCACTGCTGTCGCTGCCCGGAAGAGAGAAGAAGAGAAAATATTTTTAATCTTTCCATTTCTTATTATGTTGACAACCCATCTTTCCTTCAAGGATCTCCAGATGGCTTACGCTATTCTCCCTTTCTTTAATTATATTTACTTCCTCATTCCGTTTCTCTTCCAATATCTCTTCCTCCTCCTCCTCGGAGACCAGGGGGTGGATTTTAGGGGCACAACAGCAGGAGGCCAGCAGCTCGCACAGCCTGCCACACTGGCCATTCTCTCTTTCAACAGCCTTGGAGAACAACTGAGTAGGCATCTAGAGCGTCAACTGAACAGGCATGTGGATCAGCTAGTCACTGGGCACAGTCTATTCTTTTGGAGGGGGCTTTCCCCAGTTTCCATTTATAAGAAGTTTGAAAGGTTGCCTCTTTATAAAGTCTGTTTCCTTGTGACGAGAGACCACACTGGAGACTCAGTGTTTTTGAAATATATCAAGGTAGAGGGACTCCTGACCATTAGGTCCAGTCGTGGCCGACTCTGGGGTTGCAGCGCTCATCTTGCTTTATTGGCGGACCGGTCATGAACAGCTTCCGGGTCATGTGGCCAGCATGACTAAGCTGCTTCTGAACCAGAGCAGCGCACGGAAACGCCCTTTACCTTCCCGCCGGAGCATTACCTATTTATCTACTTGCCCTTTGACGTGCTTTTGAACTGCTAGGTTGGCAGGAGCAGGGACCGAGCAACGGGAGTTCACTCCGTCGTGGGGATTCGAACCGCCAGCCTTCTGATAGGCAAGTCCTAGGCTCTGTGGTTTAACCCACAGTGCCACCCGCATCCCTATTATTTATTTATTTAGATACTTGGGTTTTGGGCGAAGGGAGAACTGGGTCTTGGAGTGGGGTAGAGCTGTACTGGAGCTGCTGGCCTCACTGCTATCGCTGCCTGGAAGAGAAATGAAGAGAAATGAAGAGAAAGAATTCTTAATTTTTTCATTGATTACTACATTGATGGCCCATCTTTCCTGCAAGGATCTCCAGGTGGCTTGCGTTATTCTCCCTTCCTCCCTTCCTCATCCCATCCCTGAACTCTTCTTGAATCAGGGAGCTGCCTCCCCCCATCCCAGTGATCCAGATTCTCTCTGGCCTCCCTGTTCCTCAAGAACAAAGATCAACACTCCCCATCTATAGATCGGTGGCATCCATCCCCTGGTCGCTTGGTCTTACATAAATTGTTTTCACCTTCACTAAAGATTCCTTCTCATCTTCATAACCATCACTTCATCCTCCCATTTCTCTTCCAATATCTCTTCCTCCTCCTCCTCACAGACCAGGGGATGGATCTTTGGCACGTGACAGCAGGAGACCAGCAGCTCACGCAGCCAATCTTTATAAACTAATCTAACCATGACATGGTTCCCTATGTTTCTGAATCTTGAGGGATAGTAAAAGAAACAGAATGCAGAAGGAATTAGGAATCCTACTTATACTTTAGATGAAGAAAGTCTCTTCATTACACCAGAAAACGTATTTCCTTTCTCACAAACTACCTCCTCAAGCTAAAGATGCTCATCTTTAATTTTATAGTCCCTTTCCTCTTTTGTGCAGTTCTGCCCCTCCTTTCGCCACTTTTCTTCTCTTCCCGATTCTCCAATTAGTCCAGCCGTTTCTCCTAGACCACGCTATGCCATCTTTGCCATCTTTATAGGTTAGTGTTTAATATAAGTTCAATATTAAAAGTGTTGCCTTCTCTTTTACCTTTGTTTTCCAGTAACTTCCACTCTTTTACCACAAACAGCGCTGACAATCCAAGTCTTTTAACTCAGTCTCTTTCGCTGGGCTCACGCCACTTCAAAGTAAAAAACAAGTTAAGTCCTTGAATTCCGCTTCTTTTAATGGGCTAGTACTCCTGCTGCAGAGTGAAATTTGAATCTGTCTTCCTTTTCTTACTGGTACTTGTTAGAGAAATCTTTGCTTATGCTTACGTATAATGAGAAAGATTTCCAATATGTTTAAGATAAAATCTACCATTCTTTACTCTTTATGTGCTAGTCTTTTGGGTCTGTTTCTGAGCAGTTCAGTTTGTATTAATAAGTCTCACAGACCCTCTTCTCCTCAAGCTCTCCTTGTTAGCTGCCGTTCTTACCCTTTGGGACTTTGAGGCTTGCTGCTGAGGATTGCTCGTGTCCTTGCGTCTAGGTACTCTCTGTCGACTCACCTCCTGGTTAGGACGTGGGCTTCGAAGGGTTCCTTTTTTGACGCTGCCAGACAATGTCAGCCCTGGGCCACGCCCAGAGCCTTTTTGGGGGTCGTGTAGCCTCCGCGTTGCCCCCCAAAGTTCCCTCTAACAGCTGCTAGGCGCAGAGAACCCACGAAGCACATCCACAACGGAGGGCGGAAAAACCGGAAGCCCTTACATACCAGGTTTGGGAGGGGGATTTGGTCTGCGATAGGCTTTTTCCGTAGGGACACGGGTGGCCACAGAGCCTAGGGCTTGCTGATCAGAAGGTCGGCAGTTCGAATCCCCGCGACGGGGTGAGCTCCCGCTGCTCGGTCCCAGCACCTGCCAACCTAGCAGTTCGAAAGCACAAAGTCGAAGTAGATAAATACCGTATTTTTCGCTCTATAGGACGCTATTTCCCCCCTCCAAAAATTAAGGGGAAATGATCAAAGCAGCAGAAATAAGAGATGATTGGATTCCTTTAAGAGCTCAAAGCATGGGTACCCCCAACAAAAATTTAAAATTCGGTTTTGTAATTTGGAACTAATGTGATTTGATTGGTTTGCTAATAAAAATATATTATAAAAAAAACAAAAATTAAGGGAAAATTTGTGTGCGCCCTATGGAGTGAATGCAGGCTGCGCAGCTAAGGCCAAAGCCAGAGCAGGGAGAAGGAGCGCTGCGCAGCGCTCCGTCTCGCTGTTCTAGCTTGGGGTTAGCTGCGCAAAGCCTCCGCAGGGAAGCAGGGTGAAGCCCCCCTGCTGCCCTGCGAAGGCTTCAAAGGCCGTCCCCAAAGCCAGAACAGTGAGGCGGAGCGCTGCGCAGCGCTCCGTCTCACTGTTCTAGCTTGGGGATGGCTGCGCAAAGCCTCCGCAGGACAGCGGGGTGCCTTCACCCCGCTGCTCTGCAGAGGCTTCAAAGGCTGCACTCCGTTGGCTTCAGGCAGCTATCCGCAAGCTTTCGGAGCGCAGCAGGAGTTCCCGCTGTACTTCGAAGGCTTGCGGATAGCCACCTGAAGTCACCTAGCAGTTCGAAAGTGGAAGTAGATAAATACCGTATTTTTCACTCTATAGGACACACTTTTCCCCCTCCAAAAATTAAGGGAAAATGATCAAAGCAGCAGAAATTAGAGATGATTGGATCCCTTTCTGAGCTCGAAGCATGGGTACCCCCAACCAAAATTTAAAATTCAGTTTTGTAATTTGGAACTATTGTGATTTGATTGGTTTGCTAATAAAAAATATATTATAAAAAAAACAAAAATTAAGGGAAAATTTGTGTGCGCCCTATGGAGTGAATGCAGGCTGCGCAGCTAAGCCCAAAGCCAGAGCAGGCAGAAGGAGCGCTGCGCGGTGCTCCGTCTCACTGTTCTAGCTTGGGGATGGCTGCACAAAGCCTCCGCAGGGCAGCGGGGTGCCTTCACCCCGCTGCTCTGCGGAGGCTTCAAAGGCTGCACTCTGGGGGCTTCAGGCAGCTATCCGCAAGCCTTCCAAGCGCAGCAGGAGTTCCCGCTGCACTCAGAAGGCTTGCGGATAGCCGCCTGAAGCCTGGAGAGCGAGAGGGGTCGGTGCACATTTTTCCCTCTCTGCGCAGTGCCCCTTCAGCGAAGCGGGAGGAGAAATGGAAGGGGCTCCATTTCTCCTGCCGCTTCGCTGAAGGGACACTGAGCAGAGAGGGAGAGAATCCCCCCCCCTGTTCTCCCCCTCCTATAATCCGGTGCGTCTTATGGTCCGGTGCGTCCTATAGAGCCAAAAATACGGTAGGTGCCGTTCTGTCGGGAAGGTAAACAGCCTTTCCGTGCACTGCTCTGCTTTTGCCAGAAGCGGCTTCGTCATCCTGGCCACATGACCCGGAAGCTGTACGCCGGCTCCCTCAGCGTATAGAGCGAGATGAGCGCGCAACCCTAGGGTCGTCCGCGACTGGACCTAACGGTCAGGGGTCCCTGTACCTTTACTTAGGCTTTTTCCAGATTGCCTTACTGCCCTATGTTTCTAAATCCTGAGGGAGAGCAAAAGAAGCAGAATGCAGAAAGAATTAGACATTCTACTTACACTCAAGAAGAAGAAATCTTTATTTTGCCGGAAAACATCATTACTTCTCACAAACCACCTCCTTTCTCCTGAACTATCCTCAAGTAGTTGCTCTTCCCAAAGTCCTCAGCCAAGTCACTCAGCAGGGGGACGTGTCACAATGGAGGCCCTGACCCTGTTGCTTTAGCTACCTTGCTTAACAATGTGAATTGTTCCCCTTAACATTAATTTTTCAAATATATCTTCCAGTGGGTTTTTATTTTATTTATTTAGGAAGGATCTAGAGCTGGCTTCATCCAGCACGGTGCATTTCTGGACAGGACAGGAAACACCTAGCAAACACACACTTTTCAACATGGCGGTGTCACCAAGGAAAAACACTCCTGGCCTAGACTATGGCTGCTGTTTCTCAATTAATTGTAAAAAATGACCCTTCTCAACATCCTGTAATCATCTGTCCAGTATTAGGATGGACAGGAGCAGGACTTCACCCTTAGACCCCCTCATCCCCCTGTTTCTTTCTGTTTCTGCCCAGTGTCTTCTGCCAATCAACAGCTTTCCTTAGCTTGCAAGGAAGTGAAATGTTATGAGTTACTTGGTGCCAGACTCCCCTTTGCCATGAGTTTCTGGGTGCCAGGCACTGAACCCCTGGACACTGAACATCTGGGGAATTGATCTAAGCTGTACCCCAAGCACTACATTTGATTGTTGGTTATTAAAAACTGATTGAAACCATTTTATTTCATTCACAAAAGAAATTTTGACATGTGATTATGATAACAGTTTATATAATAAAGGTGACACGTTTATTGATCCTTTTTGTAAGTTATTATTTGTCTACTTTAATGTATTTTTATATATATTAATCAGTAAGGGGGTGGGGTGGGAAGCAGTTTTGCATATGGAACTGGTGGATGGCTGTCATTAATCCAGATCTATTTCATAGAATCATAGAAACTTATAGCTGGAAGGGACACCAAGGGTCATCTAGTCCAACCCCCTGGGATGCAGGAATCTCAGCAAAAGCATCCATGGCAGACGGCCACCCAACCTCTGCTTAGTAACCTCCAAGGAAGGAGTTTCCACCACCTCTCATGGGAATCTGTTCCAATGCCAAACAGCCCTTACTGTCAGAAAGTTTTTATGAATGTTTAGTCTACTTTCTTATAACTTGAATCCATGGGTTCGAGTCCTACCATCTAGAGCAGGAGAAAACAAGCTTGTTCCCTCTTCCATGTGACAGCCCTTAAGATATTGGAAGATGGCTGTCAGATCTCCTCTCAGTTTCCTCTTTTCCAGGCCAAACCTACCCAGCTCCTTCAAGTGTTTCTCTTCAATCTTAGTTTCCAGACCCTTGGTTGTCTTGGTTGCCCTCCTCTGCACACATTCCAGCTTGTCAACATCCTTCTTGAATGATGCTGCCCAGAACTGGACACAGGACTCCAGGTGTGGCCTGACCAAGGTAGGAGAGGGTAGGACTTGGACTTTGTTTCATCAGGACCCTGGACTTCCATAGATGCAATCTAGAACAGCGTTACCATTTTCTGCTGCTGCACATTCCTTGTGGCTGAGGCTCAGGGTAACGCCCCCGGGACCTTTCAGTTCATGGTGTCCATGGAGGCGCAGGTCAATTCTGTGTCCAGGGCAGCTGTTGACCAGCTTCATCTAGTACGCAGGCTGAGACCCTATCTGCCTGCGGATTGCCTCGCCAGAGTGGTGCATGCTCTGGTTATCTCCCGCTTGGATTACTGCAATGCGCTCTACGTGGGGCTACCTTCGAAGGTGACCCGGAAACTACAACTAATCCAGAATGCGGCAGCTAGACTGGTGACTGGGAGTGGCCCCCGAGACCTACATTGGCTCTCAGTATGTTTCCGGGCACAATTCAAAGTGTTGGTGCTGACCTTTAAAGCCCTAAACGGCCTCAAAGGCCCAGTATACCTGAAGGAGCGCCTCCACCCCCATCATTCTGCCTGGACACTGAGGTCCAGCGCTGAGGGCCTTTTGGCGGTTCCCTCCCTACGAGAAGCCAAGTTACAGGGTAGTGATGCCTGCCCTGTGGAACCCCCTCCCACCAGATGTCAAAGAGATAAACAGCTACCTGACATTTAGAAGACATCTGAAGGCAGCCCTGTTCTGGGAAGCTTTGAATGTTTGACAGACTTTTTTATTTTAATATTTTGTTGGAAGCTGCCCAGAGTGGCTGGGTATAAATAATAAATTATTATTATTATATTATGATGATGACTGTGAGGTGTTACAAGTCATTAACTTCAAGCCACACTGCCATGCCTTTGAAGACACAAACCATCCCAGCTTTTCAGAGCTGGCTATCATGGCTTCTTTAATCTTTGTGTATTGCTCCACCATGTGGCTGAATCATATAAAGCACTGACTTTTACATATCTCTTGACCTCTAATTGCAAGAAGATCTCGTTAACTTGGATTATAATCTTTATAAATTGGAGTTGTGGAGCAGGTCCTCGAGAGGGGGGGGGGGCTCCCACCATTCCTCCTCAGTCCAGCCCCTGACAACCATGTGGGTTACGGCGTCGAGGGCTCATTTTGTGGGGCGATGTGAAACGTAGTGTTTTCACCCCCAAACCTTGCAGGGGGCATTCTCTGGGTGTTTGGCGCCACTTTGGAGTGAATTGGACAACGTCTGACTTGGGGAGAAATTGGGATCCCGTGAGTTAGGGCGCCAAAGGCTCATTTTTGGGGGTGCCATGAAATGTGGGGTTTTCACTGCCAAACATTTCAGGGGGTCTTTAGCAGGTGTTTGCCGTTGCTTTGTTGTGAATCCTAAGACATCGGGTTTTCAGCGAAATCGTGGCCACCATATCTATCCTGACAGATGATTTGGCCTGTCACCCTTGTGTGGAAGTAAAGGATGAGATTCCCCTACTACTCCGCCTGGGGTCTCCAATGTGGTGCACCCAGCCTCCACTCACACTATTCCTATGCTGGGGGATTTGGGGGTGGTTTGTGGGGATGTTATGTACTGAGTTGAATAGGATCCAAAATGCTACAGTCTGATTGGTCCTAGAACAATAGGATCCAACATGCAGCAGTCTGATTGGTCCTAGAACAATGCAGCAGTCTGGTCCGCAGGAGCCACCCAATCCAGCTCCAGGTGGAAGTGAATCCACAACCTGATTGGCCTACAGGAGAATCCCAGAATTAGCCAATCACGTGCAGCCCATTGTGTAAATAATGTATATAAAGCAGATATTGTGGGGGAACTTTCATTCCTCGCTACTATGAGCTGAATATAGAGCATGAAATCCACTCTGGACTCCGAGTATATTTCAGGGGAAGAGCTGTTTGGGATATTTCCTGCTTGTGAATTATTATTTGTGTGTGTGTGTGTGTGTGTGTGTGTGTGTGTTTGTGTGTGTGTGTGTATATGTGTGTAAAACACATGCCTAAAGCTTTAAATCTGGGATGGGCATGGAAGTTCCGAGGTGGGCCATCAGGTGGCACTGCAGGCCATGCTCCAGTTGCTGCTGCTGCTGCTGCTACAGGTGCCAGTAAGTCTCGCATTTTCAACCTCTTCCTCCTCCATTGCACTGGCTAAATGATTCCTTGCTGGACTCCCATCGCTGAGGCCAAATGTACCTTTACCGAGCAAAATATCCGTTCGAATTATACACCCAGCACATGGAACCTGACAAAGGGGCAATACAAGTGGACTCTCTGTGCCCTTACCACAGTAAAAAGACTGATACTGGTGAGCTGGAAAAATAAAAATGCGTCTCCCTTCTATGATTGGATTGAAGACTTCTACAAACTCACCACATATGAATAGATTTTTTTTATTAGGAATTTTTATAACAACAAAGACAAAACAAAACAATACCATAAACACAACAAACATATAACAAGTACAATTTCAAAATCTTATTTTCTTATACCTTACTTCCCCGACTTCCTCATACCTCCCCTTTCTGTATTACAATTTCTAATCAGCTATTCAGCAAGTCCTTCCCTTATTTTGACTTAAATTTTGATTTTACTCTCTTTAACTTATCCAATACCGCTGATAACCACTTATTTTCAAATCCAACGTCATTTTAACATTCATTAATTTTACAAAATCTCTTTAAATAGTCCTTAAATTTCTTCCAATCTTCTTCCGCCGTTTCTCTTCCCTGGTTTCGGATTCTGCTCGTCATCTCTGCCAGACCCATGTAGTCGATCACCTTCATCTGCCATTCTTCCAGGGTGGGTAAATCTTGTGTCTTCCAGTACTTTGCGATGAGTATTCTTGCTGCTGTTGTAGCATACATAAAGAAAGTCATATCCTTCTTTAACACCCCCTGGCTGACAATACCCAAGAGAAAGGCCTCTGGTTTCTTCGGGAAGGTATATTTAAACACCTTTTTCAACTCATTATATATCATTTCACAGAAAGCCTTAATCTTAGGGCATGTCCACCAAAGGTGAAAGAATGCACCTTCATTTTCTTTACATTTCCAACACTTGTTATCAGGCAAATGGTAGATTTTTGCAAGCTTGACTGGGGTCATGTACCACCTATAAATCATTTTCATAACATTTTCTCTTAAGGCATTACATGCCGTAAATTTCATCCCGGTGGTCCACAACTTTTCCCAGTCAGCAAACATAATGTTATGACCAATGTCCTGAGCCCACTTAATCATTGCCGATTTAACCGTTTCATCCTGAGTATTCCATTTCAGCAGCAAGTTATACATTTTTGATAAATTTTTAGTACTGGATTCTAACAACTCAAACTCCAATTTTGATTTTTTCACCTGAAAGCCAATTTTCCTGTCCATCTTAAAGACCTCTATTATTTGGTAATAGTGAAGCCAATCTCTCACTTTCCCTTTTAGTTTCTCAAAACTCTGCAATTTTGATCTGTCCCCTTCGTGTTCTAAAATTTCACAGTATCTCGGCCATCTAGATTCCATATTAAGCTTCTTAACAGCCTTAGCTTCCATTGGTGACAACCATCTTGGGGTTCTATTTTCCAACAAATCTTTGTATCTAGTCCAAACATTAAATAGTGCTTTCCTGACAATATGATTTTTAAAACCTTTATGAGCTTTAACCTTGTCATACCACAGATATGCACGCCACCCAAAAATGTTATTAAAACCTTCCAAATCCAAAATGTCTGTATTCTCAAGAAGTAGCCAGTCCTTCAGCCAGCAGAATGCTGCCGCTTCATAGTAAAGTTTGAAGTCTGGCAGGGCAAACCCCCCCCTTTCCTTAGCATCAGTTAAAATCTTAAACTTAATTCTGGGCTTCTTGCCCTGCCAGACAAACCTAGATATATCTTTCTGCCACTTCTTGAAACAGTCCATCTTGTCAATAATCTGCAATGTTTGAAAAAAAAACAACATTCTTGGCAATACATTCATCTTTATAACCGCAATTCGACCCAACAAGGAAAGCTTCAAGTTCGACCAGATTTCTAGATCTTTTTTCACTTCTGTCCAAACTTTCTCATAGTTATCTTTAAATAAATTCACATTCTTAGCTGTCATGTTTATGCCCAAATACTTCACTTTCTTAACCACATTTAACCCTGTCTCATTCTGAAACCTTTCTTTTTCAAAAGGTGTTAAATTTTTCTCCAATACCTTAGTTTTTAATTTGTTCAATTTAAATCCTGCGACATGGCCAAATTCTTGTATTAATTCCAATACCCTTTTCGTACTAGCGTCCAGTTCTTGTAATGTAAGTACCAGGTCATCTGCAAACGCTCTCAATTTGTATTGTTTAGCTCCGACCTGAATCCCTTTTACCAACTGGTCCCTTCTAATCATGTTAAGCAAAACCTCCAGGACTGATATAAAAAGTAATGGAGAGATTGGGCACCCCTGACGTGTTCCTTTTTCTATCTTGAACTCTTCTGTAAGCACATTATTTACAATTAATTTTGCTTTCTGTTCAGAGTATATTGCACCTATACCATTTTCAAACCCTTGGCCTACCCCCATCCCCCGGAGATTCTTCATCATAAAACTCCAAGAAATGTTGTCAAAGGCTTTCTCGGCATCCACAAATATCAAAACTGCCTTAGTGTTAATGTCCACTTCCAACTTTTCCAAAATGTCAATTATATTCCTTACATTGCCCGACAAGTGTCTTTTCGGGAGAAAGCCCGCTTGATCTCCATGAATCTCCTCCATCAAAACTCTTTTCAATCTCTTTGCTAAAATGTCAGCAAAAATTTTATAATCCACATTTAATAACGAGATGGGTCGGTATAAACTCACCACATATGAACAACCTGCAGATAAACGCAGACTTGCCATGGACAAATTCAGTGATACAGTGGTACCTCGGGTTAACATACACTTCAGGTTACAGACTCTGCTTGTAGCCTTTTTAGCCTCGGGTGAGAAGAGCTTTGCGCCCAGGACGGGGAAATGGGAGTCAACAGACACTCAAGGAATAGTTTCAGAGAAAAGCTTTATTCTGCCATCCGGGGTGGCAGAAGGAGCAAGTGTGATAGATTCACAAAACAAGCATGAGTTCACAGCCATTTGCGCAGAGCATATATTCCCCTTCCAGTTCCCTCCCCTTTCTCCTCCTCCTCAAGAGTCCTGCCCCATTGTGATGAAATTCCAGTGCCTGTCTTCGGAGAACTTCCTGACATTAGTGACGAAGATGCCTCCAGTGCTGAAGGACACGAAGAAGAAGTGGTTCTTGAAGATGATGCTCCACATCCATTTTCCCAAAAGGAGTTGAATGATCTAGTTCGCAACCTCAGCTTGTCAAAGGACTCTGCCGAACTGTTGGCATCCAGATTGAAGGGGGAAAAAACTCCTCTCTGACATCAGCTTCTTCCGCAACAGGCATCAAGAGTACCTCCGTTTTTTCTCAGAAGACAAGGACTTGGTGTACTGTGCAGATATTGCGCAGCTTCTGCTCAAGCTTGGAGTGCCACAGTATGAACCCAAAGATTGGAGACTGTTCATTGACAGGAGCAAGCGATCACTGAAATGTGGTTTATTTGTGTTGACCTGAAGATGGTGAACTTTTTGTTGGGACAACAGTCTGGCTTCAACAAGTACCCATGTTTTCTGTGCATGTGGGATAGTAGGGACCGTGCTCAGCATTACACAAAGAAGGACTGGCCTGTGCGGGAGGAATTGGTGCCTTGCAAAGAAAGGAACGTCATCAACGACCCTCTGGTGGACAGAGACAGAATACTCTTCCCACCGCTGCACATCAAGCTCGGCTTAATCAAGCAGTTCACCAAAGGCTCTGGACAAGGATGGTGACTGCTTCACTTGTGCCAGGATTGACCATGGAGAAGTTGAAAGCTGGCATCTTTGACGGTCCTCAGATCCGTCAGCTCATCAGAGATCCAGAGTTCAGAAACTCAATGAACGAAATGGAACTGGAAGCGTGGAAGGCATTTGTTCTGGTAGTGAAGAACTTTCTAAGCAACAGTAAGGTCAGAAACTATGCAGAACTTGTCAACAACATGCTGACTGCTTTCAGAAACCTGGGCTGCAACATGAGCGTCAAGATGCACTACCTATTTTCACATATGGACCGGTTTCCTGAGAACCTGGGTTCAATGAGTGACGAGCAGGAGGAGAGATTCCATCAGGACATGAAAGAGATGGAGACCAGGTATCAGGGTCGCTGGGACGCAGTCATGATGGCTGACTACTGTTGGACTCTGAAGAGAGACCTCCCTGCCGCTGAGCATTCCAGGAGTTCCAAGAAACGGAAGTTCAAGCCCTGAAGTTTGAAAAATGGTGAAGCAACGTGCAATTTATGTGTTCTTACCTTTATCAATGCCCACCATTCAGTTTACAGTAATCAATGTTTCTATCAGGTAATCAATATATGTTGTTGGAAAAACATTATTTTCTCTTAAAAACATATTTAGGATGATATGTGTTGACAAAAATCAGCTGATAATGCCACAAAATGTAATCAATTTTGTCACAAGATCTGATTTTTTACAAATCAACATAGCACAACAACCTGACCTGATGGAGAGAAACGGATGCCATTTCCTGATTCAGCAGTGCAAAAAGACCCTAAATCAATTGTAGAAATCTAGACAACATTCAAAAGGTAAAAAATTGTTGCCCAGTGTATAATTTAACATCTTTTGGGGGCAATTCCAAACCTGTTATTCCAAGAAGAAAGGCCTCTGGTTTCTTTATAAATGTATATTTCAACATTTTTTTCAATTCATTATAAATCTTTTCCCAGAAGTCTTTCACCTTGAGGCAGGTCCACCACATATGATAGAAGGTACCTTCTTTTTCTTTACCTTTCCAGCAATGGTTATCACAGTTATGATAAATCTTTGATAATTTAACAGGGGTCAGATACCATCTATACATCATTTTCATTATGTTTTCCTTTAGTACAGTACATGCAGTGAACTTGACCCCTTTCTTCCACAATCTTTCCCAATCCTCAAACATTATGTTATGTCCTACATGTCTTGCCCAATCTATCACCACTGATTTAACTTGTTCATCCTTCGTATGCCACTCTAACAATGGGAAATGTAGTGTTTTCAAAGCCCCCCCCCCCAATGTTGCAGGGGGCATTCTCTGGGTGTTTGGTGCTGCTTTGGAGTGAATCAGATGACATTGGACCTTTGGAGAAATCGTGACCCTGTGGGTTAGGGCACTGAAGCCTCATTTTTTTGGGGGGGCGCCATAAAACGTGGGGTTTTCACTGCCATGGATCACAAAACGGCTGCTATTTTGTGCAAAGCTGGTAGACTGAGAAACTAGTATTTTATTTTTATTTTTAAAAAGATAAACTAAAGGTGTGTGCTTACAGGTAAACAGATACCAGTGTGCATGCCCATTATAACCTCAGGCAAGAATCAAGAAAATACAGGTGGTCCCTCTTAACTGACATTCTGAACTGAACAGAACTGAAGGGAGGGGCTGGTTCTGGAGCCAAGCTGTTTAGATTGGGTTTGGGTGGATGCGAAGAGGATGCCTCCAACTTCTTGGGCTTTGCTTCTCAACTTATTCTGCCTTCTGGGACCCCCCAGCCCAAGACCAACCACCTCTTGGATAGGTGAGCATGCAGATATTTTGGAATGTGAGTGTGGGGCAGGATGACCGCATATGAAAGCTCATTTGAGCACTAGTGCTGGCCCCCCTTTTCTCTCCCATGGAGGCCCTGAACTGGCCAGCTCTTGGTTCAGGGCCTCCAAGGGAGAGAAAAGGGAACCTCAGTTACTCTTTGCCTTCTGAGGACAATGTCTCACTCCCAGAGCCCCAATACTTACGGCTGCTGCTCTAACAGCCTCAGGACATCCAAGGGATCATGAGCAAAGCACACAAGCCCTGCCCGCCAGATGTGAAGCACTGTACGGAGAGAATTTGGGTTTTTTAACTGGCTGAACAGAGTTTCAGCCCTTGGGGAATTTGATTTCTTAAACATACACCTTCCCCTTCCTTGTGTCCCTGGGGAGAAAAGCCAATCCTGCTTTCTTCCTTTGGTAATTTAATCAGAGGAAATAAACTCTTTCAGTGGTCTAATAGATTTGCTGAATCATGAATTCTGTACATGCACAGAGGCTATACCTCTTGAAACCCCAAAGATGGGCAAGATGGGGCATTTCTCTCCACCTGGCTCCACCGGATATTGCTGATGGCCAATGAAAGCCCAAGTAGGGATTCCTAGTGGGGGATGTTGCTGTGGTATAGTGGAGGAGCAGGGCCAGGAGGCTAACTTGGACACCTGAGAACACAAAAAAGCAGCAGCAAAACAACTACATGTTTCCTTTTAAATGGGCCTTCCTGCTGAGTGTAAAGCATAGATCCTCATTTTTTAAGGGAAAAGGGAGAGAAGGCTTCTCCCAAAGTGTTAGAAGGCCACAAATAATGTAACAATAGAACAAAACAGATGTGCCGTTTCATGGGATACAGAATCCTATGTGCAAATCTGTTAGATTGAGAAATTTGTACAAAATAAGAAAAAAAAATTAAAGGAGTGTGCTTGCAGGTAAACAGATTGGAGATTTTCTGCAAGATCTTGTGAGATCTCATTGAAGTCTTGCAAGATGTCTAGGAGAGCAAAATATGTATTGAGATTTGGGAGAGATCTTGCATGCTCTTTCAGGGACCAAAGCCATCACTGCTGCAGCGCCAAAGGCAGGTGGCTAAGGGGTGGTGAGTGTCCCACGGGGCGAAATGGGATGTACCCCCCCTCAAGCTCAGGATTCCAGAACTAATAACTGTCAGTTGGGAGGGACGGAAGGCAAGGACCCACAGCCCAGGTGGGGCTCGCTAGCTTGGGGAGGAGGTGTGTGATTCCTCAGCTGGAGTAGATGCAGGACAGTTGAGGCTCACATGCCTCATCACCGCAAAAGCTATAACTGGAAAGCTGAATTATGATTTTCAAGTTTATACATTTCAATAATTTTGCAGTCATTTTAGCATTTCAAAACTTGACTTCCTTCCCCCTCTTTCTGCAGTTCTTTAAATTGATTCTTCATATCTTATGCATATCCAAATTACCTCAATTTCTTCATTTATGCATCTGCTTTAAATATATAATCTTATTCAACTGCAGGTTATTCCAATAATCCTGCCAATGTTCTTATCTGTTTACAGTTTGTAACTATTCATTAAACCATTTCCATTCTTTAATAAAAAGTTTGTTCTCTTGCTCCTAGAAACGGTCAGCATGTGACAGAGGCCACATCCTGGGAACGGTTTGACTGGCCACCTAAACCAGGTGAGGGCAGCCAAGGAGTCTCAAATGCTCAGGAACTTCCCCTGTGTGCCAAGACGGGCTCCAGCAGATTGAGCGGACAAGACCAAGCGTGGGCCCAGTGGTCAAGAAGGTGGTTTCTGCAATGCTGTGGAGGGAAGTGAGGGGCAGATGGGGCTCATCCACCTATAAAGATAGCCCATCGAAGAGAAGGAAAACTCTGATCCTAATTTGCCTTGTGGGATATCTTTGGGAGCTGAAAAGGCTAAGGAGTAAAGCCTACACAAATCTGGAGTGGAGTCCCTCAGGCGGTTGGATGGCGCCGTTTACAACCCCTTCTGACAACTCCTGCAGCCCAACTGGTGCCTAACTCTGCTTTCCTTGGAGACCCATCTGCAAGGCCAAGAGAGGGAGTCTTGTCATCTGGGAAGCCCAGGACCTCCAGACACACTGCCCAGTCTTGCTCCCTGGAGAGGTCACTTTGGGACTGCTGACACCGTTGCTTGACTTTTGACCTCACCCCCGGAGGCGCACTCCATTGCTTCTCAAGACAGACAAATGCCAACATTAAAAAACTATTTGAAAGAATTTTATTTCATTCAAAAAAGACAATCTGGCATGTGATTAGGACAGTGGTTTTCAGACAACGGGTGACACGTTTATTGATCCAGTTTGGAAGTCTCTGTCTTGTCTTCGCACATGCGCAGTTCCATCTAGGAGCAACAACAAGGGAAGGAGCCAAACTGTCGACTCCTGCAGCGAGACTCAGGATTTCCACTCATGCTCACAAACGTAGGAAAAAGCACCGCCTAGGATAAAAGGATGATCAGAGAATAGCATGTTTGTAAAGGAACTTGATTAGAATAATAATGATGATGATGATTTTTATTTTATTTTTCTATTTGGGTTTGTGGGGAAGGGGGGGACTGGGTCTTGGTGGGGAGGGAGATCTGTGCTGGAGTTGCTGGCCTCACTGCTGTCGCTGCCCGGAAGAGAGAAGAAGAGAAAATATTTTTAATCTTTCCATTTATTATTATGTTGACAACCCATCTTTCCTTCAAGGATCTCCAGGTGGCTTACGCTATTCTCCCTTTCTTTAATTACATTTACTTCCTCATTCCATTTCTCTTCCAATATCTCTTCCTCCTCCTCCTCGCAGACCAGGGGGTGGATTTTAGGGGCACGACAGCAGGAGGCCAGCAGCTCGCACAGCCTGCCACACTGGCCATTCTCTCTTTCAACAGCCTTGGAGAACAACTGAGTAGGCATCTAGAGTGTCAACTGAACAGGCATGTGGATCAGCTAGTCACTGGGCACAGTCTATTCTTTTGGAGGGGGCTTTCCCCAGTTTCCATTTATAAGAAGTTTGAAAGGTTGCCTCTTTATAAAGTCTGTTTCCTTGTGACGAGAGACCACACTGGAGACTCAGTGTTTTTGAAATATATCAAGGTAAAGGGACTCCTGACCATTAGGTCCAGTCGTGGCCGACTCTGGGGTTGCAGCGCTCATCTTGCTTTATTGGCAGACCGGTCATGAACAGCTTCCGGGTCATGTGGCCAGCATGACTAAGCTGCTTCTGAACCAGAGCAGCGCACGGAAACGCCCTTTACCTTCCCGCCGTAGTGGTACCTATTTATCTACTTGCACTTTGACGTGCTTTTGAACTGCTAGGTTGGCAGGAGCAGGGACCGAGCAACGGGAGTTCACTCTGTCGTGGGGATTCGAACCGCCAGCCTTCTGATAGGCAAGTCCTAGGCTCTGTGGTTTAACCCACAGCGCCACCCGCATCCCTATTATTTATTTATTTAGATACTTGGGTTTTGGGCGTAGGGAGAACTGGGTCTTGGAGTGGGGTAGAGCTATACTGGAGCTGCTGGACTCACTGCTATCGCTGCCTGGAAGAGAAATGAAGAGAAATGAAGAGAAAGAATTCTTAATTTTTTCATTGATTACTACATTGATGGCCCATCTTTCCTGCAAGGATCTCCAGGTGGCTTGCGTTATTCTCCCTTCCTCCCTTCCTCATCCCATCCCTGAACTCTTATTGAATCAGGGAGCTGCCTCCCCCCATCCCAGTGATCCAGATTCTCTCTGGCCTCTCTGTTCCTCAAGAACAAAGATCAACACTCCCCATCTATAGATCGGTGGCATCCATCCCCTGGTCGCTTGGTCTTACATAAATTGTTTTCACCTTCACTAAAGATTCCTTCTGATCTTCATAACCATCACTTCATCCTCCCATTTCTCTTCCAATATCTCTTCCTCCTCCTCCTCACAGACCAGGGGATGGATCTTTGGCACGTGACAGCAGGAGACCAGCAGCTCACGCAGCCAATCTTTATAAACTAATCTAACCATGACATGGTTCCCTATGTTTCTGAATCTTGAGGGATAGTAAAAGAAACAGAATGCAGAAGGAATTAGGAATCCTACTTATACTTTAGATGAAGAAAGTCTCTTCATTACACCAGAAAACGTATTTCCTTTCTCACAAACTACCTCCTCAAGCTAAAGATGCTCATCTTTAATTTTATAGTCCCTTTCCTCTTTTGTGCAGTTCTGCCCCTCCTTTCGCCACTTTTCTTCTCTTCCCGATTCTCCAATTAGTCCAGCCGTTTCTCCTAGACCACGCTATGCCATCTTTGCCATCTTTATAGGTTAGTGTTTAATATAAGTTCAATATTAAAAGTGTTGCCTTCTCTTTTACCTTTGTTTTCCAGTAACTTCCACTCTTTTACCACAAACAGCGCTGACAATCTAAGTCTTTTAATTCAGTCTCTTTCGCTGGGCTCACGCCACTTCAAAGTAAAAAACAAGTTAAGTCCTTGAATTCCGCTTCTTTTAATGGGCTAGTACTCCTGCTGCAGAGTGAAATTTGAATCTGTCTTCCTTTTCTTACTGGTACTTGTTAGAGAAATCTTTGCTTATGCTTACGTATAATGAGAAAGATTTCCAATATGTTTAAGATAAAATCTACCATTCTTTACTCTTTATGTGCTAGTCTTTTGGGTCTGTTTCTGAGCAGTTCAGTTTGTATTAATAAGTCTCACAGACCCTCTTCTCCTCAAGCTCTCCTTGTTAGCTGCCGTTCTTACCCTTTGGGACTTTGAGGCTTGCTGCTGAGGATTGCTCGTGTCCTTGCGTCTAGGTACTCTCTGTCGACTCACCTCCTGGTTAGGACGTGGGCTTCGAAGGGTTCCTTTTTTGACGCTGCCGGACAATGTCAGCCCTGGGCCACGCCCAGAGCCTTTTTGGGGGTCGTGTAGCCTCCGCGTTGCCCCCCAAAGTTCCCTCTAACAGCTGCTAGGCGCAGAGAACCCACGAAGCACATCCACAACAGAGGGCGGAAAAACCGGAAGCCCTTACATACCAGGTTTGGGAGGGGGATTTGGTCTGCGATAGGCTTTTTCCGTAGGGACACGGGTGGCCACAGAGCCTAGGGCTTGCTGATCAGAAGGTCGGCAGTTCGAATCCCCGCGACGGGGTGAGCTCCCGCTGCTCGGTCCCAGCACCTGCCAACCTAGCAGTTCGAAAGCACAAAGTCGAAGTAGATAAATACCGTATTTTTCGCTCTATAGGACGCTATTTCCCCCCTCCAAAAATTAAGGGGAAATGATCAAAGCAGCAGAAATAAGAGATGATTGGATTCCTTTAAGAGCTCAAAGCATGGGTACCCCCAACAAAAATTTAAAATTCGGTTTTGTAATTTGGAACTAATGTGATTTGATTGGTTTGCTAATAAAAATATATTATAAAAAAATCAAAAATTAAGGGAAAATTTGTGTGCGCCCTATGGAGTGAATGCAGGCTGCGCAGCTAAGCCCAAAGCCAGAGCAGGGAGAAGGAGCGCTGCGCAGCGCTCCGTCTCGCTGTTCTAGCTTGGGGTTAGCTGCGCAAAGCCTCCGCAGGGAAGCAGGGTGAAGCCCCCCTGCTGCCCTGCGAAGGCTTCAAAGGCCGTCCCCAAAGCCAGAACAGTGAGGCGGAGCGCTGCGCAGCGCTCCGTCTCACTGTTCTAGCTTGGGGATGGCTGCGCAAAGCCTCCGCAGGACAGCGGGGTGCCTTCACCCCGCTGCTCTGCAGAGGCTTCAAAGGCTGCACTCCGTTGGCTTCAGGCAGCTATCCGCAAGCTTTCGGAGCGCAGCAGGAGTTCCCGCTGTACTTCGAAGGCTTGCGGATAGCCACCTGAAGTCACCTAGCAGTTCGAAAGTGGAAGTAGATAAATACCGTATTTTTCACTCTATAGGACACACTTTTCCCCCTCCAAAAATTAAGGGAAAATGATCACAGCAGCAGAAATTAGAGATGATTGGATCCCTTTCTGAGCTCGAAGCATGGGTACCCCCAACCAAAATTTAAAATTCGGTTTTGTAATTTGGAACTATTGTGATTTGATTGGTTTGCTAATAAAAAATATATTATAAAAAAAACAAAAATTAAGGGAAAATTTGTGTGCGCCCTATGGAGTGAATGCAGGCTGCGCAGCTAAGCCCAAAGCCAGAGCAGGCAGAAGGAGCGCTGCGCGGTGCTCCGTCTCACTGTTCTAGCTTGGGGATGGCTGCACAAAGCCTCCGCAGGGCAGCGGGGTGCCTTCAGCCCGCTGCTCTGCGGAGGCTTCAAAGGCTGCACTCTGGGGGCTTCAGGCAGCTATCCGCAAGCCTTCCAAGCGCAGCAGGAGTTCCCGCTGCATTCAGAAGGCTTGCGGATAGCCGCCTGAAGCCTGGAGAGCGAGAGGGGTCGGTGCACATTTTTCCCTCTCTGCGCAGCGCCCCTTCAGCGAAGCGGGAGGAGAAATGGAAGGGGCTCCATGTCTCCTGCCGCTTCGCTGAAGGGACACTGAGCAGAGAGGGAGAGAATCCCCCCCCCCCCTGTTCTCCCCCTCCTATAATCCGGTGCGTCTTATGGTCTGGTGCGTCCTATAGAGCCAAAAATACGGTAGGTGCCGTTCTGTCGGGAAGGTAAACAGCCTTTCCGTGCACTGCTCTGCTTTTGCCAGAAGCGGCTTCGTCATCCTGGCCACATGACCCGGAAGCTGTACGCCGGCTCCCTCAGCCTATAGAGCGAGATGAGCGCGCAACCCTAGAGTCGTCCGCGACTGGACCTAACGGTCAGGGGTCCCTGTACCTTTACTTAGGCTTTTTCCAGATTGCCTTACTGCCCTATGTTTCTAAATCCTGAGGGAGAGCAAAAGAAGCAGAATGCAGAAAGAATTAGACATTCTACTTACACTCAAGAAGAAGAAATCTTTATTTTGCCGGAAAACATCATTACTTCTCACAAACCACCTCCTTTCTCCTGAACTATCCTCAAGTAGTTGCTCTTCCCAAAGTCCTCAGCCAAGTCACTCAGCAGGGGGACGTGTCACAATGGAGGCCCTGACCCTGTTGCTTTAGCTACCTTGCTTAACAATGTGAATTGTTCCCCTTAACATTAATTTTTCAAATATATCTTCCAGTGGGTTTTTATTTTATTTATTTAGGAAGGATCTAGAGCTGGCTTCATCCAGCACGGTGCATTTCTGGACAGGACAGGAAACACCTTGCAAACACACACTTTTCAACATGGCGGTGTCACCAAGGAAAAACACTCCTGGCCTAGACTATGGCTGCTGTTTCTCAATTAATAGTAAAAAATGACCCTTCTCAACATCCTGTAATCATCTGTCCAGTATTAGGTTGGACAGGAGCAGGACTTCACCCTTAGACCCCCTCATCCCCCTGTTTCTTTCTGTTTCTGCCCAGTGTCTTCTGCCAATCAACAGCTTTCCTTAGCTTGCAAGGAAGTGAAATGTTATGAGTTACTTGGTGCCAGACTCCCCTTTGCCATGAGTTTCTGGGTGCCAGGCACTGAACCCCTGGACACTGAACATCTGGGGAATTGATCTAAGCTGTACCCCAAGCACTACATTTGATTGTTGGTTATTAAAAACTGATTGAAACCATTTTATTTCATTCACAAAAGAAATTTTGACATGTGATTATGATAACAGTTTATATAATAAAGGTGACACGTTTATTGATCCTTTTTGTAAGTTATTATTTGTCTACTTTAATGTATTTTTATATATATTAATCAGTAAGGGGGTGGGGTGGGAAGCAGTTTTGCATATGGAACTGGTGGATGGCTGTCATTAATCCAGATCAATTTCATAGAATCATAGAAACTTATAGCTGGAAGGGACACCAAGGGTCATCTAGTCCAACCCCCTGGGATGCAGGAATCTCAGCAAAAGCATCCATGGCAGACGGCCACCCAACCTCTGCTTAGTAACCTCCAAGGAAGGAGTTTCCACCACCTCTCATGGGAATCTGTTCCAATGCCAAACAGCCCTTACTGTCAGAAAGTTTTTATGAATGTTTAGTCTACTTTCTTATAACTTGAATCCATGGGTTCGAGTCCTACCATCTAGAGCAGGAGAAAACAAGCTTGTTCCCTCTTCCATGTGACAGCCCTTAAGATATTGGAAGATGGCTGTCAGATCTCCTCTCAGTTTCCTCTTTTCCAGGCCAAACCTACCCAGCTCCTTCAAGTGTTTCTCTTCAATCTTAGTTTCCAGACCCTTGGTTGTCTTGGTTGCCCTCCTCTGCACACATTCCAGCTTGTCAACATCCTTCTTAAATGATGATGCCCAGAACTGGACACAGGACTCCAGGTGTGGCCTGACCAAGGTAGGAGAGAGTAGGACTTGGACTTCCTTTCACCAGGACCCTGGACTTCCATAGATGCAATCTAGAACAGCGTTACCATTTTCTGCTGCTGCACATTCCTTGTGGCTGAGGCTCAGGGTAACGCCCCCGGGACCTTTCAGTTCATGGTGTCCATGGAGGCGCAGGTCAATTCTGTGTCCAGGGCAGCTGTTGACCAGCTTCATCTAGTACGCAGGCTGAGACCCTATCTGCCTGCGGATTGCCTCGCCAGAGGGGTGCATGCTCTGGTTATCTCCCGCTTGGATTACTGCAATGCGCTCTACGTGGGGCTACCTTTGAAGGTGACCCGGAAACTACAACTAATCCAGAATGCGGCAGCTAGACTGGTGACTGGGAGTGGCCCCTGAGACCTACATTGGCTCTCAGTATGTTTCCGGGCACAATTCAAAGTGTTGGTGCTGACCTTTAAAGCCCTAAACGGCCTCAAAGGCCCAGTATACCTGAAGGAGCGCCTCCACCCCCATCATTCTGCCTGGACACTGAGGTCCAGCGCTGAGGGCCTTTTGGCGGTTCCCTCCCTACGAGAAGCCAAGTTACAGGGTAGTGATGCCTGCCCTGTGGAACCCCCTCCCACCAGATGTCAAAGAGATAAACAGCTACCTGACATTTAGAAGACATCTGAAGGCAGCCCTGTTCTGGGAAGCTTTGAATGTTTGACAGACTTTTTTATTTTAATATTTTGTTGGAAGCTGCCCAGAGTGGCTGGGTATAAATAATAAATTATTATTATTATATTATGATGATGACTGTGAGGTGTTACAAGTCATTAACTTCAAGCCACACTGCCATGCCTTTGAAGACACAAACCATCCCAGCTTTTCAGAGCTGGCTATCATGGCTTCTTTAATCTTTGTGTATTGCTCCACCATGTGGCTGAATCATATAAAGCACTGACTTTTACATATCTCTTGACCTCTAATTGCAAGAAGATCTCGTTAACTTGGATTATAATCTTTATAAATTGGAGTTGTGGAGCAGGTCCTCGAGAGGGGGGGGGGGCTCCCACCATTCCTCCTCAGTCCAGCCCCTGACAACCATGTGGGTTACGGCGTCGAGGGCTCATTTTGTGGGGCGATGTGAAACGTAGTGTTTTCACCCCCAAACCTTGCAGGGGGCATTCTCTGGGTGTTTGGCGCCACTTTGGAGTGAATTGGACAACGTCTGACTTGGGGAGAAATTGGGATCCCGTGAGTTAGGGCGCCAAAGGCTCATTTTTGGGGGTGCCATGAAATGTGGGGTTTTCACTGCCAAACATTTCAGGGGGTCTTTAGCAGGTGTTTGCCGTTGCTTTGTTGTGAATCCTAAGACATCGGGTTTTCAGCGAAATCGTGGCCACCATATCTATCCTGACAGATGATTTGGCCTGTCACCCTTGTGTGGAAGTAAAGGATGAGATTCCCCTACTACTCCGCCTGGGGTCTCCAATGTGGTGCACCCAGCCTCCACTCACACTATTCCTATGCTGGGGGATTTGGGGGTGGTTTGTGGGGATGTTATGTACTGAGTTGAATAGGATCCAAAATGCTACAGTCTGATTGGTCCTAGAACAATAGGATCCAACATGCAGCAGTCTGATTGGTCCTAGAACAATGCAGCAGTCTGGTCCGCAGGAGCCACCCAATCCAGCTCCAGGTGGAAGTGAATCCACAACCTGATTGGCCTACAGGAGAATCCCAGAATTAGCCAATCACTTGCAGCCCATTGTGTAAATAATGTATATAAAGCAGATATTGTGGGGAAACTTTCATTCCTCGCTACTATGAGCTGAATATAGAGCATGAAATCCACTCTCGACTCCGAGTATATTTCAGGGGAAGAGCTGTTTGGGATATTTCCTGCTTGTGAATTATTATTTGTGTGTGTGTGTGTGTGTTTGTGTGTGTGTGTGTATATGTGTGTAAAACACATGCCTAAAGCTTTAAATCTGGGATGGGCATGGAAGTTCCGAGGTGGGCCATCAGGTGGCACTGCAGGCCATGCTCCAGTTGCTGCTGCTGCTGCTGCTACAGGTGCCAGTAAGTCTCGCATTTTCAACCTCTTCCTCCTCCATTGCACTGGCTAAATGATTCCTTGCTGGACTCCCATCGCTGAGGCCAAATGTACCTTTACCGAGCAAAATATCCGTTCGAATTATACACCCAGCACATGGAACCTGACAAAGGGGCAATACAAGTGGACTCTCTGTGCCCTTACCACAGTAAAAAGACTGATACTGGTGAGCTGGAAAAATAAAAATGCGTCTCCCTTCTATGATTGGATTGAAGACTTCTACAAACTCACCACATATGAATAGATTTTTTTTATTAGGAATTTTTATAACAACAAAGACAAAACAAAACAATACCATAAACACAACAAACATATAACAAGTACAATTTCAAAATCTTATTTTCTTATACCTTACTTCCCCGACTTCCTCATACCTCCCCTTTCTGTATTCCAATTTCTAATCAGCTATTCAGCAAGTCCTTCCCTTATTTTGACTTAAATTTTGATTTTACTCTCTTTAACTTATCCAATACCGCTGATAACCACTTATTTTCAAATCCAACGTCATTTTAACATTCATTAATTTTACAAAATCTCTTTAAATAGTCCTTAAATTTCTTCCAATCTTCTTCCGCCGTTTCTCTTCCCTGGTTTCGGATTCTGCTCGTCATCTCTGCCAGACCCATGTAGTCGATCACCTTCATCTGCCATTCTTCCAGGGTGGGTAAATCTTGTGTCTTCCAGTACTTTGCGATGAGTATTCTTGCTGCTGTTGTAGCATACATAAAGAAAGTCATATCCTTCTTTAACACCCCCTGGCTGACAATACCCAAGAGAAAGGCCTCTGGTTTCTTCGGGAAGGTATATTTAAACACCTTTTTCAACTCATTATATATCATTTCACAGAAAGCCTTAATCTTAGGGCATGTCCACCAAAGGTGAAAGAATGCACCTTCATTTTCTTTACATTTCCAACACTTGTTATCAGGCAAATGGTAGATTTTTGCAAGCTTGACTGGGGTCATGTACCACCTATAAATCATTTTCATAACATTTTCTCTTAAGGCATTACATGCCGTAAATTTCATCCCGGTGGTCCACAACTTTTCCCAGTCAGCAAACATAATGTTATGACCAATGTCCTGAGCCCACTTAATCATTGCCGATTTAACCGTTTCATCCTGAGTATTCCATTTCAGCAGCAAGTTATACATTTTTGATAAATTTTTAGTACTGGATTCTAACAACTCAAACTCCAATTTTGATTTTTTCACCTGAAAGCCAATTTTCCTGTCCATCTTAAAGACCTCTATTATTTGGTAATAGTGAAGCCAATCTCTCACTTTCCCTTTTAGTTTCTCAAAACTCTGCAATTTTGATCTGTCCCCTTCGTGTTCTAAAATTTCACAGTATCTCGGCCATCTAGATTCCATATTAAGCTTCTTAACAGCCTTAGCTTCCATTGGTGACAACCATCTTGGGGTTCTATTTTCCAACAAATCTTTGTATCTAGTCCAAACATTAAATAGTGCTTTCCTGACAATATGATTTTTAAAACCTTTATGAGCTTTAACCTTGTCATACCACAGATATGCACGCCACCCAAAAATGTTATTAAAACCTTCCAAATCCAAAATGTCTGTATTCTCAAGAAGTAGCCAGTCCTTCAGCCAGCAGAATGCTGCCGCTTCATAGTAAAGTTTGAAGTCTGGCAGGGCAAACCCCCCCCCCCTTTCCTTAGCATCAGTTAAAATCTTAAACTTAATTCTGGGCTTCTTGCCCTGCCAGACAAACCTAGATATATCTTTCTGCCACTTCTTGAAACAGTCCATCTTGTCAATAATCTGCAATGTTTGAAAAAAAAAACAACATTCTTGGCAATACATTCATCTTTATAACCGCAATTCGACCCAAGAAGGAAAGCTTCAAGTTCGACCAGATTTCTAGATCTTTTTTCACTTCTGTCCAAACTTTCTCATAGTTATCTTTAAATAAATTCACATTCTTAGCTGTCATGTTTATGCCCAAATACTTCACTTTCTTAACCACATTTAACCCTGTCTCATTCTGAAACCTTTCTTTTTCAAAAGGTGTTAAATTTTTCTCCAATACCTTAGTTTTTAATTTGTTCAATTTAAATCCTGCGACATGGCCAAATTCTTGTATTAATTCCAATACCCTTTTCGTACTAGCGTCCGGTTCTTGTAATGTAAGTACCAGGTCATCTGCAAACGCTCTCAATTTGTATTGTTTAGCTCCGACCTGAATCCCTTTTACCAACTGGTCCCTTCTAATCATGTTAAGCAAAACCTCCAGGACTGATATAAAAAGTAATGGAGAGATTGGGCACCCCTGACGTGTTCCTTTTTCTATCTTGAACTCTTCTGTAAGCACATTATTTACAATTAATTTTGCTTTCTGTTCAGAGTATATTGCACCTATACCATTTTCAAACCCTTGGCCTACCCCCATCCCCCGGAGATTCTTCATCATAAAACTCCAAGAAATGTTGTCAAAGGCTTTCTCGGCATCCACAAATATCAAAACTGCCTTAGTGTTAATGTCCACTTCCAACTTTTCCAAAATGTCAATTATATTCCTTACATTGCCCGACAAGTGTCTTTTCGGGAGAAAGCCCGCTTGATCTCCATGAATCTCCTCCATCAAAACTCTTTTCAATCTCTTTGCTAAAATGTCAGCAAAAATTTTATAATCCACATTTAATAACGAGATGGGTCGGTATAAACTCACCACATATGAACAACCTGCAGATAAACGCAGACTTGCCATGGACAAATTCAGTGATACAGTGGTACCTCGGGTTAACATACACTTCAGGTTACAGACTCTGCTTGTAGCCTTTTTAGCCTCGGGTGAGAAGAGCTTTGCGCCCAGGACGGGGAAATGGGAGTCAACAGACACTCAAGGAATAGTTTCAGAGAAAAGCTTTATTCTGCCATCCGGGGTGGCAGAAGGAGCAAGTGTGATAGATTCACAAAACAAGCATGAGTTCACAGCCATTTGCGCAGAGCATATATTCCCCTTCCAGTTCCCTCCCCTTTCTCCTCCTCCTCAAGAGTCCTGCCCCATTGTGATGAAATTCCAGTGCCTGTCTTCGGAGAACTTCCAGACATTAGTGACAAAGATGCCTCCAGTGCTGAAGGACACGAAGAAGAAGTGGTTCTTGAAGATGATGCTCCACATCCATTTTCCCAAAAGGAGTTGAATGATCTAGTTCGCGACCTCAGCTTGTCAAAGGACTCTGCCGAACTGTTGGCATCCAGATTGAAGGGGAAAAAACTCCTCTCTGACATCAGCTTCTTCCGCAACAGGCATCAAGAGTACCTCCGTTTTTTCTCAGAAGACAAGGACTTGGTGTACTGTGCAGATATTGCGCAGCTTCTGCTCAAGCTTGGAGTGCCACAGTATGAACCCAAAGATTGGAGACTGTTCATTGACAGCAGCAAGCGATCACTGAAATGTGTTCTGCTACACAACGGCAACCAGTTTGCCTCTATACCCCTGGCTCACTCGACTACACTGAAGGAGAACTATGAAGCAGTGAAGTATGTGCTGGAGAAAATTGGTTATGGTCAGCATAAGTGGTTTATTTGTGTTGACCTGAAGATGGTGAACTTTTTGTTGGGACAACAGTCTGGCTTCAACAAGTACCCATGTTTTCTGTGCATGTGGGATAGTAGGGACCGTGCTCAGCATTACACGAAGAAGGACTGGCCTGTGCGGGAGGAATTGGTGCCTTGCAAAGAAAGGAACGTCATCAACGACCCTCTGGTGGACAGAGACAGAATACTCTTCCCACCGCTGCACATCAAGCTCGGCTTAATCAAGCAGTTCACCAAAGGCTCTGGACAAGGATGGTGACTGCTTCACTTGTGGCAGGATTGACCATGGAGAAGTTGAAAGCTGGCATCTTTGACGGTCCTCAGATCCGTCAGCTCATCAGAGATCCAGAGTTCCGAAACTCAATGAACGAAATGGAACTGGAAGCGTGGAAGGCATTTGTTCTGGTAGTGAAGAACTTTCTAAGCAACAATAAGGTCAGAAACTATGCATAACTTGTCAACAACATGCTGACTGCTTTCAGAAACCTGGGCTGCAACATGAGCGTCAAGATGCACTACCTATTTTCACATATGGACCGGTTTCCTGAGAACCTGGGTTCAATGAGTGACGAGCAGGGGGAGAGATTCCATCAGGACATGAAAGAGATGGAGACCAGGTATCAGGGTCGCTGGGACGCAGTCATGATGGCTGACTACTGTTGGACTCTGAAGAGAGACCTCCCTGCCTCTGAGCATTCCAGGAGTTCCAAGAAACGGAAGTTCAAGCCCTGAAGTTTGAAAAATGGTGAAGCAACGTGCAATTTATGTGTTCTTACCTTTATCAATGCCCACCATTCAGTTTACAGTAATCGATGTTTCTATCAGGTAATCAATATATGTTGTTGGAAAAACATTATTTTCTCTTAAAAACATATTTAGGATGATATGTGTTGACAAAAATCAGCTGATAATGCCACAAAATGTAATCGGTTTTGTCACAAGATCTGATTTTTTACAAATCAACATAGCACAACAAGCTGACCTGATGGAGAGAAACGGATGCCATTTCCTGATTCAGCAGTGCAAAAATACCCTAAATCAATTGTAGAAATCTAGACAACATTCAAAAGGTAAAAAATTGTTGCCCAGTGTATAATTTAACATCTTTTGGGGGCAATTCCAAACCTGTTATTCCAAGAAGAAAGGCCTCTGGTTTCTTTATAAATGTATATTTCAACATTTTTTTCAATTCATTATAAATCTTTTCCGAGAAGTCTTTCACCTTGGGGCAGGTCCACCACATATGATAGAAGGTACCTTCTTTTTCTTTACCTTTCCAGCAATGGTTATCACAGTTATGATAAATCTTTGATAATTTAACAGGGGTCAGATACCATCTATACATCATTTTCATTATGTTTTCCTTTAGTACAGTACATGCAGTGAACTTGACCCCTTTCTTCCACAATCTTTCCCAATCCTCAAACATTATGTTATGTCCTACATGTCTTGCCCAATCTATCACCACTGATTTAACTTGTTCATCCTTCGTATGCCACTCTAACAATGGGAAATGTAGTGTTTTCAAAGCCCCCCCCCCCCAATGTTGCAGGGGGCATTCTCTGGGTGTTTGGTGCTGCTTTGGAGTGAATCAGATGACATTGGACCTTTGGAGAAATCGTGACCCTGTGGGTTAGGGCACTGAAGCCTCATTTTTTGGGGGGGGCGCCATAAAACGTGGGGTTTTCACTGCCATGGATCACAAAACGGCTGCTGTTTTGTGCAAAGCTGGTAGATTGAGAAACTTGTATTTTATTTTTATTTTTAAAAAGATAAACTAAAGGTGTGTGCTTACAGGTAAACAGATACCAGTGTGCATGCCCATTATGACCTCAGGCAAGAATCAAGAAAATACAGGTGGTCCCTCTTAACTGACATTCTGAACTGAACAGAACTGAAGGGAGGGGCTGGTTCTGGAGCCAAGCTGTTTAGATTGGGTTTGGGTGGATGCGAAGAGGATGCCTCCAACTTCTTGGGCTTTGCTTCTCAACTTATTCTGCCTTCTGGGACCCCCCAGCCCAAGACCAACCACCTCTTGGATAGGTGAGCATGCAGATATTTTGGAATGTGAGTGTGGGGCAGGATGACCGCGTATGAAAGCTCCTTTGAGCACAAGTGCTGGCCCCCCTTTTCTCTCCCATGGAGGCCCTGAACTGGCCAGCTCCTTGTTCAGGGCCTCCAAGGGAGAGAAAAGGGAACCTCAGTTACTCTTTGCCTTCTGAGGACACTGTCTCACTCCCAGCAGAGCCCCAAGACTTACGGCTGCTGCTCTAACAGCCTCAGGACATCCAAGGGATCATGAGCAAAGCACACAAGCCCTGCCCGCCAGATGTGAAGCACTCTACGGAGAGAATTTGGGTTTTTTAACTGGCTGAACAGAGTTTCAGCCCTTGGGGAATTTGATTTCTTAAACATACACCTTCCCCTTCCTTGTGTCCCTGGGGAGAAAAGCCAATCCTGCTTTCTTCCTTTGGTAATTTAATCAGAGGAAATAAACTCTTTCAGTGGTCTAATAGATTTGCTGAATCATGAATTCTGTACATGCACAGAGGCTATACCTCTTGAAACCCCAAAGATGGGCAAGATGGGGCATTTCTCTCCACCTGGCTCCACCGGATATTGCTGATGGCCAATGAAAGGCCAAGTAGGGATTCCTAGTGGGGGATGTTGCTGTGGTATAGTGGAGGAGCAGGGCCAGGAGGCTAACTTGGACACCTGAGAACACAAAAAAGCAGCAGCAAAACAACTACATGTTTCCTTTTAAATGGGCCTTCCTGCTGAGTGTAAAGCATAGATCCTCCTTTTTTAAGGGAAAAGGGAGAGAAGGCTTCTCCCAAAGTGTTAGAAGGCCACAAATAATGTAACAATAGAACAAAACAAATGTGCCGTTTCATGTGATACAGAATCCTATGTGCAAATCTGTTAGATTGAGAAATTTGTACTAAATAAGAAAAAAAAATTAAAGGTGTGTGCTTGCAGGTAAACAGATTGGAGATTTTCTGCAAGATCTTGTGAGATCTCATTGAAGTCTTGCAAGATGTCCAGGAGAGCAAAATATGTATTGAGATTTGGGAGAGATCTTGCATGCTCTTTCAGGGACCAAAGCCATCACTGCTGCAGCGCCAAAGGCAGGTGGCTAAGGGGTGGTGAGTGTCCCACGGGGCGAAATGGGATGTACCCCCCCTCAAGCTCAGGATTCCAGAACTAACAACTGTCAGTTGGGAGGGACGGAAGGCAAGGACCCACAGCCCAGGTGGGGCTCGCTAGCTTGGGGAGGAGGTGTGTGATTCCTCAGCTGGAGTAGATGCAGGACAGTTGAGGCTCACATGCCTCATCACCGCAAAAGCTATAACTGGAAAGCTGAATTATGATTTTCAAGTTTATACATTTCAATAATTTTGCAGTCATTTTAGCATTTCAAAACTTGACTTCCTTCCCCCTCTTTCTGCAGTTCTTTAAATTGATTCTCCATATCTTATGCATATCCAAATTACCTCAATTTCTTCATTTATGCATCTGCTTTAAATAGATAATCTTATTAAACTGCAGGTTATTCCAATAATCCTGCCAATGTTCTTATCTGTTTACAGTTTGTAACTATTCATTCAACCATTTCCATTCTTTAATAAAAAGTTTGTTCTCTTGCTCCTAGAAACGGTCAGCATGTGACAGAGGCCACATCCTGGGAACGGTTTGACTGGCCACCTAAACCAGGTGAGAGCAGCCAAGGAATCTCAAATGCTCAGGAACTTCCCCTGTGTGCCAAGACGGGCTCCAGCAGATTGAGCGGACAAGACCAAGCGTGGGCCCAGTGGTCAAGAAGGTGGTTTCTGCAATGCTGTGGAGGGAAGTGAGGGCAGATGGGGCTCATCCACCTATAAAGATAGCCCATCGAAGAGAAGGAAAACTCTGATCCTAATTTGCCTTGTGGGATACCTTTGGGAGCTGAAAAGGCTAAGGAGTAAAGCCTACACAAATCTGGAGTGGAGTCCCTCAGGCGGTTGGATGGCGCCGTTTACAACCCCTTCTGACATCTCCTGCAGCCCAACTGGTGCCTAACTCTGCTTTCCTTGGAGACACATCTGCAAGGCCAAGACAGGGAGTCTTGTCATCTGGGAAGCCCAGGACCTCCAGACACACTGCCCAGTCTTGCTCCCTGGAGAGGTCACTTTGGGACTGCTGACACCGTTGCTTGACTTTTGACCTCACCCCCGGAGGCGCACTCCATTGCTTCTCAAGACAGACAAATGCCAACATTAAAAAACTATTTGAAAGAATTTTATTTCATTCAAAAAAGACAATCTGGCATGTGATTAGGACAGTGGTTTTCAGACAACGGGTGACACGTTTATTGATCCAGTTTGGAAGGCTCTGTCTTGTCTTCGCACATGCGCAGTTCCATCTAGGAGCAACAACAAGGGAAGGAGCCAAACTGTCAACTCCTGCAGCGAGACTCAGGATTTCCACTCATGCTCACAAACGTAGGAAAAAGCACCGCCTAGGATAAAAGGATGATCAGAGAATAGCATGTTTGTAAAGGAACTTGATTAGAATAATAATGATGATGATGATTTTTATTTTATTTTTCTATTTGGGTTTGTGGGGAAGGGGGGGACTGGGTCTTGGTGGGGAGGGAGATCTGTGCTGGAGTTGCTGGCCTCACTGCTGTCGCTGCCCGGAAGAGAGAAGAAGAGAAAATATTTTTAATCTTTCCATTTCTTATTATGTTGACAACCCATCTTTCCTTCAAGGATCTCCAGGTGGCTTACGCTATTCTCCCTTTCTTTAATTATATTTACTTCCTCATTCCGTTTCTCTTCCAATATCTCTTCCTCCTCCTCCTCGCAGACCAGGGGGTGGATTTTAGGGGCACGACAGCAGGAGGCCAGCAGCTCGCACAGCCTGCCACACTGGCCATTCTCTCTTTCAACAGCCTTGGAGAACAACTGAGTAGGCATCTAGAGCGTCAACTGAACAGGCATGTGGATCAGCTAGTCACTGGGCACAGTCTATTCTTTTGGAGGGGGCTTTCCCCAGTTTCCATTTATAAGAAGTTTGAAAGGTTGCCTCTTTATAAAGTCTGTTTCCTTGTGACGAGAGACCACACTGGAGACTCAGTGTTTTTGAAATATATCAAGGTAGAGGGACTCCTGACCATTAGGTCCAGTCGTGGCCGACTCTGGGGTTGCAGCGCTCATCTTGCTTTATTGGCGGACCGGTCATGAACAGCTTCCGGGTCATGTGGCCAGCATGACTAAGCTGCTTCTGAACCAGAGCAGCGCACGGAAACGCCCTTTACCTTCCCGCCGGAGCATTACCTATTTATCTACTTGCCCTTTGACGTGCTTTTGAACTGCTAGGTTGGCAGGAGCAGGGACCGAGCAACGGGAGTTCACTCCGTCGTGGGGATTCGAACCGCCAGCCTTCTGATAGGCAAGTCCTAGGCTCTGTGGTTTAACCCACAGTGCCACCCGCATCCCTATTATTTATTTATTTAGATACTTGGGTTTTGGGCGAAGGGAGAACTGGGTCTTGGAGTGGGGTAGAGCTGTACTGGAGCTGCTGGCCTCACTGCTATCGCTGCCTGGAAGAGAAATGAAGAGAAATGAAGAGAAATGAAGAGAAATGAAAAGAAAGAATTCTTAATTTTTTCATTGATTACTACATTGATGGCCCATCTTTCCTGCAAGGATCTCCAGGTGGCTTGCGTTATTCTCCCTTCCTCCCTTCCTCATCTCATCCCTGAACTCTTCTTGAATCAGGGAGCTGCCTCCCCCCATCCCAGTGATCCAGATTCTCTCTGGCCTCCCTGTTCCTCAAGAACAAAGATCAACACTCCCCATCTATAGATCGGTGGCATCCATCCCCTGGTCGCTTGGTCTTACATAAATTGTTTTCACCTTCACTAAAGATTCCTTCTGATCTTCATAACCATCACTTCATCCTCCCATTTCTCTTCCAATATCTCTTCCTCCTCCTCCTCACAGACCAGGGGATGGATCTTTGGCACGTGACAGCAGGAGACCAGTAGCTCACGCAGCCAATCTTTATAAACTAATCTAACCATGACATGGTTCCCTATGTTTCTGAATCTTGAGGGATAGTAAAAGAAACAGAATGCAGAAGGAATTAGGAATCCTACTTATACTTTAGATGAAGAAAGTCTCTTCATTACACCAGAAAACGTATTTCCTTTCTCACAAACTACCTCCTCAAGCTAAAGATGCTCATCTTTAATTTTATAGTCCCTTTCCTCTTTTGTGCAGTTCTGCCCCTCCTTTCGCCACTTTTCTTCTCTTCCCGATTCTCCAATTAGTCCAGCCGTTTCTCCTAGACCACACTATGCCATCTTTGCCATCTTTATAGGTTAGTGTTTAATATAAGTTCAATATTAAAAGTGTTGCCTTCTCTTTTACCTTTGTTTTCCAGTAACTTCCACTCTTTTACCACAAACAGCGCTGACAATCCAAGTCTTTTAACTCAGTCTCTTTCGCTGGGCTCACGCCACTTCAAAGTAAAAAACAAGTTAAGTCCTTGAATTCCGCTTCTTTTAATGGGCTAGTACTCCTGCTGCAGAGTGAAATTTGAATCTGTCTTCCTTTTCTTACTGGTACTTGTTAGAGAAATCTTTGCTTATGCTTACGTATAATGAGAAAGATTTCCAATATGTTTAAGATAAAATCTACCATTCTTTACTCTTTATGTGCTAGTCTTTTGGGTCTGTTTCTGAGCAGTTCAGTTTGTATTAATAAGTCTCACAGACCCTCTTCTCCTCAAGCTCTCCTTGTTAGCTGCCGTTCTTACCCTTTGGGACTTTGAGGCTTGCTGCTGAGGATTGCTCGTGTCCTTGCGTCTAGGTACTCTCTGTCGACTCACCTCCTGGTTAGGACGTGGGCTTCGAAGGGTTCCTTTTTTGACGCTGCCGGACAATGTCAGCCCTGGGCCACGCCCAGAGCCTTTTTGGGGGTCGTGTAGCCTCCGCGTTGCCCCCCAAAGTTCCCTCTAACAGCTGCTAGGCGCAGAGAACCCACGAAGCACATCCACAATGGAGGGCGGAAAAACCGGAAGCCCTTACATACCAGGTTTGGGAGGGGGATTTGGTCTGCGATAGGCTTTTTCCGTAGGGACACGGGTGGCCACAGAGCTTAGGGCTTGCTGATCAGAAGGTCGGCAGTTCGAATCCCCGCGACGGGGTGAGCTCCCGCTGCTCGGTCCCAGCACCTGCCAACCTAGCAGTTCGAAAGCACAAAGTCGAAGTAGATAAATACCGTATTTTTCGCTCTATAGGACGCTATTTCCCCCCTCCAAAAATTAAGGGGAAATGATCAAAGCAGCAGAAATAAGAGATGATTGGATTCCTTTAAGAGCTCAAAGCATGGGTACCCCCAACAAAAATTTAAAATTCGGTTTTGTAATTTGGAACTAATGTGATTTGATTGGTTTGCTAATAAAAATATATTATAAAAAAAACAAAAATTAAGGGAAATTTGTGTGCGCCCTATGGAGTGAATGCAGGCTGCGCAGCTAAGCCCAAAGCCAGAGCAGGGAGAAGGAGCGCTGCGCAGCGCTCCGTCTCGCTGTTCTAGCTTGGGGTTAGCTGCGCAAAGCCTCCGCAGGGAAGCAGGGTGAAGCCCCCCTGCTGCCCTGCGAAGGCTTCAAAGGCCGTCCCCAAAGCCAGAACAGTGAGGCGGAGCGCTGCGCAGCGCTCCGTCTCACTGTTCTAGCTTGGGGATGGCTGCGCAAAGCCTCCGCAGGACAGCTGGGTGCCTTCACCCCGCTGCTCTGCAGAGGCTTCAAAGGCTGCACTCCGTTGGCTTCAGGCAGCTATCCGCAAGCTTTCGGAGCGCAGCAGGAGTTCCCGCTGTACTTCGAAGGCTTGCGGATAGCCACCTGAAGTCACCTAGCAGTTCGAAAGTGGAAGTAGATAAATACCGTATTTTTCACTCTATAGGACACACTTTTCCCCCTCCAAAAATTAAGGGAAAATGATCAAAGCAGCAGAAATTAGAGATGATTGGATCCCTTTCTGAGCTCGTACCCCCAACCAAAATTTAAAATTCAGTTTTGTAATTTGGAACTAATGTGATTTGATTGGTTTGCTAATAAAAAATATATTATAAAAAAAACAAAAATTAAGGGAAAATTTGTGTGCGCCCTATGGAGTGAATGCAGGCTGCGCAGCTAAGCCCAAAGCCAGAGCAGGCAGAAGGAGCGCTGCGCGGTGCTCCGTCTCACTGTTCTAGCTTGGGGATGGCTGCACAAAGCCTCCGCAGGGCAGCGGGGTGCCTTCACCCCGCTGCTCTGCGGAGGCTTCAAAGGCTGCACTCTGGGGGCTTCAGGCAGCTATCCGCAAGCCTTCCAAGCGCAGCAGGAGTTCCCGCTGCACTCAGAAGGCTTGCGGATAGCCGCCTGAAGCCTGGAGAGCGAGAGGGGTCGGTGCACATTTTTCCCTCTCTGCGCAGCGCCCCTTCAGCGAAGCGGGAGGAGAAATGGAAGGGGCTCCATTTCTCCTGCCGCTTCGCTGAAGGGACACTGAGCAGAGAGGGAGAGAATCCCCCCCCCTGTTCTCCCCCTCCTATAATCCGGTGCGTCTTATGGTCCGGTGCGTCTTATAGAGCCAAAAATACGGTAGGTGCCGTTCTGTCGGGAAGGTAAACAGCCTTTCCGTGCACTGCTCTGCTTTTGCCAGAAGCGGCTTCGTCATCCTGGCCACATGACCCGGAAGCTGTACGCAGGCTCCCTCAGCCTATAGAGCGAGATGAGCGCGCAACCCTAGAGTCGTCCGCGACTGGACCTAACGGTCAGGGGTCCCTGTACCTTTACTTAGGCTTTTTCCAGATTGCCTTACTGCCCTATGTTTCTAAATCCTGAGGGAGAGCAAAAGAAGCAGAATGCAGAAAGAATTAGACATTCTACTTACACTCAAGAAGAAGAAATCTTTATTTTGCCGGAAAACATCATTACTTCTCACAAACCACCTCCTTTCTCCTGAACTATCCTCAAGTAGTTGCTCTTCCCAAAGTCCTCAGCCAAGTCACTCAGCAGGGGGACGTGTCACAATGGAGGCCCTGACCCTGTTGCTTTAGCTACCTTGCTTAACAATGTGAATTGTTCCCCTTAACATTAATTTTTCAAATATATCTTCCAGTGGGTTTTTATTTTATTTATTTAGGAAGGATCTAGAGCTGGCTTCATCCAGCACGGTGCATTTCTGGACAGGACAGGAAACACCTTGCAAACACACACTTTTCAACATGGCGGTGTCACCAAGGAAAAACACTCCTGGCCTAGACTATGGCTGCTGTTTCTCAATTAATAGTAAAAAATGACCCTTCTCAACATCCTGTAATCATCTGTCCAGTATTAGGATGGACAGGAGCAGGACTTCACCCTTAGACCCCCTCATCCCCCTGTTTCTTTCTGTTTCTGCCCAGTGTCTTCTGCCAATCAACAGCTTTCCTTAGCTTGCAAGGAAGTGAAATGTTATGAGTTACTTGGTGCCAGACTCCCCTTTGCCATGAGTTTCTGGGTGCCAGGCACTGAACCCCTGGACACTGAACATCTGGGGAATTGATCTAAGCTGTACCCCAAGCACTACATTTGATTGTTGGTTATTAAAAACTGATTGAAACCATTTTATTTCATTCACAAAAGAAATTTTGACATGTGATTATGATAACAGTTTATATAATAAAGGTGACACGTTTATTGATCCTTTTTGTAAGTTATTATTTGTCTACTTTAATGTATTTTTATATATATTAATCAGTAAGGGGGTGGGGTGGGAAGCAGTTTTGCATATGGAACTGGTGGATGGCTGTCATTAATCCAGATCAATTTCATAGAATCATAGAAACTTATAGCTGGAAGGGACACCAAGGGTCATCTAGTCCAACCCCCTGGGATGCAGGAATCTCAGCAAAAGCATCCATGGCAGACGGCCACCCAACCTCTGCTTAGTAACCTCCAAGGAAGGAGTTTCCACCACCTCTCATGGGAATCTGTTCCAATGCCAAACAGCCCTTACTGTCAGAAAGTTTTTATGAATGTTTAGTCTACTTTCTTATAACTTGAATCCATGGGTTCGAGTCCTACCATCTAGAGCAGGAGAAAACAAGCTTGTTCCCTCTTCCATGTGACAGCCCTTAAGATATTGGAAGATGGCTGTCAGATCTCCTCTCAGTTTCCTCTTTTCCAGGCCAAACCTACCCAGCTCCTTCAAGTGTTTCTCTTCAATCTTAGTTTCCAGACCCTTGGTTGTCTTGGTTGCCCTCCTCTGCACACATTCCAGCTTGTCAACATCCTTCTTGAATGATGCTGCCCAGAACTGGACACAGGACTCCAGGTGTGGCCTGACCAAGGTAGGAGAGAGTAGGACTTGGACTTCCTTTCACCAGGACCCTGGACTTCCATAGATGCAATCTAGAACAGCGTTACCATTTTCTGCTGCTGCACATTCCTTGTGGCTGAGGCTCAGGGTAACGCCCCCGGGACCTTTCAGTTCATGGTGTCCATGGAGGTGCAGGTCAATTCTGTGTCCAGGGCAGCTGTTGACCAGCTTCATCTAGTACGCAGGCTGAGACCCTATCTGCCTGCGGATTGCCTCGCCAGAGGGGTGCATGCTCTGGTTATCTCCCGCTTGGACTACTGCAATGCGCTCTAGGTGGGGCTACCTTTGAAGGTGACCCGGAAACTACAACTAATCCAGAATGCGGCAGCTAGACTGGTGACTGGGAGTGGCCCCCGAGACCTACATTGGCTCTCAGTATGTTTCCGGGCACAATTCAAAGTGTTGGTGCTGACCTTTAAAGCCCTAAACGGCCTCGGCCCAGTATACCTGAAGGAGCGCCTCCACCCCCATCATTCTGCCTGGACACTGAGGTCCAGCGCTGAGGGCCTTTTGGCGGTTCCCTCCCTACGAGAAGCCAAGTTACAGGGTAGTGGTGCCTGCCCTGTGGAACCCCCTCCCACCAGATGTCAAAGAGATAAACAGCTACCTGACATTTAGAAGACATCTGAAGGCAGCCCTGTTCTGGGAAGCTTTGAATGTTTGACAGACTTTTTTATTTTAATATTTTGTTGGAAGCTGCCCAGAGTGGCTGGGTATAAATAATAAATTATTATTATTATATTATGATGATGACTGTGAGGTGTTACAAGTCATTAACTTCAAGCCACACTGCCATGCCTTTGAAGACACAAACCATCCCAGCTTTTCAGAGCTGGCTATCATGGCTTCTTTAATCTTTGTGTATTGCTCCACCATGTGGCTGAATCATATAAAGCACTGACTTTTACATATCTCTTGACCTCTAATTGCAAGAAGATCTTGTTAACTTGGATTATAATCTTTATAAATTGGAGTTGTGGAGCAGGTCCTTGGGGGGGGGGCTCCCACCATTCCTCCTCAGTCCAGCCCCTGACAACCATGTGGGTTACGGCGTCGAGGGCTCATTTTGTGGGGCGATGTGAAACGTAGTGTTTTCACCCCCAAACCTTGCAGGGGGCATTCTCTGGGTGTTTGGCGCCACTTTGGAGTGAATCGGACAACGTCTGACTTTGGGAGAAATTGGGATCCCGTGAGTTAGGGCGCCAAAGGCTCATTTTTGGGGGTGCCATGAAATGTGGGGTTTTCACTGCCAAACATTTCAGGGGGTCTTTAGCAGGTGTTTGCCGTTGCTTTGTTGTGAATCCTAAGACATCGGGTTTTCAGCGAAATCGTGGCCACCATATTTATCGTGACAGAAGATTTGGCCTGTCAGCCTTGTGTGGAAGTAAAGGATGAGATTCCCCTACTACTCCGCCTGGGGTCTCCAATGTGGTGCACCCAGCCTCCACTCACACTATTCCTATGCTGGGAAATTGTGTGGGGCAAGTTAAGATTTATCTGTGAAAGAGGACTTAGTATTTTTCTTGCTTTTTAGTGTAATGTACTATGAAAAGGTCTTAATGGAATTTTCTTTTTTAAATGGAATTTTAATGGAATTTTCTTTTTTCTTTTTTGTTAATACCCTGTTTGCCAGTGTTTGTCCCTGGTAATTAACTGCCCTGATGTCTTTGTAAAACAGAAAAACAACTAAAAACCCACAATGATTTCACTGTGCACACAAGGTGTGTTTGAAAGTGAATGTGAGTTACAAGAGATGCTAACCCACTTGTTCTAAAGTGAAAGCCTTCTGGGACATAATATACGAGGTAAAAACGGTTTTGAAATATAATTTTAATAAAAAACCAGAGGCATTTTAATTAGGCTTAATTGGTGAGGAAATACATAAAAGTGATGTAAACATGTGTATTATTGCCACAACGGCTGCAAGGACACTTCTGGGTCAGAAATGGAAGCAGCAGGAACTTCCAACACTGGAAGATTGGCAGGTCAAGATGATGGAGTACGGAGAGATGGCCAAGTTGACGGGGAAGATCCGGAATCAGCGTGACAAACTGTTTCGTAAGGACTGGAACAAATTTATATTTTCTATGAAAGAAAATTGTAAACATTTGAAAATGTTTGTAGGCTTGAATTGAAATGCTCTGTAATGTAAATATAAGGAACTGATTTACCGATAATAAGGTGAAATATTATAATTTGACAAGGGTAAATAAGTGCTTATAGAAATGCGAAGAATATGGAAAGTTATGTGGAAGTCAGAAAGAGGGAGGGAAGGAGGTCGATGCTCTTACAGAGTAATATATTAAGTCATAGAATTATGTAACAAAATGTGAATATGTGGAAAACTCAATAAAAAATATTTTTTTAAAAATACAAGAGATGCTAGCCCTTTCTCCCTGCCTCTAGCATAGGAGCCAACTCCTAGGGACCAAGGTCCCTTCAGCCCACCCCCCATAAAATATTTGAGGGGGCCCGCCTTCCCCCAAAGTTGATGGGCATTGCCATTCAAATGGTATGTGTGCACCATGTCATATGATCGATTACACAGGACGGGGTTTACCTGGTCCCCCCACCTAATATTTTATTCAAGTTGGCACCCCCTGGTCTCTAGGCCTTCACAGCACAATCCTACGCCTGCCTGCTGAGTCCCGTGAGCCTCACTCCCAATGCAAAAAGGCAGAGACACCCCTAGATTACTCAGTAGTACATATAAAGGTAAAGGTAAACGTACCCCTGCCCGTACGGGCCAGTCTTGCCAGACTCTGGGGTTGGTGCGCCCATCTCACTCAAGAGGCCGGGGGCCAGCGCTGTCCGGAGACACTTCCGGGTCACGTGGCCAGTGTGACATCGCTGCTCTGGCGAGCCAGACCCGCACACAGAAACGCCGTTTACCTTCCCGCTTATAAGCGGTCCCTATTTATCTACTTGCACCCGGGGGTGCTTTCGAACTGCTAGGTTGGCAGGCGCTGGGACCGAGCAACGGGAGCGCACCCCGCCGCGGGGATTCGAACCGCCGACCTTTCGATCGGCAAGCCCTAGGCGCTGAGGCTTTTACCCACAGCGCCACCCGCGTCAGTAGTACATATACATGGGGGAAAACAGAACTTCACTAGACTCCCTTACACCCCACTGCACATTCTTCCCCTATTTATTTTGAATTGCTTAGGGGGAGGCAACCTAATATTTTGACTGCTTTAGGGCCTCTAAAGGTCTTCATCTTCATGAAAGGAAGAAGTGAAATACCAAGGGCTGCCTATTTCAGGGAAAGGGCAAGGGAAGGGGGTGCTTCGACAAGTTTCACTGGGACCCAGAGGTGTGGATTGTAGTTCTGCGTAGGGATTCTAGCTGCAGCTAGCAGCAACTGACAAATTGGTCCATTTCAGTGTCCATCCATTTCTCATTTTCCCAGTCTTAGATTTGATCCTCCACATTTCTGCAGTACTTTCCATTTTTAAAGAGGAGTCCTCATGCAAATCCAGTGCTGCATGCAATTTTCGTAATGTTCGCATTTATGCAAGCACCTTTCCTGAATATAATGCATGCTTGTATGTTCTGTTTCTACACACACGCATTGTAGAGGTGCTTGGCTGCTTAACATGGCGGACTCAGAGACTACTTCGATGATGGAGGGCTTAACACCCAGCGCCTCACACACACACACCCCGCTTCCATGGAGGCAATAATGGACTCGGGAGATGATTGCGGGTCTCCTTTCTAATCGATACCCCTCAACAAGGTATGGAAGGCAATTCAGCCTCAGGCTACCCCCCTCCCCTCTTCCAGAGTCTCCTGCAAATGGGTGAGATGCTGCCATTGCCACAGATTGGAACAAGAAGCCCACTCCGCCACTGTTAGTGAGTGAAGCAAGTGGGGCATAAGCCCTGGTATTATAATATAATTGCAGTATTGGATCAGCACAGCTACCCAGATTATTGGACTCTCCTTGTTAGCATGGCTATATGACAGCTGTCCTGATGAGATTCTGCCCTTTAAAATATACTGTACTACAGCACCAGTGGTTATAGCGACAGTTCAAATCAAACTGATAATGGCTACAGTTTAATATGCAGAAGCACATATAAGCATATTCAGGATGGAACATAAAAAGGAGGAAGAATATGCCTCTTTTAGAAAGGATTTCCTCATAAACAAAACTTGCTGCTCCAAAATGTTTCAACATGGAATGCTTCTTTTCTGGAATTCAGACTCTTGGGGCTTATCCAGTTACCTTCCTCTGCCTTTTCCAGGAACAGTCCAAGCTTACCCTGTGATGTGCCATGTTAAGTTGTGGGTGAACATATCAGTGATTCTTCAAACAGCTCTTGTTTATTCACAGGCCAGAACAGAACTGAACTGAAGGGTTCAGCCAACCTGCTTATATAGAGCTCCAGTATCACACAACTGTAACAACTTTCTGTAACTATCCAATCACTGAACATCACTTTCAATCCCTTATTTGCATATGTGGACCTGAGTGAAAACTATCTACAGTATCCCCCTCCTGGCCCAGGGTGAGAACTTCAGTACATAACACACCATTTGTTCCGATTGAGCTTTAAAGAGTGGATTTTTGTGAAGAAAGCTCTGGGGCAAAAACCAGCAACAACAGTGCTCAATCAGTGCTTTTAAGCATGGACTCTGCCTGAAAAGTGTGGGGCAAAAGGCAAGTGTGGATAAGCCCTCAATTTCATACACACACATACCTCAGTTTTCTCACTACCCCCCTCCAAAACACTCCATTCCCAGCTCAGTTCTCGTTGAACTACTTTTGGGGGAAGTCCCCCCTCCCGCAAAAAAAAAAAAAAAGATTTGTGTACTCTTCCAAACCTTGTGCATGTTCACAAACCCAAGTCTGATTATCTTTCCCTCTTGCATGCTGTTTTGACTACCTAAGGCCTGGGGCTCAGAGACTTGAGATCATCACTATCCGTAATGATGGAACTGTGCCAGAGCTCTCCTTTAAGGCACTAGCATCCCCTGGTGTACATTTGTGTACCATCTCTGCCAAACCCATACACAAATTCAGCCAATTTGTGGTACAGCAGAAAAGGGGAAGATCTACTGCACAATCAGAACTGCTTGCAAAATCTTCCAACCTTCCCATACTTCTCTGAGGGTGGGTAAGTAGGTGTGCTGTTTTGGATACTGCCTTCAGGTGTGCAGTGGCAAAGGGGAGCTCAATCTATTAGCGGCTCAGGCCAAGTTTTCAGCAAAGTTCTTAACCCATAGAATCATAGAATCATAGAATCATAGAATCATAGAATCATAGAGTTGGAAGAGACCACAAGGGCCATCGAGTCCAACCCCCTGCCAAGCAGGAAACACCATCAGAGCACTCCTGACATATGGTTGTCAAGCCTCTGCTTAAAGACCTCCAAAGAAGGAGACTCCACCACACTCCTTGGCAGCAAATTCCACTGTCGAACAGCTCTTACTGTCAGGAAGTTCTTCCTAATGTTTAGGTGGAATCTTCTTTCTTGTAGTTTGGATCCATTGCTCCGTGTCCGCTTCTCTGGAGCAGCAGAAAACAGCCTTTCTCCCTCCTCTATGTGACATCCTTTTATATATTTGAACATGGCTATCATATCACCCCTTAACCTCCTCTTCTCCAGGCTAAACATGCCCAGCTCCCTTAGCCGTTCCTCATAAGGCATCGTTTCCAGGCCTCTGACCATTTTGGTTGCCCTCCTCTGGACACGTTCCAGTTTGTCAGTGTCCTTCTTGAACTGTGGTGCCCAGAACTGGACACAGTACTCCAGGTGAGGTCTGACCAGAGCAGAATACAGTGGCAACCCGAGGTACTATTTCTGGGTTAGCGGAGTCTGTATGCAGAAGCGTCTGTAAGCTGAAGCGTATGTAACCCGAGGTACCACTGTATTACAAGCCTATGGGACGAGGAGGAAATGATCAGGATATGATGTAGAAGCCAAGCCATTTAGGACTGTATTCCTTTTATATTTCCCCTTTTTAGACTAAGCCTGAGGGCTGAGACTGTCTGCATACACATTTTCCAAGCACATGACTTGCCCCAAAGAATCCTGGAAACTGTAGTTTAGCCCTCACAGAGCTACAATTCCTATCACCCATAACAAACTACAGCTCCCAGGATTTTGGGTAGGGGGAGAGAGAAATGTTCTGTATGTTATGTACTGAAGTTCTCACCCTGGGCCAGCAGGGGGATACTGTAGATAGTTCAGGTCTACATATGCAAATAAGGGATCGAAAGTGACATTCAATGATTGGATAGTTACAGAAAATGGTTACTGTTGCGTTCTAGTGGAGCTCTATATAAGCAGGCTGGCTGAACCCTTCAGTTCAGTTCTGTTCTGGCCTGTGAATAAACAAGAGCTGTCTGAAGAATCGCTGTGTCGTCTGATATGTTCACCTACAACTTAACACTTTAAACATATGGTGTGTACACAGCTGTTGTCTTTTTTGGACACACCTGCTAGCTGCTCTGGGGTCCCTTTTTGGCTCAGTATTGTGCTAAATTTATTTGAATTCATTTCCAACCTGCCTTCTCCCTACAATACTCATTTTGTAAAGTTCAAAGATCCCATAAATAAAGGGCTGGGGCAGTCATGAGGGTCATGGCTCACTGGTAGAGCATCTGCTTTCTGTGCAGAAGGTCTCTGCTTGAATATCAGCTGTCTCTGCAGATGTTTCCTGCCTGAAGCCCTGGACAGCTGCTGCCCATCAGTGCAGGCAATATTGCGCCTCAGGCAGGAATGGTTTGACACACCACAGGTAGCCCTGCTAGCCTGTTGCTGCAACATAAACAATAGTCTTGTAGTATGAAACTGACAAACGAGTATTATTAAGCTTTTGTGCACTACAAAAGGCACATTTCCTTTTATTACTCACCTGCTGTCTCTTGTTTTCTATTCTCTGAGGTTTGTTAAAGTATTCTTATTTGGCTGACTTTGCAAGATAATAGTTCCAAAATGTGATAAGCTGCTAGCACATTTGCAAAGCTAAGCAGGGTCTGGTATTGCTTCAAACTGGATGGGGAGCTGTGTGTTGAGATTCCAGCATCGGACTAGATGACCCCTGGGGTTCCCTTGAATTCTATTATTCTCAATATTAATTTTTAAATTATATTTCATTACTTTCACCAGTTTCAAATTTGTTATCCATTTCTCTTTGGGATTTGGCTCCCTGCCTTTCCTTCCATGCTGTTTTTGTACGCTTCCCTTTTACACACTGCATGATATCACCTATTTCACCTAATACAGGTTCCTCTATTATATCACATACTATTAATTTCTATCATTCTCATTTTGCTTTTGTTTTGCTTTTTCCCTCCCCGCCCCCAAACAGGCTTCCCTTCTCCGCTTTAGCTGAACCTCCCGCATTCTCTCCTTCAACTGCGAGCGCGCGTCTCCTGCAGCATCTCTATGTCCCACTAGGCGCAGTTAGCTCCGCCTAACTACTGGCGACGCATGCGCGGTCTGCCGCGACGCCGTTGGAGGCTAGTATGGCGGGGGGCAAAGGGGGCGGGGCCGCGCGCTTCTCCGCCACGCCGCCGTGCCTTATACTTGAGTAGCTCCGCCTAACTGCTGGCAGCGCATGCGCAGCTCTCCTTCGCGCCGCCGTTGGCGAGCAGCCTTGTGGGGCCGGCGGGGCGCAAGATGGCGGCGGTGCTGCAGGCGGCGTCTCGTCAGGTGAGGGTCGCGGTCGCGCGTGTTTCCCCCTGGAGCGGCGCCCTTTCCCCCGCGCCGGGGTGGCCTCGGCTGCGGGTTGTCAAGTTTCAGCCCCGTCAGAGACGGAGCCGCGCCTGGCGGGTGTTTCGCCTCCCCGCAAGCGGGTTGTTTTGTGCGCCGCCTTTCTCCCGAGAGGGGCTCGAGGCGGCTGACAGATCGGGAACGTAGAAAAGGCGACAATTAGAAAGCACACAGAGTCTTTTCCAGGCCTGTGCTGGGGGGTGGGGGGTGGTGAAGGACACGAGCGTCTCATTTCGCTTGGAGAGGTGTCAGCTGCTGTGGAGGTTGCCCTTGGGGGACAGAAAGCCGGGATTTCGTCCCGTGGGTTATTGGGCCCCAAACAGAAGCCCACACCAAAGTCTGTCTCCCTCCACGCCGCCAGAATAAACTCAGGAATGTAAATAGTCTTTTGCTTGGTTGCCTGTAGGAAATATTGTACTGCAGTGCCCTCTGCTAGCCAGGCATGCATTCCCCCTGAGTCACCCCATCGGGGTGCTACAAATTACAAACAATTGTGTCTCCAGGTGGGTAGGCTAGTAAATTATTTGTGGGCTCGCGCTTTCGTGGTCTTTCCCTCCCAAGACTAAATCTGGAAAAACGTTTGTCAGCAAATCAGGTAAAAGTATAATTAGATTTTTTAAAAGAACAGATGCACTGATGAATATCTGGACGCTTGCATCTGATTACTTGCACAAAATGTACCACACTTTGACCCCGATTTATTTTTGTTGTAATAATAGATCTTCCGCATCCCATGTGTTGGACAAGTAAGGGGTTATTATGTTGACTGGAGGATGGTACGTGATGTTAAGAGAAGGAAGATGGCTTTTGAATATGCAGATCAGAGGCTGCGGCTGAATTCCCTTAGGAAAAACAAAATTTTGCCCAAAGAACTCCAGGTAAGATGAAAATACTGTTTTAAGATATTCTTGATTGTAGCAATGAACCAGGCATCTCCTCCCCATCTACATCACAGATTCAAAAATATATTTTATTTCAGTATGATATAACCATTGTAGGTTATGAACAGGTTATGAATAGAATCATCTCCTGATTCATTTCCCACAGTTCATCCATTGCTTTTTACATACTTTTTTAGTCATTGGTTTATCCAATTTCTATTCTTCCCAGGAGCTAAAGTCCACTAAGCAAATAATAGTATGGAAGCAGCTAGCCAGATATGTGCAGTTACAGTATTACACAGAGGATCAGTTTGGAATGCAACCTACTGCTTGGGAATCCTGTAATTTTTTTTAAGTTATTGTGTCTTTGTTGTGGTGGGTTCCCTGAAGTGGCATCTATTATGCATTGAAAACCTTTCACATGGTGTCCTTCAGTTAAAAATTCCAGGCAGTTTTTTACTGGTTATTCTGTTCCAGACTGTAAAAGGTAAAGGTACCCCTGCCCGTATGGGCCAGTCTTGACAGACTCTAGGGTTGTGCGCCCATCTCACTTAAGAGGCCGGGGGCCAGCGCTGTCCGGAGACACTTTCCGGGTCACGTGGCCAGCGTGACATCGCTGCTCTGGCCGGCACGGAAACGCCGTTTACCTTCCCGCTAGTAAGCGGTCCCTATTTATCTACTTGCACCCGGGGGTGCTTTCGAACTGCTAGGTTGGCAGGCGCTGGGACCGAGCAGCGGGAGCACACCCCACCGCGGGGATTCGAACCGCCGACCTTTCGATCGGCAAGCCCTAGGCGCTGAGGCTTTTACCCACAGCGCCACCCGCATCCCGTTCCAGACTGTACTCTTTCTTAAATTTAAAAGGCATCATGAAAGCTCTTTTGTTTTCCATATGCTTTTAGAATTTAACTGTTGGTTGTTCTCCATAGTGATTCAGTCCTTTTACAAAATTCCTTTTTCTTTTTCTAAATGTATTGTCGTAGGTAGTATTTTTGTTGAGTACCTGTGTACATGTGGCATTTGAATGCTTCAGGAACAAACTGCTAATTGTTAAGGAAAACAACACTTGTGTTATAGTAATTTAAAGTCTTAACCAATTTATTACAACACTAGGGCTGACCTGCCCTCCGCCATTCCTCACCCATTAACTTCCTAGACCTTCCCCTTCCCACATCATGCAACTACAGTGATACCTCGCAAGACGAATGCCTCGCAAGACGGAAAACTCGCAAGACGAAAGGGTTTTATGTTTTTTGAGCTGCTTCGCAAGACGATTTTCCCTATGGGCTTGCTTTGCAAGACGGAAACGTCTTGCAAGTTTGTTTCCTTATTCTTAACACCGTTAATACAGTTGCGACTTGACTTCGAGGAGCAACTCATAGCACGCAGTGTGGTAGCCTTTTTTGAGGTTTTTGAAGACTTTGGTGATTTTTGAAGCTTTTCCAAAACTTTCCCGACACCGTGCTTCGCAAGACGAAAAAAATCGCAAGACAAAACTCGCGGAACGAATTAATTTCGTCTTGCGAGGCACCACTGTACTAAGATTGCTTTTCACATTCCCATTTCTGAAGCGGCTTCTCTCTCCAGTTTTGCAACCCTGCTTTGCACTCTTTTTTACCTTCGCCCCATGTCCATGCTTCTTCCCTCTCCTTTTGTGCAAGCAGCCTCGCACACAAACTTCCCACACAGTAACATCCTGAATCTACCTCCTCCTATGCACCCTTTTCATCTTCTGCCCAGGTATGAAGCCACCATCCCTTTCATCTTCCACCCTATTCCCTCGCCTCCTACTCCCTCTTTTTTCGCAAACCCCCTTGCACCCCCAATTTCATGGATCATGGAGCCCAAGAAAGTAAAATCTCTCACTGCCTCCATTTCTTCCCCTTCTATTTGCCAGGAGGTGATGGGACCAGTGGCCATGATCTTCGTTTTTTTGATGTTGAGCTTCAGACCATATTTTGCGCTCTCCTCTTTCACCCTCATTAAAAGGTTCTTTAATTCCTCCTCACTTTCTGCCATCAAGGTTGTGTCATCTGCATATCTGAGGTTGTTGATATTTCTTCCGGCAATCTTAATTCCAGTTTGTGATTCATCGAGCCCAGCCTTTCGCATGATGTATTCTGCATATAAATTAAATAAGCAGGGAGACAAAATACAGCCTTGTCGTACTCCTTTTCCCAATTTTGAACCAATCAGTTGTTCCATATCCAGTTCTAACTGTAGCTTCTTGTCCCACATAGAGATTTCTCAGGAGACAGATGAGGTGATCAGGCACTCCCATTTCTTTAAGAACTTGCCATAGTTTGCTGTGGTCGACAGTCAAAGGCTTTTGCATAGTCAATGAAGCAGAAGTAGATGTCTTTCTGGAACTCTCTAGCTTTCTCCATAATCCAGCGCATGTTTGCAATTTGGTCTCTGGTTCCTCTGCCTCTTCTAAATCTAGCTTGCACTTCTCGATCCACATACTGCTTGAGCCTTCCTTGTAGAATTTTAAGCATAACCTTGCTAGCGTGTGAAATGAGTGCAATTGTGCGGTAGTTAGAGCATTCTTTGGCACTGCCCTTCTTTGGGATTGGGATGTAGACTGATCTTCTCCAATCTTCTGGCCACTGCTGAGTTTTCCAAATTTGCTGGCATATTGAGTGTAGCACCTTAACAGCATCATCTTTTAAAATTTTAAATAGTTCAGCTGGAATATCATCACTTCCACTGGCCTTGTTATTTGCAGTGCTTTCTAAGGCCCATTTGACTTCACTTTCCAGGATGTCTGGCTCAAGGTCAGCAACCACACTACCAGGGGTGTACGAGGCATCCATATCTTTCTGGTATAATTCCTCTGTGTATTCTTGCCACCTCTTCTTGATGTCTTCTGCTTCTGTTAGGTCCTTACCACTTTTGTCCTATATTATGGTAATCTTTGTTAATTAGATTAGTCTTAATAAGGTTATGATTTATGTTTGTTTGTCTATTTGTCTGTGTGTTTAAATTTTTGTGAAAAAAACAATAAACAATAAATTTTTTTGGGGGGGGAGAAAACACTACATTTCCCAGCACCCCACAAAATGAGCCCTCAGCGCCCTAACCTGCTGGGTTAAGATATCGCCAAAAACCCAAGGTCAGCCGAATCATTACAAAGGGCGCTAAGCTGCGGGGGAAAGCCTCTGCAACGTTTGTCGAGAAAACACTATGTTTCGCCAAATGCTTGGAGAAGGCCCCATGTGACATTTGGCAGTGAAAAAACTACATTTCATGGCGCCCCACAATATGAACCCTCGACACCCTTACCTGCAGCGTAAAGATTTCGCCAAAAATATGACATTATCCGATTAACTCCAAAGCGGTGCTCCAGGAAGAGCCCCTGTAAAAATACGTTTCACAGCTCCCCCCCCCCCCAAAAAAAAAACCACGAGCCATCAGCACACTAAACATTAGTTTCAATATTTCGCCAAAAATCTGGGGTTGTCTGACTAACTCCAAAGCAGAGCCATATGCTGTAACAAGGCCCCATGCAACATTTGGCAGTGAAAACACTATGTTTTCCTGCACCCCACAAAATCAGCCCTCGGCGCCCTAACCCTCAGGATCAAGATTTTGCCAAATATCACCACTGGAGAGAGACCTGTTGCATAATGTAAAAGTGCTGTCTAAAATGTATAAGATATTATGGGAAAGGGATTCCTGCGCTGAGCACTGGCAAAATGGCCCGTGCAATGTTTAGCAGTGAAAACCGCACGTTTCACAGCGCCCCACAAAATGAGCCTTTGGCGCTCTATCCGAAAACCTGACGTCATCCAATTAACTCTAAAGCAGCGCCAAACTGGGGAAATTGCCCCCCTGCAACATTTGGCAGTGAAAATAGATAGAAGTCAGTGCTTTATACGGTTCAGCCATCAGGCGTAGCAATGCACAAAGATTAAAGCCACGATAGCCAGCTCTGAAAAGCTGGTGTGGTTTGTGTTTTCTGAGGCATAGCCATGAGGCTTGGAGTTAATGACTTGTAACACATCACAGTCATGTTGACACCATGAATCATGTTGACACGATTAAGCGCTTCTACGCATGCGCAAGTGGCGAAACACGGAAGTAACCCTTTCCGGTACTTCCGGGTCGCCGTGGGACCCAACCTGAAAAAAGGTAACATGAAGCAAACGTAACATAGGTATGACTGTACTGGAAGAAGCAAAGATCTCCCGTGTCAAAGCAATGATTCTTCAACATCAACTTCACTGGACTGGTCATGTTGTGCAGATGCCTGATTCTTGTCTTCCAAAGAAACTACTCTATTCCAAACTTTAAAATGGAAAGCGTAATGCTAGTGGTCAACAAAAGAGGTTTAAAGACTCTATCAAGGCAAATCTTTAAAAATGTAGTATAAACACCGACAACTGGGAAACACTAGCCTGCCAGTGCCCCAATTGGAGAACAGCTTTTACCAAAGGTGTCATGTGCTTTGAAGACGCTCGAACTCAGGACGAAAGGAAGACATGTGCTAAGAGGAAGGCATGCTTGGCAAACCCTCACAGTGATCAACTCCCGCCCGGAATCCAATGTCCCCACTGTGGAAGGACGTGGGGATCCAGAATTGGCCTCCACAGTCACTTACGGACTCACTGTTAAGACCGTGTTCGTGGAAGACAGTATTACTCGGCTACAAATGATCACCAAAGAAGAACAGTATTTGAAAGAATGGATTCCATATACAGTGGTACCTCAGGTTAAGAACTTAATTTGTTCTGGAGGTCTGTTCTTAACCTGAAAGTGTTGCAAGAGACTTAGTAGCTTTTTCTTCTAGATTCCATCTAAATTGCACGCAGAATAAATACTGACCTCTAGGGCTATGAAGTGGTGTTTGGGTAAGTTTATGGTTCTTCTGCTCCTGGTCACTCACCTGTCTGTGGTCCTCAAAGATTTCTTGGTCCCACAGCAGGGAGTAATCCAGAGCATTTGGAAGTTAATCCCTGTTACCTATGTTCCTCAGAGATAATATGATAGATGGTAGCTATCGTTAATCACCACTTAATTATCTCTGTTGACAGAGTCTCAACAGAAATGACTAACCAGCCACGATGCCTTCCTGGAACTCTCAGTAATAATGCAATTGTCCAAATATTGGAAATCCCTATTCAATAGGAATTGTTGGGTGTATTGTTGACGAGATCACTGCAGAACACGTGAGTAACATTTGGCTCTGTGCTACTCAAACTTTGGCTGCAAACCTGCATTCATTGTGATTTGTTTGCAGAGAGGTTAGATGATGAGGCAACAAAACACTACCCCACATTTTCCAGTGCATTTTCTTTTAACTTTTCTTTTCACAAGAAGTCCATTTGGGGGGAAATAGGGTTGTTCTGCAGGACTAGGTACAACCTGAATATGCTGGTATGTGATTGAACATTCCCTCCAGTACTTTGGCCACCTCATGAGAAGAGAAGACTCCCTGGAGAAGACACTGATGCTGGGAAAGATGGAGGGCACAAGGAGAAGGGGGCGACAGAGGACGAGATGGTTGGATAGTGTTTTCGAGGTTACCAGCATGAGTTTGACCAAACTGCGGGAGGTAGTGGAGGACAGAGGTGCCTGGCGTGCTCTGGTCCATGGGATCACGAAGAGTCGGACACGACTAAACGACTAAACAACAACAACAACAATTAACATTGTTATGTGACTTCCTTGTATCCCCCTGGTTGGATTTCAGTGCATATCATTTTAACGGTTTTCCAAATCAATATTCTTATAAAATTAACTTAATCACTTAACATCTTTCTTACTTCCCAGTTCAGTATTAAACATATTAATTCATCACATATTACATATTTAAATCCTACGCCTATCCGCTATATGCAAGCTTTTTCCAATTAGTTTAACTTAACATATTTAACTAAATAGTCATTAAATTTTGTCCATTCTTCCTGATACTCCTCCTCCTTCTGGTCAGGGACTCTTCCAGTCAGATCGGCTAGCTCCGAAAAATCCATCATCTTCATCTGCCATTCTTCCACTGTTGGTACTTCTTGCGTTTTCCAATTCTTAGCTAACAAAATTCTTGCTGCAGGTGAGTGTCCCACCGGGCGAAATGGGATGTACCCCCCCCCTCAAGCTCAGGATTCCAGAACTAACAACTGTCAGTTGGGAGGGACGGAAGGCAAGGACCCACAGCCCAGGTGGGGCTCGCTAGCTTGGAGAGGAGGTGTGCGATTCCTCAGCTGGAGTAGATGCAGGACAGTTGAGGCTCACATGCCTCATCACCGCAGAAGCTATCACTGGAAAGCTGTCCTGGCCAGGCCTGTGTCCTTTGGCTCCAGTTGGGAGTGAAACGGATGACGTCTGATTTTGGGCGAATTTTTTTTTAAAAAAAATAATTATGATTTTCAAGTTTATACATTTCAATAATTTTGCAGTCATTTTCACATTTCAAAACTTGACTTCCTTCCCCCTCTTTCTGCAGTTCCTTAAATTGACTCTTCATATCTTATGCATATCCAAATTACCTTAATTTCTTTATTTATGCATCTGCTTTAAATATATAATCTTATTAAACTGCAGGTTATTCCAATAATCCTGCCAATGTTCTTATCTGTTTACAGTTTGTAACTATTCATTAAACCATTTCCATTCTTTAATAAAAAGTTTGTTCTCTTGCTCCTAGAAATGGTCAGCATGCGACAGAGGCCACATCCTGGGAACGGATTTGACTGGCCACCTAAACCAAGTGAGGGCAGCCAAGGAGTCTCAAATGCTCAGGAACTTCCCCTGTGTGCCAAGACAGGCTCCAGCAGATTAAGCGGACAAGACCAAGCGTGGGCCCAGTGGTCAAGAAGGTGGTTTCTGCAATGCTGTGGAGGGAAGTGAGGGGCAGATGGGGCTCATCCACCTATAAAGATAGCCCAGCGAGGAGAAGGAAAACTCTGATCCTAATTTGCCTTGTGGGATATCTTTGGGAGCTGAAAAGGCTAAGGAGTAATCCCTACACAAATCTGGACTGGAGTCCCTCAGGCAGTTGGATGGCGCTGTTTACAACCCCTTCTGACAACTCCTGCAGCCCAACTGGTGCCTAACTCTGCTTTCCTTGGAGACACATGTTGTCATCTGGGAAGCCCAGGACCTCCAGACACACTGCCCAGTCTTGCTCCCTGGAGAGGTCACTTTGGGACTGCTGACACCGTTGCTTGACTTTGACCTCACCCCCGGAGGCGCACTCCATTGCTTCTCAAGACAGACAAATGCCAGCATTAAAAAACTATTTGAAAGAATTTTATTTCATTCACAAAAGACAATCTGGCATGTGATTAGGACAGTGGTTTTCAGACAACGGGTGACACGTTTATTGATCCAGTTTGGAAGTCTCTGTCTTGTCTTCGCACATGCGCAGTTCCATCTAGGAGCAACAACAAGGGAAGGAGCCAAACTGTCGACTCCTGCAGCGAGACTCAGGATTTCCACTCATGCTCACAAACGTAGGAAAAAGCACCGCCTAGGATAAAAGGATGATCACAGAATAGCATGTTTGTAAAGGAACTTGATTAGAATAATAATAATGATTTTATTTTTCTATTTGGGTTTGTGGGGAAGGGGGGGGACTGGGTCTTGGTGGGGAGGGAGATCTGTGCTGGAGCTGCTGGCCTCACTGCTGTCGCTGCCCGGAAGAGAAAAGAAGAGAAAAGATTTTTAATCTTTCCATTTATTATTATGTTGACAACCCATCTTTCCTTCAAGGATCTTCAGGTGGCTTACGCTATTCTCCCTTTCTTTAATTATACTTACTTCCTCATTCCATTTCTCTTCCAATATCTCTTCCTCCTCCTCCTCGCAGACCAGGGGGTGGATGTTAGGGGCACGACAGCAGGAGGCCAGCAGCTCACACAGCCTGCCGCACTGGCCATTCTCTCTTTCAACAGCCTTTGAGAACAACTGAGTAGGCATCTAGAGCGTCAACTGAACAGGCATGTGGATCAGCTAGTCACTGGGCACAGTCTATTCTTTTGGAGGGGGCTTTCCCCTGTTTCCATTTATAAGAAGTTTGAAAGGTTGCCTCTTTATAAAGTCTGTTTCCTTGTGATGAAAGACCACACTGGAGACTCATAGTGTTTTTGAAATATATAAAGGTAAAGAGACCCCTGACCATTAGGTCCAGTCGTGGCCGACTCTGGGGTTGCGGCGCTCATCTCGCTTTATTGGCGGACCGGTCACGTACAGCTTCCGGGTCATGTGGCCAGCATGACTAAGCTGCTTCTGAACCAGGGCAGCGCATGGAAACACCCTTTACCTTCCTGCCGGAGCGTTACCTATTTATCTACTTGCACTTTTGACGTGCTTTCGAACTGCTAGGTTGGCAGGAGCAGCGACCGAGCAACGGGAATTCACTCCGCCGTGGGGATTCGAACCGCCGACCTTCTGATAGGCAAGTCCTAGGCTCTGTGGTTTAACCCACAGCACCACCCGCATCCCTATTATTTATTTCTTTAGATACTTGGGTTTTGGGCGAAGGGAGAACTGGGTCTTGGAGCAGGGTAGAGCTGTACTGGAGCTGCTGGCCTCACTGCTATCGCTGTCTGGAAGAGAAATGAAGAGAAAAAATTCTAGATGCCTACTCAGTTGTTCTCAAAGGCTGTTGAAAGAGAGAATGGCCAGTGCGGCAGGCTGTGTGAGCTTATTACATTGATGACCCATCTTTCCTCCAAGGATCTCCAGGTGGCTTGCGTTATTCTCCCTCCCTTCCTCCCTTTGCTCACGCAGCCAATCTTTATAAACTAATCTAACCATGACTTGGTTCCCTATGTTTCTGAATCTTGAGGGATAGTAAAAGAAACAGAATGCAGAAGGAATTAGGAATCCTACTTATACTTTATATGAAGAAAGTTTCTTCATTACACCAGAAAACGTATTTCCTTTCTCACAAACTACCTCCTCAAACTAAATATGCTCATCTTTAATTTTATAGTCCCTCTCCTCTTTTGTCCAGTTCTGCCCCTCCTTTCGGCGCTTTTCTTTTCTTGATTCTCCAATTAGTCCAGCCGTTTCTCCTAGACCACGCTACGCCATCTTTGCCATCTTTATAGGTTAGTGTTTAATATAAGTTCAATATTAAAAGTGTTGCCTTCTTTTTTACCTTTGTTTCCCAGTAACTTCCACCACAAACAGCGCTGACAATCCAAGTCTTTTAACTCAGTCTCTTTCGCTGGGCTCACGCCACTTCAAAGTAAAAAACAAGTTAAGTCCTTGAATTCCGCTTCTTTTAATGGGCTAGTACTGCTGCTGCAGAGTGAAATTTGAATCTGTCTTCCTTTTCTTACTGGTACTTGTTAGAGAAATCTTCGCTCATGGTTAAGTATAATGAGAAAGATTTCCAATATATTTAAGATAAAATCTCCCGCTCTTTACTCTTTATGTGCTAGTCTTTTGGGTCTGTTTCTGAGCAGTTCACTTTGTATAAATAAGTCTCACAGACCCTCTTCTCCTCAAGCTCTCCTTGTTAGCTTAGTCCAGTAATTAAGGGGATTGAGAAAGTGAGAGATTTTGCTGCCGTTCTTACCGTTTGGGACTTTGAGGCTTGCTGCTGAGGATTGCTCGTGTCCTTGTGTCTAGCTACTCTCTGTCGACTCACCTCCTGGTTAGGACGTGGGCTTTTTCGATGCTGCCGGACAATGTCAGCCCTGGACCACACCCAGAGCCTTTTTGGGGGTCGTGTAGCCTCCGCGTTGCCCCCCAAAGTTCCCTCTAACAGCTGCTAGGCGCGGAGAACCCACGAAGCACATCAACAACGGAGGGCGGAAAAACCGGAAGCCCTTACATACCAGGTTTGGGAGGGGGATTTAGTCTGCGATAGGCTTTTTCCGTAGGGACACGGGTGGCCCCAGAACCTAGGGCTTGCTGATCAGAAGGTCGGCAGTTCGAATCCCCGCGACGGGGTGAGCTCCCGGTGCTCGGTCCCTACTCCTGCCAACCTAGCAGTTCGAAAGCACAAAGTGGAAGTAGATAAATACCGTATTTTTCGCTCTATAGGACGCACTTTTTCCCCTCCAAAAATTAAGGAGAAATGATCAAAGCAGCAGAAATAAGAGATGATTGGATCCCTTTCTGAGCGCGAAGCATGGGTACCCCCAACAAAAATTTAAAATTCGGTTTTGTAATTTGGAACTAATGTGATTTGATTGGTTTGCTAATAAAAATTATTTTATTAAAAAAACAACAAAAATTAAGGGGAAATGTGTGTGTGTCCTATGGAGTGAATGCAGGCTGCGCAGCTAAGCCCAAAGCCAGAACAGGGAGAAGTAGCGCTGCGCAGCACTCCGTCTCACTGTTCTAGCTTGGGGTTAGCTGCGCAAAGCCTCCGCAGGGCAGCGGGGTGAAGGCACCCCGCTGCCCTGTGGAGGTTTCAAAGGCCGTCCCCGAAGCCAGAACAGCGAGGCGGAGCACTGCACAGCACTCCGTCTCACTGTTCTACCTTGGGGATGGCTGCGCAAAGCCTCCGCAGGGCAGCGGGGTGCCTTCACCCCGCTGCTCCGCGGAGGCTTCAAAGGCTGCACTCCGTTGGCTTCAGGCAGCTATCTGCAAGGTTTCGGAGCACAGCAGAAGTTCCCACTGTGTTCCGAAGGCTTGCGGATAGCCGCCTGAAGCCTGGAGAGTGAGAGGGGTCAGTGCATACCGATCCCTCTTGCTCTCCTGGCTTCGCTTCGCTGGAGAGGTGCTGCACAGTTTTCCCTCTCTGTGCAGCGCCCCTTCAGCGAAGCGGGAGGAGAAATGGAAGGGGCTCCGTTTCTCCTGCCGCTTCGCTGAAGGGGCACTGAGCAGAGAGGGGGAGAAACCCCCCCCCCCTGTTCTCTCCCTCCTATGGTCCGGTGTGTCCTATAGAGCGAAAAATACGGTAGGTGCCGTTCTGGCGGGAAGGTAAACAGCCTTTCCGTGCACTGCTCTGGTTTCGCCAGAAGCGGCTTAGTCATCCTGGCCACATGACCCAGAAGCTGGACGCCGGCTCCCTCAGCCTATAGAGCGAGATGAGCGCGCAACCCCAGAGTCGTCCGCGACTGGACCTAATGGTCAGGGGTACCTGTACCTTTACTTAGGCTTTTTCCAGATCTGCCTTACTGCCCTATGTTTCTAAATCTTGAGGGAGAGCAAAAGAAGCAGAATGCAGAAAGAATTAGACATCCTACTTACACTCAAGAAGAAGAAATCTTCATTTTGCCGGAAAACATCATTACTTCTCACAAACCACCTCCTTTCTCCTGAACTATCCTCAGATAGTTGCTCTTCCCAAAGTCCTCAGCCAAGTCACTCAGCAGGGGGACGTGTCACAATGGAGGACCTGACCCTGTTGCTTTAGCTACCTTGCTTAACAATGTGAATGGTTCCCCTTAACATTAATTTTTCAAATATATCTTCCAGTGGGTTTTTATTTTATTTATTTAGGAAGGATCTAGAGCTGGCTTCATCCAGCACGGTGCATTTCTGGACAGGACAGGAAATACCTTGCAAACACACACTTTTCAACATGGCGGTGTCACCAAGGAAAAACACTCCTGGCCTAGACTATGGCTGCTGTTTCTCAATTAATAGTAAAAAATGACCCTTCTCAACATCCTGTAATAATCTGTCCAGTATTAGGATGGACAGGAGCAGGACTTCACCCTTAGACCTCCTCATCCCCCTGTTTCTTTCTGTTTCTGCCCAGTGTCTTCTGCCAATCAACAGCTTTCCTTAGCTTGCAAGGAAGTGAAATGTTATGAGTTACTTGGTGCCAGACTCCCCTTTGCCATGAGTTTCTGGGTGCCAGGCACTGAACCCCTGGACACTGAACATCTGGGGAATTGATCTAAGCCATGTTTAAATGTACCCCAAGCTCTACATTTGATTGTTGGTTATTAAAAACTGATTGAAACCATTTTATTTCATTCACAAAAGAAATTTTGACATGTGATTATGATAAGAGTTTATATAATAAAGGTGACACATTTATTGATCCTTTTTGTAAGTTATTATTTGTCTAATGTATTTTTTATATATATTAATCAGTAAGCGGGTGGGGTGGGAAGCAGTGCTGCATATGAAACTGGTGGATGGCTGTCATTAATCCAGATCAATTTCATAGAATCATAGAAACTTATAGCTGGAAGGGACACCAAGGGTCATCTAGTCCAACCCCCTGTGATGCAGCAATCTCAGCAAAAGCATCCATGGCAGACGGCCACCCAACCTCTGCTTAGTAACCTCCAAGGAAGGAGAGTCCACCAGCTCTCGAGGGAATCTGTTCCAACGCCAAACAGCCCTTACTGTCAGAAAGTTTTTATGAATGTTTAGTTGGAATCTCCTTTCTTATAACTTGAATCCATGGGTTCGAGTCCTACCATCTAGAGCAGGAGAAAACAAGCTTGTTCCCTCTTCCATGTGACAGCCCTTAAGATATTTGAAGACGGCTGTCAGATCTCCTCTCAGTTTCCTCTTTTCCAGCCCAAACCTACCCAGCTCCTTCTTCAATCTTAGTTTCCAGACCCTTGGTTGTCTTGGTTGCCCTCCTCTGCACACATTCCAGCTTGTCAACATCCTTCTTAAATGATGATGCCCAGAACTGGACACAGGACTCCAGGTGTGGCCTGACCAAGGTAGGAGAGAGTAGGACTTGGACTTCCTTTCACCAGGACCCTGGACTTCCATAGATGCAATCTAGAACAGCGTTACCATTTTCTGCTGCTGCACATTCCTTGTGGCTGAGGCTCAGGGTAACGCCCCCGGGACCTTTCAGTTCATGGTGTCCATGGAGGCGCAGGTCAATTCTGTGTCCAGGCCAGCTGTTGACCAGCTTCATTTAGTACGCAGGCTGAGACCCTACCTGCCCACAGACTGTCTCACCGGAGTGGTGCATGCTCTAGTTATCTCTTGCTTGGACTACTGCAATGCGCTCTAGGTGGGGCTACCTTTGAAGGTGACCCGGAAACTACAACTAATCCAGAATGCGGCAGCTAGACTGGTGACTGGGAATGGCCCCTGAGACCTACATTGGCTCCCAGTATGTTTCCGGGCACAATTCAAAGTGTTGGTGCTGACCTTTAAAGCCCTAAACAGCCTCGGCCCAGTATACCTGAAGGAGCGTCTCCACCCCCATCGTTCTGCCTGGGCACTGAGGTCCAGCGCTGAGGGACTTTTGGCGGTTCCCTCCCTACGAGAAGCCAAGTTACAGGGTAGTGGTGCCTGCCCTGTGGAACCCCCTCCCACCAGATGTCAAAGAGATCAACAGCTACCTGACATTTAGAAGACATCTGAAGGCAGCCCTGTTCTGGGAAGCTTTGAATGTTTGACAGACTTATTTTATTTTAATATTTTGTTGGAAGCCGCCCAGAGTGGCTGGGTATAAATCATAAATTATTATTATTATATTATGATGATGACTGTGAGGTGTTACAAGTCATTAACTTCAAGCCACACTGCCATGCCTTTGAAGACACAAACCATCCCAGCTTTTCAGAGCTGGCTATCATGGCTTCTTTAATCTTTGTGTATTGCGCCACCATGTGGCTGAATCATATAAAGCACTGACTTTTACATATCTCTTGACCTCTAATTGCAAGAAGATCTCGTTAACTTGGATTATAATCTTTATAAATTGGAGTTGTGGAGCAGGTCCTTGAGAGGGGGGGGGCTCCCACCATTCCTCCTTTTGATGAAAGGGAAACTTCTGACTTTGGAACAAAATTGGTTGTATTTGCCTATATGGCAGACACAACTCTCCCCATGTTTTGCAGTCTTTGCTGTCTGATTATCATTACCTATAGGCTTAGCCAGCTACCTGTGGTGTGGCTTCATCCTGTCTTAGAGAAAGCAAGAATTTGCTCTTAAGCAGGTGGAGCCGTAGTAAAATCATGGCTGGCCTGTTTGACACCTCTGTCATGGAACTGGAAGAGAAGCTCATTCTTTGAGACAAGAGCAGATGAATCTGAATGATTCTTGAGTTCAGGATGTGACTCTCTGGGGATCCATCAGAGTTAGCATTTTTTCCAAGCTTGCTCCTCCTACTTTAACAAATCTTTTAATTTTCTGAAGCTCTTCAGTGTTGTTGATGTTTTTTTAAAATGCAATAATCAGACATAGCTCCCTCTGGTCCTCATGATAAATAGCAAGCCTGCATTAAAAACAAGCCATTTTCAATTATCCAAATAAACATTATAAAAACACAGTAGTAATCACAGAACAAAACAGAAAATGCTGTCTGACAAATGCAAGATAAAAATACCGAAGCAAATATTCATAACTGGAATGACTTTTTCTACCACCCTACCCCAAATCCATTAAAACAAATTGAGCTTTAATAATATTTCTTTTTATTTATTTAATCAAAGACTATACTTTATTAACAAAACAAAATAAAGAGCGAACAATATAATTGCATGGAAACTAAGATTGCACACGCCAAAGGATATAATTTTTGGTTGTTGCATTAACAATCCCTGGGGGAAATAATCATTATTGATATTGTGGGTGGGTTGAAAATAGAAGAAGGAAAAAATGCATTGTTTATAAACATCAATATGTTGTCCTCAAGGTCCTATTATATTCTCACTTGAAGTTGAAAAATTACTAAGAATTCCAAATAGCATATTTCACAGGAAGCATTTGAACATCATTTATATATAAAATAAATTTTGTTATGTAGTTGAAGATTAATCTTTTGTTGTTTCTCCTTTAGTATATCTTAATTTTGAGTTATTTGCTATGCCATAAATCCATAACCAAAGAGCTCTCCAGTGTTCTAACAGCCGGATGGGCTTGGTGTTCCCTTTTGGTAGGGAATTTCAAAGTGATGGACTATAAAACAGGCCCTGCTTTTGATAATGGGACTGAATAAGGTGGAACTCTCAGGTGCATTCAGTTTAGGAGGTGCAGAGATTCTGAGTGTTGTGTAAGTTATTTGAATATACATTCTCAGTCCGGGGGGGAAATTCATTGGAGCACAGCAGGTGTGGTCTGTAAACTAATCTCTAAGGCCCTGTGACTTGTTTGCTGTGGCTCCACTGTTACGGCAGGTGATTCTCATGAGGCATTCTGAGCATTTTCGAGTCCTGTTATGTTGCATTAAGTTCAGTACAGTTTGAAGATGTGGACGAGGTGCTTGGATAATTTCAGGTGTCCATTTCTGCTCTGCATCCTTGCCTTCATGGCCGGTGAAATCTAGCAAAGAGGAAATAGATGAATGAGGTGGTTCATGTCTCTGGGCCTAATAAACCCTCCCTGAAACCAGACTATCAGAGCAATCATGTGCCAGTTGCTCATGTCCCTTTCTTGGGCATGGTGCTCAAGCGCATGGTTGCAAGCCAGAGCCAGGCTCTCTTAGATGCAACAGATTTTCTAATCCCATTTCTGGGGTAAATTCAAAGTGCTGGTTTTTGCATATAAAGCCTTTTGCATTTTAGGACCCTGATCAGTGTTAGAAACCAAACGGCACCTAAAACCTAGGTTACAGGCACCACAGCTCAATGTTTGGGGCCTTTTTAAAAAAAGGAATTTATTATTATTATTTATTTCATTTCTATACTGCTTTATATTTTAAAGGGGGAAAATATCAAAGTGGTTTACACATTAAAACATCAACTAAAACAATTTAGAATAAAACAATTTAAATCTTCAAGGAAAATATTTCAGAAAAATATGAAATATAAATGCAGTAAATAAGCTCGTCTGCTTACCTGTTTAAAAAAGCTGGAGGGCCCAGCCAGGTAAAGACCTGGCATCCACAGATCTCCACATGGTTGCAATTGGACCCACATCAGTTGCACAATGCGCCTGGCGAATTTCGAACACTGATGGCTGATATCTGAAGGACCACCAGGCCTCAGATGAACCAACTCTGACACTGCATGAACCACCTGAGGCCGTTCTCCGTGTGCCTCCTCCAAGGGGGGTGACAAGAGAACTGGCCTTTTCACTGCTGGCTCCCCACTTAGCAATACTTTCCCTGGGGCAGCACGCCTGGTGCCATCATTGTCTATTTAGGCATCAGGCAAAAACATGTTTTATTTACCATTGGCAAATAAAAAAACCCCTTAAGGGTTGTGTTTGTGGCTTCTCTTTGTGCTGTTTGTGACCTCTTTTGTGCTCATTCTTAGGTTTCATCTTGCTGTTTTTGACTTGGGTTTAATGTTCCTTGTTTCTTTTATCTATTTTGTAAGTTGCTCTGAGACACTTTGGTGTAAAAAATGACAACAACAACAACAGCTGTTCCAACTTCATTGGGAGTAAATTGTCAGTGTAGTGGGAAAGCTGGCTCCTGATAGCCCTTTGGCTCTCCAGATGTTGTATGACAGCTCCTTTCATCCCTGACCACAGGCAACACTGGCTGGAGCTGATGGGAGCACCGGCGGAGCAAGCCAGTTGGGCACCTGGGGTGGTGCACGTGCCCTGTGCCCAGGGGTGGGGTGAGTCAGAGCAGGACGCTCCGCAGGGCCTCCGGAGTCTGGCTGCCTCCTCCCACTCAGCCGCCCTACAGCTGGGGGGGAGGCAACGGGAGGACTGTCTGGGCAGCGCGGAGCCTGCGGGCGCCCAAGCCACCCTGTCGCTCCCAGGAGAGATGTGTGGCTCAGGCGCGCTACAGGCCCTGCGGTGAGTGCCGTCCAGCATTTTGTCACCCCCCTCAGTGGTGACACCCAGCTCAGACCACCTCCACCACACACCCCTTCCTCTGCCCCTGGATGCGAGTAGGAGTTGGGCCTGATGTACTCACTTCCTACACTCTTGCATGGGTGCGGGCATCCCTTGTTTGAGAAAAAGCCCACTGTAGAATCTGACACATATGAACATGGGGGAAACTGTTGCTCTTTTGGTTTGAGTTGAGTTGAGGGTATGCATAATAAGGGGGAACTAACAAATTACCATTTGGGAGTAGAAAAAGGAACCAGCAAAGATTTCCTGGAGGAGCAAGGAGAGAACACTGCTACTTTTTAGCAATATGCTCCTTTGCTTGACATAATCTAAATCAGGGGTCGGCAACCCGCGGCTCCGGAGCCGCATGCGGCTCTTTAACGCCTTTGCCGCGGCTCCAGGGCGGAGGCGAGGGGAGGAGGCGCATTTTCCGCAAAGCCATTTCCGAGCTAGAGAGCAGAGGGGGTTGCGGGCTAACCCCTCCCACACTCCACTCGCGGGGGCTGGCCTTTTGCCCCCGCGAGAACAGGGGAATCCCCGGGTGTGCCTGCAACCCTGCCCGCCAATCGGCAGGGCCGGGGAGGCGTGGCCTAGCCCATTTAAGGCCAGGCACGACCGGGGACCGCCCTCTTTGCCCCGTTCCAGCTCGCACCCTCTCCCTTCCTTCCCCTCGTGGTGTGTGGGATTCCACTCCCGGCAGTCCTTCTCTGCCGTCCTCGCTGCTTTCCTCCCCCCCCCCGCCCCCCGCTTGTCTCCCTCTCTAGCCTCCTCTAGGCGTGGGTTGAAGCTGCGGCGTCCATTTCTTTAAAGGGCATCGATAAGGGGAAATCGTCGGCGCCATCTTTGTGGGCGCACGTGGGAGTCGCGGGAGCGGCCATTTTGGTTGAGGGGTGTAAGCAGGCTGCATTGAAAGGGGGCATGTAAGCTGGTCACTGTTTTGAAGGGGAGTGAAGAACACACACTCAAAAAAAGGTAACTTGTTAATTTAACGTTTATTTCTATGAGGAGGAGTAATTCTGAGGGGTCAAACAAAATAATAATAATAAAGTGTCAAAAAAGTTATTTTTATAATGACGAGGATGACATTGGGCCCTCATTATTAATTATTATTTACATCAGGCACTGATTATGATTTATGGTACACTGGGGCCCTGATTAATTTTCTATGGCATTTTGGGGCATTGATTATTGGGCATAGCAAATTTTGCTATGGGGCCCTCTGATTTCTAATTACGTCCCTCTTTTGGACCCCCGGTAGGCCAGCCATGGATAAAGGCAAGAAAAGAAAAATTTCTGAAGAAAACAGAATGTTTAATGATACATGGACAGAATCATTTGCCTTCTCTACTGACAAGACTGGTTTACCAGTATGCTTAATATGTGGTGAGAAATTTGCAAACAACAAAAAGTCAAATATTGCAAGACATTTCCAGAATAAACACACAGCCTTTGCTGAAAAATATCCAGATGGAGATGAGAGACAAAAAGCCATTGCAGAACTTATGAGGAAGGTTGATAGGAGCAAAAATAATTTCAAGAATTGAGTGAAGTCTGCAAATTCCACAACATATGCTAGTTTTGTAGCCGCTCAGGAAATAGTCAAGCACGGTAAGCCGTTCACAGTGTTATATTTGTTTTAAATGTCGCAATGGTTTTGCGGCTCCCAGTTGTTGTTTTTTCTTCGGAAACGGGTCCAAGTGGCTCTTTTTGTCTTAAAGGTTGCAGACCCCTGGTCTTGACAGTGAGTCCGTAAGTGACTGTGGAGGCCAATTCTGGATCCACACGTCCTTCCACAGTGGGGACATTGGATTCCGGGCGGGAGTTGATCACTGTGAGGGTTTGCCAAGCGTGCCTTCCTCTTAGTACATGTCTTCCTTTCGTCCTGAGTTCGAGTGTCTTCAAAGCCCACGACACCTTTACTAAAGACTGTTCTCCAACTGGAGCACTCGCAGGCAAGTGTTTCCCAGTTGTCCGTGTTTATACTACATTTTGAAAGATTTGCCTTGATAGAGTCTTTAAACCTCTTTTGTTGACCACTAGCATTACGCTTTCCATTTTAAAGTTTGGAACAGAGTAGTTTCTTTGGAAGACAAGAATCAGGCATCTGCACAACATGACCAGTCCAATGAAGTTGATGTTGAAGAATCATTGCTTCGACACGGGTGATCTTTGCTTCTTCCAGTACAGTCATACCTCATGTTATGTTTGCTTCATGTTACCTTTTTTCAGGTTGGGGCCCACGGCGACTCGGAAGTACCGGAAAGGGTTACTCCCGTGTTTCGCCACTTGCGCATGCGTAGAAGCGCTAAATCGTGTCAACATGATTCATGGTGTCAACATGACTGTGATGTGTTACAAGTCATTAACTCCAAGCCTCATGGCTATGCCTCAGAAAACACAAACCACCCCAGCTTTTCAGAGCTGGCTATCGTGGCTTTAATCTTTGTGCATTGCTACGCCTGATGGCTGAACCGTAGAAAGCACTGACTTTTATCTATCTATTTTCACTGCCAAATGTTGCAGGGGGCCATTTCCCGCAGTTTGGCGCTGCTTTAGAGTTAATCGGATGGGGCACTGTGAAACGTGCGGTTTTCACTGCTAAACATTGCACTGGCCATTTTGCCAGTGCTCGGCGCAGGAATCCCTTTCCCATAATATCTTATACATTTTAGACAGCACTTTTACATTATGCAACAGGTCTCTCTCCAGTGGTGATATTTGGCAAAATCTTGATCCTGAGAGTTAGGGTGCCGAGGGCTGATTTTGTGGGGTGCAGGAAAACATAGTGTTTTCACTGCCAAATGTTGCATGGGGCCTGGTTACAGCATATGGCTCTGCTTTGGAGTTAGTCAGACAACCCCAGATTTTTGGCGAAATCTTGAAACTACTGTTTAGTGTGCTGATGGCTCGTTTTTTGGGGGGGGAGCTGTGAAACGTATTTTTACAGGGGCTCTTCCTGGAGTTTGGCACTGCTTTGGAGTTAATCGGATAATGTCATATTTTTGGCGAAATCTTTACGCTGCAGGTAAGGGTGTCGAGGGCTCATATTGTGGGGCACCATGAAACGTAGTTTTTTCACTGCCAAATGTCACATGGGGCCTTCTCCAAGCATTTGGCGAAACATAGTGTTTTCTCGACAAACGTTGCAGAGGCTTTCCCCCGCAGCTCAGCACCCTTTGTAATGATTCGGCTGACCTTGGATTTTTGGCGATATCTTAACCCAGCAGGTTAGGGCACTGAGGGCTCGTTTTGTGGGGTGCTGGGTAATGTAGTGTTTTCTTTTTTCCCCAAAAAAACATTATTGGTTTTTTCACAAAAATTTAAGCACACAGACAAATAGACAAACAAATATAAATCATAACCTTATTAAGACTAATCTAATTAACATTTGTTAAGTGACTTCCTCATATCCCCCTGGTTGGATTTCAGTGCATATCATTTTAATGTTTTTCCAAATCAATATTCTTATAAAATTAACTTAATCACTTAACATCTTTCTTACTTCCCAGTTCAGTATTAAACATATTAATTCATCACATATTACATATTTAAATCCTACGCCTATCCGCTATATGCAAGCTTTTTCCAATTAATTTAACTTAACATATTTAACTAAATAGTCATTAAATTTCGTCCATTCTTCCTGATACTCCTCCTCCTTCTGGTCAGGGACTCTTCCAGTCAGATCGGCTAGCTCCAAAAAATCCATCATCTTCATCTGCCATTCTTCCACTGTTGGTACTTCTTGCGTTTTCCAATTCTTAGCTAACAAAATTATTGCTGCAGTTGTGGCATACAAAAATAATTTAACATCTTTTGGGGGCAATTCCAAACCTGTTATTCCAAGAAGAAAGGCCTCTGGTTTCTTTATAAATGTATATTTCAACATTTTTTTCAATTCATTATAAATCTTTTCCCAGAAGTCTTTCACCTTGGGGCAGGTCCACCACATATGATAGAAGGTACCTTCTTTTTCTTTACCTTTCCAGCAATGGTTATCAGAGTTATGATAAATCTTTGCTAATTTAACAGGGGTCAGATACCATCTATACATCATTTTCATTATGTTTTCCTTTAGTACAGTACATGCAGTGAACTTGACCCCTTTCTTCCACAATCTTTCCCAATCCTCAAACATTATGTTATGTCCTACATGTCTTGCCCAATCTATCATCACTGATTTAACTTGTTCATCCTTCGTATGCCACTCTAACAATGGGAAATGTAGTGTTTTCAAAGCCCCCCCCCCCAATGTTGCAGGGGGCATTCTCTGGGTGTTTGGTGCTGCTTTGGAGTGAATCAGATGACATTGGACCTTTGGAGAAATCGTGACCCTGTGGGTTAGGGCACTGAAGCCTCATTTTTTGGGGGGGTCGCGCCATAAAACGTGGGGTTTTCACTGCCATGGATCACAAAACGGCTGCTATTTTGTGCAAAGCTGGTAGACTGAGAAACTAGTATTTTATTTTTATTTTTAAGAAGATAAACTAAAAGTGTGTGCTTACAGGTAAACAGATACCAGTGTGCATGCCCATTATGACCTCAGGCAAGAATCAAGAAAATACAGGTGGTCCCTCTTAACTGACATTCTGAACTGAACAGAACTGAAGGGAGGGGCTGGTTCTGGAGCCAAGCTGTTTAGATTGGGTTTGGGTGGATGCGAAGAGGATGCCTCCAACTTCTTGGGCTTTGCTTCTCAACTTATTCTGCCTTCTGGGACCCCCCAGCCCAAGACCAACCACCTCTTGGATAGGTGAGCATGCAGATATTTTGGAATGTGAGTGTGGGGCAGGATGACCGCGTATGAAAGCTCCTTTGAGCACAAGTGCTGGCCCCCCTTTTCTCTCCCATGGAGGCCCTGAACTGGCCAGCTCCTTGTTCAGGGCCTCCAAGGGAGAGAAAAGGGAACCTCAGTTACTCTTTGCCTTCTGAGGACACTGTCTCACTCCCAGCAGAGCCCCAAGACTTACGGCTGCTGCTCTATCAGCCTCAGGACATCCAAGGGATCATGAGCAAAGCACACAAGCCCTGCCCGCCAGATGTGAAGCACTCTACGGAGAGAATTTGGGTTTTTTAACTGGCTGAACAGAGTTTCAGCCCTTGGGGAATTTGATTTCTTAAACATACACCTTCCCCTTCCTTGTGTCCCTGGGGAGAAAAGCCAATCCTGCTTTCTTCCTTTGGTAATTTAATCAGAGGAAATAACTCTTTCGGTGGTCTAATAGATTTGCTGAATCATGAATTCTGTACATGCACAGAGGCTATACCTCTTGAAACCCCAAAGATGGGCAAGATGGGGCATTTCTCTCCACCTGGCTCCACCGGATATTGCTGATGGCCAATGAAAGCCCAAGTAGGGATTCCTAGTGGGGGATGTTGCTGTGGTATAGTGGAGGAGCAGGGCCAGGAGGCTAACTTGGACACCTGAGAACACAAAAAGCAGCAGCAAAACAACTACATGTTTCCTTTTAAATGGGCCTTCCTGCTGAGTGTAAAGCATAGATCCTCATTTTTTAAGGGAAAAGGGAGAGAAGGCTTCTCCCAAAGTGTTAGAAGGCCACAAATAATGTAACAATAGAACAAAACAAATGTGCCGTTTCATGTGATACAGAATCCTATGTGCAAATCTGTTAGATTGAGAAATTTGTACTAAATAAGAAAAAAAAATTAAAGGTGTGTGCTTGCAGGTAAACAGATTGGAGATTTTCTGCAAGATCTTGTGAGATCTCATTGAAGTCTTGCAAGATGTCCAGGAGAGCAAAATATGTATTGAGATTTGGGAGAGATCTTGCATGCTCTTTCAGGGACCAAAGCCATCACTGCTGCAGCGCCAAAGGCAGGTGGCTAAGGGGTGGTGAGTGTCCCACGGGGCGAAATGGGATGTACCCCCCCTCAAGCTCAGGATTCCAGAACTAACAACTGTCAGATGGGAGGGACGGAAGGCAAGGACCCACAGCCCAGGTGGGGCTCGCTAGCTTGGGGAGGAGGTGTGTGATTCCTCAGCTGGAGTAGATGCAGGACAGTTGAGGCTCACATGCCTCATCACCGCAAAAGCTATAACTGGAAAGCTGAATTATGATTTTCAAGTTTATACATTTCAATAATTTTGCAGTCATTTTAGCATTTCAAAACTTGACTTCCTTCCCCCTCTTTCTGCAGTTCTTTAAATTGATTCTCCATATCTTATGCATATCCAAATTACCTCAATTTCTTCATTTATGCATCTGCTTTAAATAGATAATCTTATTAAACTGCAGGTTATTCCAATAATCCTGCCAATGTTCTTATCTGTTTACAGTTTGTAACTATTCATTCAACCATTTCCATTCTTTAATAAAAAGTTTGTTCTCTTGCTCCTAGAAACGGTCAGCATGTGACAGAGGCCACATCCTGGGAACGGTTTGACTGGCCACCTAAACCAGGTGAGAGCAGCCAAGGAATCTCAAATGCTCAGGAACTTCCCCTGTGTGCCAAGACGGGCTCCAGCAGATTGAGCGGACAAGACCAAGCGTGGGCCCAGTGGTCAAGAAGGTGGTTTCTGCAATGCTGTGGAGGGAAGTGAGGGGCAGATGGGGCTCATCCACCTATAAAGATAGCCCATCGAAGAGAAGGAAAACTCTGATCCTAATTTGCCTTGTGGGATATCTTTGGGAGCTGAAAAGGCTAAGGAGTAAAGCCTACACAAATCTGGAGTGGAGTCCCTCAGGCGGTTGGATGGCGCCGTTTACAACCCCTTCTGACATCTCCTGCAGCCCAACTGGTGCCTAACTCTGCTTTCCTTGGAGACACATCTGCAAGGCCAAGACAGGGAGTCTTGTCATCTGGGAAGCCCAGGACCTCCAGACACACTGCCCAGTCTTGCTCCCTGGAGAGGTCACTTTGGGACTGCTGACACCGTTGCTTGACTTTTGACCTCACCCCCGGAGGCGCACTCCATTGCTTCTCAAGACAGACAAATGCCAACATTAAAAAACTATTTGAAAGAATTTTATTTCATTCAAAAAAGGCAATCTGGCATGTGATTAGGACAGTGGTTTTCAGACAACGGGTGACACGTTTATTGATCCAGTTTGGAAGGCTCTGTCTTGTCTTCGCACATGCGCAGTTCCATCTAGGAGCAACAACAAGGGAAGGAGCCAAACTGTCAACTCCTGCAGCGAGACTCAGGATTTCCACTCATGCTCACAAACGTAGGAAAAAGCACCGCCTAGGATAAAAGGATGATCACAGAATAGCATGTTTGTAAAGGAACTTGATTAGAATAATAATGATGATGATGATTTTTATTTTATTTTTCTATTTGGGTTTGTGGGGAAGGGGGGGACTGGGTCTTGGTGGGGAGGGAGATCTGTGCTGGAGTTGCTGGCCTCACTGCTGTCGCTGCCCGGAAGAGAGAAGAAGAGAAAATATTTTTAATCTTTCCATTTCTTATTATGTTGACAACCCATCTTTCCTTCAAGGATCTCCAGATGGCTTACGCTATTCTCCCTTTCTTTAATTATATTTACTTCCTCATTCCGTTTCTCTTCCAATATCTCTTCCTCCTCCTCCTCAGAGACCAGGGGGTGGATTTTAGGGGCACGACAGCAGGAGGCCAGCAGCTCGCACAGCCTGCCACACTGGCCATTCTCTCTTTCAACAGCCTTGGAGAACAACTGAGTAGGCATCTAGAGCGTCAACTGAACAGGCATGTGGATCAGCTAGTCACTGGGCACAGTCTATTCTTTTGGAGGGGGCTTTCCCCAGTTTCCATTTATAAGAAGTTTGAAAGGTTGCCTCTTTATAAAGTCTGTTTCCTTGTGACGAGAGACCACACTGGAGACTCAGTGTTTTTGAAATATATCAAGGTAGAGGGACTCCTGACCATTAGGTCCAGTCGTGGCCGACTCTGGGGTTGCAGCGCTCATCTTGCTTTATTGGCGGACCGGTCATGAACAGCTTCCGGGTCATGTGGCCAGCATGACTAAGCTGCTTCTGAACCAGAGCAGCGCACGGAAACGCCCTTTACCTTCCCGCCGGAGCATTACCTATTTATCTACTTGCCCTTTGACGTGCTTTTGAACTGCTAGGTTGGCAGGAGCAGGGACCGAGCAACGGGAGTTCACTCCGTCGTGGGGATTCGAACCGCCAGCCTTCTGATAGGCAAGTCCTAGGCTCTGTGGTTTAACCCACAGTGCCACCCGCATCCCTATTATTTATTTATTTAGATACTTGGGTTTTGGGCGAAGGGAGAACTGGGTCTTGGAGTGGGGTAGAGCTGTACTGGAGCTGCTGGCCTCACTGCTATCGCTGCCTGGAAGAGAAATGAAGAGAAATGAAGAGAAAGAATTCTTAATTTTTTCATTGATTACTACATTGATGGCCCATCTTTCCTGCAAGGATCTCCAGGTGGCTTGCGTTATTCTCCCTTCCTCCCTTCCTCATCCCATCCCTGAACTCTTCTTGAATCAGGGAGCTGCCTCCCCCCATCCCAGTGATCCAGATTCTCTCTGGCCTCCCTGTTCCTCAAGAACAAAGATCAACACTCCCCATCTATAGATCGGTGGCATCCATCCCCTGGTCGCTTGGTCTTACATAAATTGTTTTCACCTTCACTAAAGATTCCTTCTGATCTTCATAACCATCACTTCATCCTCCCATTTCTCTTCCAATATCTCTTCCTCCTCCTCCTCACAGACCAGGGGATGGATCTTTGGCACGTGACAGCAGGAGACCAGCAGCTCACGCAGCCAATCTTTATAAACTAATCTAACCATGACATGGTTCCCTATGTTTCTGAATCTTGAGGGATAGTAAAAGAAACAGAATGCAGAAGGAATTAGGAATCCTACTTATACTTTAGATGAAGAAAGTCTCTTCATTACACCAGAAAACGTATTTCCTTTCTCACAAACTACCTCCTCAAGCTAAAGATGCTCATCTTTAATTTTATAGTCCCTTTCCTCTTTTGTGCAGTTCTGCCCCTCCTTTCGCCACTTTTCTTCTCTTCCCGATTCTCCAATTAGTCCAGCCGTTTCTCCTAGACCACGCTATGCCATCTTTGCCATCTTTATAGGTTAGTGTTTAATATAAGTTCAATATTAAAAGTGTTGCCTTCTCTTTTACCTTTGTTTTCCAGTAACTTCCACTCTTTTACCACAAACAGCGCTGACACTCCAAGTCTTTTAACTCAGTCTCTTTCGCTGGGCTCACGCCACTTCAAAGTAAAAAACAAGTTAAGTCCTTGAATTCCGCTTCTTTTAATGGGCTAGTACTCCTGCTGCAGAGTGAAATTTGAATCTGTCTTCCTTTTCTTACTGGTACTTGTTAGAGAAATCTTTGCTTATGCTTACGTATAATGAGAAAGATTTCCAATATGTTTAAGATAAAATCTACCGTTCTTTACTCTTTATGTGCTAGTCTTTTGGGTCTGTTTCTGAGCAGTTCAGTTTGTATTAATAAGTCTCACAGACCCTCTTCTCCTCAAGCTCTCCTTGTTAGCTGCCGTTCTTACCCTTTGGGACTTTGAGGCTTGCTGCTGAGGATTGCTCGTGTCCTTGCGTCTAGGTACTCTCTGTCGACTCACCTCCTGGTTAGGACGTGGGCTTCGAAGGGTTCCTTTTTTGACGCTGCCGGACAATGTCAGCCCTGGGCCACGCCCAGAGCCTTTTTGGGGGTCGTGTAGCCTCCGCGTTGCCCCCCAAAGTTCCCTCTAACAGCTGCTAGGCGCAGAGAACCCACGAAGCACATCCACAACGGAGGGCGGAAAAACCGGAAGCCCTTACATACCAGGTTTGGGAGGGGGATTTGGTCTGCGATAGGCTTTTTCCGTAGGGACACGGGTGGCCACAGAGCCTAGGGCTTGCTGATCAGAAGGTCGGCAGTTCGAATCCCCGCGACGGGGTGAGCTCCCGCTGCTCGGTCCCAGCACCTGCCAACCTAGCAGTTCGAAAGCACAAAGTCGAAGTAGATAAATACCGTATTTTTCGCTCTATAGGACGCTATTTCCCCCCTCCAAAAATTAAGGGGAAATGATCAAAGCAGCAGAAATAAGAGATGATTGGATTCCTTTAAGAGCTCAAAGCATGGGTACCCCCAACAAAAATTTAAAATTCGGTTTTGTAATTTGGAACTAATGTGATTTGATTGGTTTGCTAATAAAAAATATATTATAAAAAAAACAAAAATTAAGGGAAAATTTGTGTGCGCCCTATGGAGTGAATGCAGGCTGCGCAGCTAAGCCCAAAGCCAGAGCAGGGAGAAGGAGCGCTGCGCAGCGCTCCGTCTCGCTGTTCTAGCTTGGGGTTAGCTGCGCAAAGCCTCCGCAGGGAAGCAGGGTGAAGCCCCCCTGCTGCCCTGCGAAGGCTTCAAAGGCCGTCCCCAAAGCCAGAACAGTGAGGCGGAGCGCTGCGCAGCGCTCCGTCTCACTGTTCTAGCTTGGGGATGGCTGCGCAAAGCCTCCGCAGGACAGCGGGGTGCCTTCACCCCGCTGCTCTGCAGAGGCTTCAAAGGCTGCACTCCGTTGGCTTCAGGCAGCTATCCGCAAGCTTTCGGAGCGCAGCAGGAGTTCCCGCTGTACTTCGAAGGCTTGCGGATAGCCACCTGAAGTCACCTAGCAGTTCGAAAGTGGAAGTAGATAAATACCGTATTTTTCACTCTATAGGACACACTTTTCCCCCTCCAAAAATTAAGGGAAAATGATCAAAGCAGCAGAAATTAGAGATGATTGGATCCCTTTCTGAGCTCGAAGCATGGGTACCCCCAACCAAAATTTAAAATTCGGTTTTGTAATTTGGAACTATTGTGATTTGATTGGTTTGCTAATAAAAAATATATTATAAAAAAAACAAAAATTAAGGGAAAATTTGTGTGCGCCCTATGGAGTGAATGCAGGCTGCGCAGCTAAGCCCAAAGCCAGAGCAGGCAGAAGGAGCGCTGCGCGGTGCTCCGTCTCACTGTTCTAGCTTGGGGATGGCTGCACAAAGCCTCCGCAGGGCAGCGGGGTGCCTTCACCCCGCTGCTCTGCGGAGGCTTCAAAGGCTGCACTCTGGGGGCTTCAGGCAGCTATCCGCAAGCCTTCCAAGCGCAGCAGGAGTTCCCGCTGCACTCAGAAGGCTTGCGGATAGCCGCCTGAAGCCTGGAGAGCGAGAGGGGTCGGTGCACAGTTTTCCCTCTCTGCGCAGCGCCCCTTCAGCGAAGCGGGAGGAGAAATGGAAGGGGCTCCATTTCTCCTGCCGCTTCGCTGAAGGGACACTGAGCAGAGAGGGAGAGAATCCCCCCCCCCTGTTCTCCCCCTCCTATAATCTGGTGCGTCTTATGGTCCGGTGCGTCCTATAGAGCCAAAAATACGGTAGGTGCCGTTCTGTCGGGAAGGTAAACAGCCTTTCCGTGCACTGCTCTGCTTTTGCCAGAAGCGGCTTCGTCATCCTGGCCACATGACCCGGAAGCTGTACGCCGGCTCCCTCAGCCTATAGAGCGAGATGAGCGCGCAACCCTAGAGTCGTCCGCGACTGGACCTAACGGTCAGGGGTCCCTGTACCTTTACTTAGGCTTTTTCCAGATTGCCTTACTGCCCTATGTTTCTAAATCCTGAGGGAGAGCAAAAGAAGCAGAATGCAGAAAGAATTAGACATTCTACTTACACTCAAGAAGAAGAAATCTTTATTTTGCCGGAAAACATCATTACTTCTCACAAACCACCTCCTTTCTCCTGAACTATCCTCAAGTAGTTGCTCTTCCCAAAGTCCTCAGCCAAGTCACTCAGCAGGGGGACGTGTCACAATGGAGGCCCTGACCCTGTTGCTTTAGCTACCTTGCTTAACAATGTGAATTGTTCCCCTTAACATTAATTTTTCAAATATATCTTCCAGTGGGTTTTTATTTTATTTATTTAGGAAGGATCTAGAGCTGGCTTCATCCAGCACGGTGCATTTCTGGACAGGACAGGAAACACCTAGCAAACACACACTTTTCAACATGGCGGTGTCACCAAGGAAAAACACTCCTGGCCTAGACTATGGCTGCTGTTTCTCAATTAATAGTAAAAAATGACCCTTCTCAACATCCTGTAATCATCTGTCCAGTATTAGGATGGACAGGAGCAGGACTTCACCCTTAGACCCCCTCATCCCCCTGTTTCTTTCTGTTTCTGCCCAGTGTCTTCTGCCAATCAACAGCTTTCCTTAGCTTGCAAGGAAGTGAAATGTTATGAGTTACTTGGTGCCAGACTCCCCTTTGCCATGAGTTTCTGGGTGCCAGGCACTGAACCCCTGGACACTGAACATCTGGGGAATTGATCTAAGCTGTACCCCAAGCACTACATTTGATTGTTGGTTATTAAAAACTGATTGAAACCATTTTATTTCATTCACAAAAGAAATTTTGACATGTGATTATGATAACAGTTTATATAATAAAGGTGACACGTTTATTGATCCTTTTTGTAAGTTATTATTTGTCTACTTTAATGTATTTTTATATATATTAATCAGTAAGGGGGTGGGGTGGGAAGCAGTTTTGCATATGGAACTGGTGGATGGCTGTCATTAATCCAGATCAATTTCATAGAATCATAGAAACTTATAGCTGGAAGGGACACCAAGGGTCATCTAGTCCAACCCCCTGGGATGCAGGAATCTCAGCAAAAGCATCCATGGCAGACGGCCACCCAACCTCTGCTTAGTAACCTCCAAGGAAGGAGAGTCCACCACCTCTCATGGGAATCTGTTCCAATGCCAAACAGCCCTTACTGTCAGAAAGTTTTTATGAATGTTTAGTCTACTTTCTTATAACTTGAATCCATGGGTTCGAGTCCTACCATCTAGAGCAGGAGAAAACAAGCTTGTTCCCTCTTCCATGTGACAGCCCTTAAGATATTGGAAGATGGCTGTCAGATCTCCTCTCAGTTTCCTCTTTTCCAGCCCAAACCTACCCAGCTCCTTCAAGTGTTTCTCTTCAATCTTAGTTTCCAGACCCTTGGTTGTCTTGGTTGCCCTCCTCTGCACACATTCCAGCTTGTCAACATCCTTCTTGAATGATGCTGCCCAGAACTGGACACAGGACTCCAGGTGTGGCCTGACCAAGGTAGGAGAGAGTAGGACTTGGACTTTGTTTCATCAGGACCCTGGACTTCCATAGATGCAATCTAGAACAGCGTTACCATTTTCTGCTGCTGCACATTCCTTGTGGCTGAGGCTCAGGGTAACGCCCTCGGGACCTTTCAGTTCATGGTGTCCATGGAGGCGCAGGTCAATTCTGTGTCCAGGGCAGCTGTTGACCAGCTTCATCTAGTACGCAGGCTGAGACCCTATCTGCCTGCGGATTGCCTCGCCAGAGTGGTGCATGCTCTGGTTATCTCCCGCTTGGATTACTGCAATGCGCTCTACGTGGGGCTACCTTTGAAGGTGACCCGGAAACTACAACTAATCCAGAATGCGGCAGCTAGACTGGTGACTGGGAGTGGCCCCCAAGACCTACATTGGCTCTCAGTATGTTTCCGGGCACAATTCAAAGTGTTGGTGCTGACCTTTAAAGCCCTAAACGGCCTCAAAGGCCCAGTATACCTGAAGGAGCGCCTCCACCCCCATCATTCTGCCTGGACACTGAGGTCCAGCGCTGAGGGCCTTTTGGCGGTTCCCTCCCTACGAGAAGCCAAGTTACAGGGTAGTGATGCCTGCCCTGTGGAACCCCCTCCCACCAGATGTCAAAGAGATAAACAGCTACCTGACATTTAGAAGACATCTGAAGGCAGCCCTGTTCTGGGAAGCTTTGAATGTTTGACAGACTTTTTTATTTTAATATTTTGTTGGAAGCTGCCCAGAGTGGCTGGGTATAAATAATAAATTATTATTATTATATTATGATGATGACTGTGAGGTGTTACAAGTCATTAACTTCAAGCCACACTGCCATGCCTTTGAAGACACAAACCATCCCAGCTTTTCAGAGCTGGCTATCATGGCTTCTTTAATCTTTGTGTATTGCTCCACCATGTGGCTGAATCATATAAAGCACTGACTTTTACATATCTCTTGACCTCTAATTGCAAGAAGATCTCGTTAACTTGGATTATAATCTTTATAAATTGGAGTTGTGGAGCAGGTCCTCGAGAGGGGGGGGGCTCCCACCATTCCTCCTCAGTCCAGCCCCTGACAACCATGTGGGTTACGGCGTCGAGGGCTCATTTTGTGGGGCGATGTGAAACGTAGTGTTTTCACCCCCAAACCTTGCAGGGGGCATTCTCTGGGTGTTTGGCGCCACTTTGGAGTGAATTGGACAACGTCTGACTTGGGGAGAAATTGGGATCCCGTGAGTTAAGGCGCCAAAGGCTCATTTTTGGGGGTGCCATGAAATGTGGGGTTTTCACTGCCAAACATTTCAGGGGGTCTTTAGCAGGTGTTTGCCGTTGCTTTGTTGTGAATCCTAAGACATCGGGTTTTCAGCGAAATCGTGGCCACCATATCTATCCTGACAGATGATTTGGCCTGTCACCCTTGTGTGGAAGTAAAGGATGAGATTCCCCTACTACTCCGCCTGGGGTCTCCAATGTGGTGCACCCAGCCTCCACTCACACTATTCCTATGCTGGGGGATTTGGGGGTGGTTTGTGGGGATGTTATGTACTGAGTTGAATAGGATCCAAAATGCTACAGTCTGATTGGTCCTAGAACAATAGGATCCAACATGCAGCAGTCTGATTGGTCCTAGAACAATGCAGCAGTCTGGTCCGCAGGAGCCACCCAATCCAGCTCCAGGTGGAAATGAATCCACAACCTGATTGGCCTACAGGAGAATCCCAGAATTAGCCAATCACGTGCAGCCCATTGTGTAAATAATGTATATAAAGCAGATATTGTGGGGGAACTTTCATTCCTCGCTACTATGAGCTGAATATAGAGCATGAAATCCACTCTCGACTCCGAGTATATTTCAGGGGAAGAGCTGTTTGGGATATTTCCTGCTTGTGAATTATTATTTGTGTGTGTGTGTGTGTGTGTGTGTGTTTGTGTGTGTGTGTGTGTATATGTGTGTAAAACACATGCCTAAAGCTTTAAATCTGGGATGGGCATGGAAGTTCCGAGGTGGGCCATCAGGTGGCACTGCAGGCCATGCTCCAGTTGCTGCTGCTGCTGCTGTTACAGGTGCCAGTAAGTCTCGCATTTTCAACCTCTTCCTCCTCCATTGCACTGGCTAAATGATTCCTTGCTGGACTCCCATCGCTGAGGCCAAATGTACCTTTACCGAGCAAAATATCCGTTCGAATTATACACCCAGCACATGGAACCTGACAAAGGGGCAATACAAGTGGACTCTCTGTGCCCTTACCACAGTAAAAAGACTGATACTGGTGAGCTGGAAAAATAAAAATGCGTCTCCCTTCTATGATTGGATTGAAGACTTCTACAAACTCACCACATATGAATAGATTTTTTTTATTAGGAATTTTTATAACAACAAAGACAAAACAAAACAATACCATAAACACAACAAACATATAACAAGTACAATTTCAAAATCTTATTTTCTTATACCTTACTTCCCCGACTTCCTCATACCTCCCCTTTCTGTATTCCAATTTCTAATCAGCTATTCAGCAAGTCCTTCCCTTATTTTGACTTAAATTTTGATTTTACTCTCTTTAACTTATCCAATACCGCTGATAACCACTTATTTTCAAATCCAACGTCATTTTAACATTCATTAATTTTACAAAATCTCTTTAAATAGTCCTTAAATTTCTTCCAATCTTCTTCCGCCGTTTCTCTTCCCTGGTTTCGGATTCTGCTCGTCATCTCTGCCAGACCCATGTAGTCGATCACCTTCATCTGCCATTCTTCCAGGGTGGGTAAATCTTGTGTCTTCCAGTACTTTGCAATGAGTATTCTTGCTGCTGTTGTAGCATACATAAAGAAAGTCATATCCTTCTTTAACACCCCCTGGCTGACAATACCCAAGAGAAAGGCCTCTGGTTTCTTCGGGAAGGTATATTTAAACACCTTTTTCAACTCATTATATATCATTTCACAGAAAGCCTTAATCTTAGGGCATGTCCACCAAAGGTGAAAGAATGCACCTTCATTTTCTTTACATTTCCAACACTTGTTATCAGGCAAATGGTAGATTTTTGCAAGCTTGACTGGGGTCATGTACCACCTATAAATCATTTTCATAACATTTTCTCTTAAGGCATTACATGCCGTAAATTTCATCCCGGTGGTCCACAACTTTTCCCAGTCAGCAAACATAATGTTATGACCAATGTCCTGAGCCCACTTAATCATTGCCGATTTAACCGTTTCATCCTGAGTATTCCATTTCAGCAGCAAGTTATACATTTTTGATAAATTTTTAGTACTGGATTCTAACAACTCAAACTCCAATTTTGATTTTTTCACCTGAAAGCCAATTTTCCTGTCCATCTTAAAGACCTCTATTATTTGGTAATAGTGAAGCCAATCTCTCACTTTCCCTTTTAGTTTCTCAAAACTCTGCAATTTTGATCTGTCCCCTTCGTGTTCTAAAATTTCACAGTATCTCGGCCATCTAGATTCCATATTAAGCTTCTTAACAGCCTTAGCTTCCATTGGTGACAACCATCTTGGGGTTCTATTTTCCAACAAATCTTTGTATCTAGTCCAAACATTAAATAGTGCTTTCCTGACAATATGATTTTTAAAACCTTTATGAGCTTTAACCTTGTCATACCACAGATATGCACGCCACCCAAAAATGTTATTAAAACCTTCCAAATCCAAAATGTCTGTATTCTCAAGAAGTAGCCAGTCCTTCAGCCAGCAGAATGCTGCCGCTTCATAGTAAAGTTTGAAGTCTGGCAGGGCAAAAACCCCCCTTTCCTTAGCATCAGTTAAAATCTTAAACTTAATTCTGGGCTTCTTGCCCTGCCAGACAAACCTAGATATATCTTTCTGCCACTTCTTGAAACAGTCCATCTTGTCAATAATCTGCAATGTTTGAAAAAAAAAAAACATTCTTGGCAATACATTCATCTTTATAACCGCAATTCGACCCAAGAAGGAAAGCTTCAAGTTCGACCAGATTTCTAGATCTTTTTTCACTTCTGTCCAAACTTTCTCATAGTTATCTTTAAATAAATTCACATTCTTAGCTGTCATGTTTATGCCCAAATACTTCACTTTCTTAACCACATTTAACCCTGTCTCATTCTGAAACCTTTCTTTTTCAAAAGGTGTTAAATTTTTCTCCAATACCTTAGTTTTTAATTTGTTCAATTTAAATCCTGCGACATGGCCATATTCTTGTATTAATTCCAATACCCTTTTCGTACTAGCGTCCGGTTCTTGTAATGTAAGTACCAGGTCATCTGCAAACGCTCTCAATTTGTATTGTTTAGCTCCGACCTGAATCCCTTTTACCAACTGGTCCCTTCTAATCATGTTAAGCAAAACCTCCAGGACTGATATAAAAAGTAATGGAGAGATTGGGCACCCCTGACGTGTTCCTTTTTCTATCTTGAACTCTTCTGTAAGCACATTATTTACAATTAATTTTGCTTTCTGTTCAGAGTATATTGCACCTATACCATTTTCAAACCCTTGGCCTACCCCCATCCCCCGGAGATTCTTCATCATAAAACTCCAAGAAATGTTGTCAAAGGCTTTCTCGGCATCCACAAATATCAAAACTGCCTTAGTGTTAATGTCCACTTCCAACTTTTCCAAAATGTCAATTATATTCCTTACATTGCCCGACAAGTGTCTTTTCGGGAGAAAGCCCGCTTGATCTCCATGAATCTCCTCCATCAAAACTCTTTTCAATCTCTTTGCTAAAGTGTCAGCAAAAATTTTATAATCCACATTTAATAACGAGATGGGTCAGTATAAACTCACCACATATGAACAACCTGCAGATAAACGCAGACTTGCCATGGACAAATTCAGTGATACAGTGGTACCTCGGGTTAACATACACTTCAGGTTACAGACTCTGCTTGTAGCCTTTTTAGCCTCGGGTGAGAAGAGCTTTGCGCCCAGGACGGGGAAATGGGAGTCAACAGACACTCAAGGAATAGTTTCAGAGAAAAGCTTTATTCTGCCATCCGGGGTGGCAGAAGGAGCAAGTGTGATAGATTCACAAAACAAGCATGAGTTCACAGCCATTTGCGCAGAGCATATATTCCCCTTCCAGTTCCCTCCCCTTTCTCCTCCTCCTCAAGAGTCCTGCCCCATTGTGATGAAATTCCAGTGCCTGTCTTCGGAGAACTTCCAGACATTAGTGACAAAGATGCCTCCAGTGCTGAAGGACACGAAGAAGAAGTGGTTCTTGAAGATGATGCTCCACATCCATTTTCCCAAAAGGAGTTGAATGATCTAGTTCGCGACCTCAGCTTGTCAAAGGACTCTGCCGAACTGTTGGCATCCAGATTGAAGGGGGAAAAAACTCCTCTCTGACATCAGCTTCTTCCGCAACAGGCATCAAGAGTACCTCCGTTTTTTCTCAGAAGACAAGGACTTGGTGTACTGTGCAGATATTGCGCAGCTTCTGCTCAAGCTTGGAGTGCCACAGTATGAACCCAAAGATTGGAGACTGTTCATTGACAGCAGCAAGCGATCACTGAAATGTGTTCTGCTACACAACGGCAACCAGTTTGCCTCTATACCCCTGGCTCACTCGACTACACTGAAGGAGAACTATGAAGCAGTGAAGTATGTGCTGGAGAAAATTGGTTATGGTCAGCATAAGTGGTTTATTTGTGTTGACCTGAAGATGGTGAACTTTTTGTTGGGACAACAGTCTGGCTTCAACAAGTACCCATGTTTTCTGTGCATGTGGGATAGTAGGGACCGTGCTCAGCATTACACGAAGAAGGACTGGCCTGTGCGGGAGGAATTGGTGCCTTGCAAAGAAAGGAACGTCATCAACGACCCTCTGGTGGACAGAGACAGAATACTCTTCCCACCGCTGCACATCAAGCTCGGCTTAATCAAGCAGTTCACCAAAGGCTCTGGACAAGGATGGTGACTGCTTCACTTGTGGCAGGATTGACCATGGAGAAGTTGAAAGCTGGCATCTTTGACGGTCCTCAGATCCGTCAGCTCATCAGAGATCCAGAGTTCCGAAACTCAATGAACGAAATGGAACTGGAAGCGTGGAAGGCATTTGTTCTGGTAGTGAAGAACTTTCTAAGCAACAATAAGGTCAGAAACTATGCAGAACTTGTCAACAACATGCTGACTGCTTTCAGAAACCTGGGCTGCAACATGAGCGTCAAGATGCACTGCCTATTTTCACATATGGACCGGTTTCCTGAGAACCTGGGTTCAATGAGTGACGAGCAGGGGGAGAGATTCCATCAGGACATGAAAGAGATGGAGACCAGGTATCAGGGTCACTGGGACGCAGTCATGATGGCTGACTACTGTTGGACTCTGAAGAGAGACCTCCCTGCCGCTGAGCATTCCAGGAGTTCCAAGAAACGGAAGTTCAAGCCCTGAAGTTTGAAAAATGGTGAAGCAACGTGCAATTTATGTGTTCTTACCTTTATCAATGCCCACCATTCAGTTTACAGTAATCGATGTTTCTATCAGGTAATCAATATATGTTGTTGGAAAAACATTATTTTCTCTTAAAAACATATTTAGGATGATATGTGTTGACAAAAATCAGCTGATAATGCCACAAAATGTAATCGGTTTTGTCACAAGATCTGATTTTTTACAAATCAACATAGCACAACAACCTGACCTGATGGAGAGAAACGGATGCCATTTCCTGATTCAGCAGTGCAAAAATACCCTAAATCAATTGTAGAAATCTAGACAACATTCAAAAGGTAAAAAATTGTTGCCCAGTGTATAATTTAACATCTTTTGGGGGCAATTCCAAACCTGTTATTCCAAGAAGAAAGGCCTCTGGTTTCTTTATAAATGTATATTTCAACATTTTTTTCAATTCATTATAAATCTTTTCCCAGAAGTCTTTCACCTTGGGGCAGGTCCACCACATATGATAGAAGGTACCTTCTTTTTCTTTACCTTTCCAGCAATGGTTATCACAGTTATGATAAATCTTTGATAATTTAACAGGGGTCAGATACCATCTATACATCATTTTCATTATGTTTTCCTTTAGTACAGTACATGCAGTGAACTTCACCCCTTTCTTCCACAATCTTTCCCAATCCTCAAACATGATGTTATGTCCTACATGTCTTGCCCAATCTATCACCACTGATTTAACTTGTTCATCCTTCGTATGCCACTCTAACAATGGGAAATGTAGTGTTTTCAAAGCCCCCCCCCCCCCCAATGTTGCAGGGGGCATTCTCTGGGTGTTTGGTGCTGCTTTGGAGTGAATCAGATGACATTGGACCTTTGGAGAAATCGTGACCCTGTGGGTTAGGGCACTGAAGCCTCATTTTTTGGGGGGGGGCGCCATAAAACGTGGGGTTTTCACTGCCATGGATCACAAAACGGCTGCTGTTTTGTGCAAAGCTGGTAGATTGAGAAACTTGTATTTTATTTTTATTTTTAAAAAGATAAACTAAAGGTGTGTGCTTACAGGTAAACAGATACCAGTGTGCATGCCCATTATGACCTCAGGCAAGAATCAAGAAAATACAGGTGGTCCCTCTTAACTGACATTCTGAACTGAACAGAACTGAAGGGAGGGGCTGGTTCTGGAGCCAAGCTGTTTAGATTGGGTTTGGGTGGATGCGAAGAGGATGCCTCCAACTTCTTGGGCTTTGCTTCTCAACTTATTCTGCCTTCTGGGACCCCCCAGCCCAAGACCAACCACCTCTTGGATAGGTGAGCATGCAGATATTTTGGAATGTGAGTGTGGGGCAGGATGACCGCGTATGAAAGCTCCTTTGAGCACAAGTGCTGGCCCCCCTTTTCTCTCCCATGGAGGCCCTGAACTGGCCAGCTCCTTGTTCAGGGCCTCCAAGGGAGAGAAAAGGGAACCTCAGTTACTCTTTGCCTTCTGAGGACACTGTCTCACTCCCAGCAGAGCCCCAAGACTTACGGCTGCTGCTCTAACAGCCTCAGGACATCCAAGGGATCATGAGCAAAGCACACAAGCCCTGCCCGCCAGATGTGAAGCACTCTACGGAGAGAATTTGGGTTTTTTAACTGGCTGAACAGAGTTTCAGCCCTTGGGGAATTTGATTTCTTAAACATACACCTTCCCCTTCCTTGTGTCCCTGGGGAGAAAAGCCAATCCTGCTTTCTTCCTTTGGTAATTTAATCAGAGGAAATAAACTCTTTCAGTGGTCTAATAGATTTGCTGAATCATGAATTCTGTACATGCACAGAGGCTATACCTCTTGAAACCCCAAAGATGGGCAAGATGGGGCATTTCTCTCCACCTGGCTCCACCGGATATTGCTGATGGCCAATGAAAGCCCAAGTAGGGATTCCTAGTGGGGGATGTTGCTGTGGTATAGTGGAGGAGCAGGGCCAGGAGGCTAACTTGGACACCTGAGAACACAAAAAAGCAGCAGCAAAACAACTACATGTTTCCTTTTAAATGGGCCTTCCTGCTGAGTGTAAAGCATAGATCCTCCTTTTTTAAGGGAAAAGGGAGAGAAGGCTTCTCCCAAAGTGTTAGAAGGCCACAAATAATGTAACAATAGAACAAAACAAATGTGCCGTTTCATGTGATACAGAATCCTATGTGCAAATCTGTTAGATTGAGAAATTTGTACTAAATAAGAAAAAAAAATTAAAGGTGTGTGCTTGCAGGTAAACAGATTGGAGATTTTCTGCAAGATCTTGTGAGATCTCATTGAAGTCTTGCAAGATGTCCAGGAGAGCAAAATATGTATTGAGATTTGGGAGAGATCTTGCATGCTCTTTCAGGGACCAAAGCCATCACTGCTGCAGCGCCAAAGGCAGGTGGCTAAGGGGTGGTGAGTGTCCCACGGGGCGAAATGGGATGTACCGCCCCCCCTCAAGCTCAGGATTCCAGAACTAACAACTGTCAGTTGGGAGGGACGGAAGGCAAGGACCCACAGCCCAGGTGGGGCTCGCTAGCTTGGGGAGGAGGTGTGTGATTCCTCAGCTGGAGTAGATGCAGGACAGTTGAGGCTCACATGCCTCATCACCGCAAAAGCTATAACTGGAAAGCTGAATTATGATTTTCAAGTTTATACATTTCAATAATTTTGCAGTCATTTTAGCATTTCAAAACTTGACTTCCTTCCCCCTCTTTCTGCAGTTCTTTAAATTGATTCTCCATATCTTATGCATATCCAAATTACCTCAATTTCTTCATTTATGCATCTGCTTTAAATAGATAATCTTATTAAACTGCAGGTTATTCCAATAATCCTGCCAATGTTCTTATCTGTTTACAGTTTGTAACTATTCATTCAACCATTTCCATTCTTTAATAAAAAGTTTGTTCTCTTGCTCCTAGAAACGGTCAGCATGTGACAGAGGCCACATCCTGGGAACGGTTTGACTGGCCACCTAAACCAGGTGAGAGCAGCCAAGGAATCTCAAATGCTCAGGAACTTCCCCTGTGTGCCAAGACGGGCTCCAGCAGATTGAGCGGACAAGACCAAGCGTGGGCCCAGTGGTCAAGAAGGTGGTTTCTGCAATGCTGTGGAGGGAAGTGAGGGGCAGATGGGGCTCATCCACCTATAAAGATAGCCCATCAAAGAGAAGGAAAACTCTGATCCTAATTTGCCTTGTGGGATATCTTTGGGAGCTGAAAAGGCTAAGGAGTAAAGCCTACACAAATCTGGAGTGGAGTCCCTCAGGCGGTTGGATGGCGCCGTTTACAACCCCTTCTGACATCTCCTGCAGCCCAACTGGTGCCTAACTCTGCTTTCCTTGGAGACACATCTGCAAGGCCAAGACAGGGAGTCTTGTCATCTGGGAAGCCCAGGACCTCCAGACACACTGCCCAGTCTTGCTCCCTGGAGAGGTCACTTTGGGACTGCTGACACCGTTGCTTGACTTTTGACCTCACCCCCGGAGGCGCACTCCATTGCTTCTCAAGACAGACAAATGCCAACATTAAAAAACTATTTGAAAGAATTTTATTTCATTCAAAAAAGACAATCTGGCATGTGATTAGGACAGTGGTTTTCAGACAACGGGTGACACGTTTATTGATCCAGTTTGGAAGGCTCTGTCTTGTCTTCGCACATGCGCAGTTCCATCTAGGAGCAACAACAAGGGAAGGAGCCAAACTGTCAACTCCTGCAGCGAGACTCAGGATTTCCACTCATGCTCACAAACGTAGGAAAAAGCACCGCCTAGGATAAAAGGATGATCAGAGAATAGCATGTTTGTAAAGGAACTTGATTAGAATAATAATGATGATGATGATTTTTATTTTATTTTTCTATTTGGGTTTGTGGGGAAGGGGGGGACTGGGTCTTGGTGGGGAGGGAGATCTGTGCTGGAGTTGCTGGCCTCACTGCTGTCGCTGCCCGGAAGAGAGAAGAAGAGAAAATATTTTTAATCTTTCCATTTCTTATTATGTTGACAACCCATCTTTCCTTCAAGGATCTCCAGATGGCTTACGCTATTCTCCCTTTCTTTAATTATATTTACTTCCTCATTCCGTTTCTCTTCCAATATCTCTTCCTCCTCCTCCTCGGAGACCAGGGGGTGGATTTTAGGGGCACAACAGCAGGAGGCCAGCAGCTCGCACAGCCTGCCACACTGGCCATTCTCTCTTTCAACAGCCTTGGAGAACAACTGAGTAGGCATCTAGAGCGTCAACTGAACAGGCATGTGGATCAGCTAGTCACTGGGCACAGTCTATTCTTTTGGAGGGGGCTTTCCCCAGTTTCCATTTATAAGAAGTTTGAAAGGTTGCCTCTTTATAAAGTCTGTTTCCTTGTGACGAGAGACCACACTGGAGACTCAGTGTTTTTGAAATATATCAAGGTAGAGGGACTCCTGACCATTAGGTCCAGTCGTGGCCGACTCTGGGGTTGCAGCGCTCATCTTGCTTTATTGGCGGACCGGTCATGAACAGCTTCCGGGTCATGTGGCCAGCATGACTAAGCTGCTTCTGAACCAGAGCAGCGCACGGAAACGCCCTTTACCTTCCCGCCGGAGCATTACCTATTTATCTACTTGCCCTTTGACGTGCTTTTGAACTGCTAGGTTGGCAGGAGCAGGGACCGAGCAACGGGAGTTCACTCCGTCGTGGGGATTCGAACCGCCAGCCTTCTGATAGGCAAGTCCTAGGCTCTGTGGTTTAACCCACAGTGCCACCCGCATCCCTATTATTTATTTATTTAGATACTTGGGTTTTGGGCGAAGGGAGAACTGTGTCTTGGAGTGGGGTAGAGCTGTACTGGAGCTGCTGGCCTCACTGCTATCGCTGCCTGGAAGAGAAATGAAGAGAAATGAAGAGAAATGAAGAGAAAGAATTCTTAATTTTTTCATTGATTACTACATTGATGGCCCATCTTTCCTGCAAGGATCTCCAGGTGGCTTGCGTTATTCTCCCTTCCTCCCTTCCTCATCCCATCCCTGAACTCTTCTTGAATCAGGGAGCTGCCTCCCCCCATCCCAGTGATCCAGATTCTCTCTGGCCTCCCTGTTCCTCAAGAACAAAGATCAACACTCCCCATCTATAGATCGGTGGCATCCATCCCCTGGTCGCTTGGTCTTACATAAATTGTTTTCACCTTCACTAAAGATTCCTTCTGATCTTCATAACCATCACTTCATCCTCCCATTTCTCTTCCAATATCTCTTCCTCTTTACTCTTTACTCTTTATGTGCTAGTCTTTTGGGTCTGTTTCTGAGCAGTTCAGTTTGTATTAATAAGTCTCACAGACCCTCTTCTCCTCAAGCTCTCCTTGTTAGCTGCCGTTCTTACCCTTTGGGACTTTGAGGCTTGCTGCTGAGGATTGCTCGTGTCCTTGCATCTAGGTACTCTCTGTCGACTCACCTCCTGGTTAGGACGTGGGCTTCGAAGGGTTCCTTTTTTGACGCTGCCGGACAATGTCAGCCCTGGGCCACGCCCAGAGCCTTTTTGGGGGTCGTGTAGCCTCCGCGTTGCCCCCCAAAGTTCCCTCTAACAGCTGCTAGGCGCAGAGAACCCACGAAGCACATCCACAACGGAGGGCGGAAAAACCGGAAGCCCTTACATACCAGGTTTGGGAGGGGGATTTGGTCTGCGATAGGCTTTTTCCGTAGGGACACGGGTGGCCACAGAGCCTAGGGCTTGCTGATCAGAAGGTCGGCAGTTCGAATCCCCGCGACGGGGTGAGCTCCCGCTGCTCGGTCCCAGCACCTGCCAACCTAGCAGTTCGAAAGCACAAAGTCGAAGTAGATAAATACCGTATTTTTCGCTCTATAGGACGCTATTTCCCCCCTCCAAAAATTAAGGGGAAATGATCAAAGCAGCAGAAATAAGAGATGATTGGATTCCTTTAAGAGCTCAAAGCATGGGTACCCCCAACAAAAATTTAAAATTCGGTTTTGTAATTTGGAACTAATGTGATTTGATTGGTTTGCTAATAAAAATATATTATAAAAAAAACAAAAATTAAGGGAAAATTTGTGTGCGCCCTATGGAGTGAATGCAGGCTGCACAGCTAAGCCCAAAGCCAGAGCAGGGAGAAGGAGCGCTGCGCAGCGCTCCGTCTCGCTGTTCTAGCTTGGGGTTAGCTGCGCAAAGCCTCCGCAGGGAAGCAGGGTGAAGCCCCCCTGCTGCCCTGCGAAGGCTTCAAAGGCTGTCCCCAAAGCCAGAACAGTGAGGCGGAGCGCTGCGCAGCGCTCCGTCTCACTGTTCTAGCTTGGGGATGGCTGCGCAAAGCCTCCGCAGGACAGCGGGGTGCCTTCACCCCGCTGCTCTGCAGAGGCTTCAAAGGCTGCACTCCGTTGGCTTCAGGCAGCTATCCGCAAGCTTTCGGAGCACAGCAGGAGTTCCCGCTGTACTTCGAAGGCTTGCGGATAGCCACCTGAAGTCACCTAGCAGTTCGAAAGTGGAAGTAGATAAATACCGTATTTTTCACTCTATAGGACACACTTTTCCCCCTCCAAAAATTAAGGGAAAATGATCAAAGCAGCAGAAATTAGAGATGATTGGATCCCTTTCTGAGCTCGAAGCATGGGTACCCCCAACCAAAATTTAAAATTCGGTTTTGTAATTTGGAACTATTGTGATTTGATTGGTTTGCTAATAAAAAATATATTATAAAAAAAACAAAAATTAAGGGAAAATTTGTGTGCGCCCTATGGAGTGAATGCAGGCTGCGCAGCTAAGCCCAAAGCCAGAGCAGGCAGAAGGAGCGCTGCGCGGTGCTCCGTCTCACTGTTCTAGCTTGGGGATGGCTGCACAAAGCCTCCGCAGGGCAGCGGGGTGCCTTCACCCCGCTGCTCTGCGGAGGCTTCAAAGGCTGCACTCTGGGGGCTTCAGGCAGCTATCCGCAAGCCTTCCAAGCGCAGCAGGAGTTCCCGCTGCACTCAGAAGGCTTGCGGATAGCCGCCTGAAGCCTGGAGAGCGAGAGGGGTCGGTGCACATTTTTCCCTCTCTGCGCAGCGCCCCTTCAGCGAAGCGGGAGGAGAAATGGAAGGGGCTCCATTTCTCCTGCCGCTTCGCTGAAGGGACACTGAGCAGAGAGGGAGAGAATCCCCCCCCCCCCGTTCTCCCCCTCCTATAATCCGGTGCGTCTTATGGTCCGGTGCGTCCTATAGAGCCAAAAATACGGTAGGTGCCGTTCTGTCGGGAAGGTAAACAGCCTTTCCGTGCACTGCTCTGCTTTTGCCAGAAGCGGCTTCGTCATCCTGGCCACATGACCCGGAAGCTGTACGCCGGCTCCCTCAGCCTATAGAGCGAGATGAGCGCGCAACCCTAGAGTCGTCCGCGACTGGACCTAACGGTCAGGGGTCCCTGTACCTTTACTTAGGCTTTTTCCAGATTGCCTTACTGCCCTATGTTTCTAAATCCTGAGGGAGAGCAAAAGAAGCAGAATGCAGAAAGAATTAGACATTCTACTTACACTCAAGAAGAAGAAATCTTTATTTTGCCGGAAAACATCATTACTTCTCACAAACCACCTCCTTTCTCCTGAACTATCCTCAAGTAGTTGCTCTTCCCAAAGTCCTCAGCCAAGTCACTCAGCAGGGGGACGTGTCACAATGGAGGCCCTGACCCTGTTGCTTTAGCTACCTTGCTTAACAATGTGAATTGTTCCCCTTAACATTAATTTTTCAAATATATCTTCCAGTGGGTTTTTATTTTATTTATTTAGGAAGGATCTAGAGCTGGCTTCATCCAGCACGGTGCATTTCTGGACAGGACAGGAAACACCTAGCAAACACACACTTTTCAACATGGCGGTGTCACCAAGGAAAAACACTCCTGGCCTAGACTATGGCTGCTGTTTCTCAATTAATAGTAAAAAATGACCCTTCTCAACATCCTGTAATCATCTGTCCAGTATTAGGATGGACAGGAGCAGGACTTCACCCTTAGACCCCCTCATCCCCCTGTTTCTTTCTGTTTCTGCCCAGTGTCTTCTGCCAATCAACAGCTTTCCTTAGCTTGCAAGGAAGTGAAATGTTATGAGTTACTTGGTGCCAGACTCCCCTTTGCCATGAGTTTCTGGGTGCCAGGCACTGAACCCCTGGACACTGAACATCTGGGGAATTGATCTAAGCTGTACCCCAAGCACTACATTTGATTGTTGGTTATTAAAAACTGATTGAAACCATTTTATTTCATTCACAAAAGAAATTTTGACATGTGATTATGATAACAGTTTATATAATAAAGGTGACACGTTTATTGATCCTTTTTGTAAGTTATTATTTGTCTACTTTAATGTATTTTTATATATATTAATCAGTAAGGGGGTGGGGTGGGAAGCAGTTTTGCATATGGAACTGGTGGATGGCTGTCATTAATCCAGATCAATTTCATAGAATCATAGAAACTTATAGCTGGAAGGGACACCAAGGGTCATCTAGTCCAACCCCCTGGGATGCAGGAATCTCAGCAAAAGCATCCATGGCAGACGGCCACCCAACCTCTGCTTAGTAACCTCCAAGGAAGGAGTTTCCACCACCTCTCATGGGAATCTGTTCCAATGCCAAACAGCCCTTACTGTCAGAAAGTTTTTATGAATGTTTAGTCTACTTTCTTATAACTTGAATCCATGGGTTCGAGTCCTACCATCTAGAGCAGGAGAAAACAAGCTTGTTCCCTCTTCCATGTGACAGCCCTTAAGATATTGGAAGATGGCTGTCAGATCTCCTCTCAGTTTCCTCTTTTCCAGGCCAAACCTACCCAGCTCCTTCAAGTGTTTCTCTTCCATCTTAGTTTCCAGACCCTTGGTTGTCTTGGTTGCCCTCCTCTGCACACATTCCAGCTTGTCAACATCCTTCTTAAATGATGATGCCCAGAACTGGACACAGGACTCCAGGTGTGGCCTGACCAAGGTAGGAGAGAGTAGGACTTGGACTTCCTTTCACCAGGACCCTGGACTTCCATAGATGCAATCTAGAACAGCGTTACCATTTTCTGCTGCTGCACATTCCTTGTGGCTGAGGCTCAGGGTAACGCCCCCGGGACCTTTCAGTTCATGGTGTCCATGGAGGCGCAGGTCAATTCTGTGTCCAGGGCAGCTGTTGACCAGCTTCATCTAGTACGCAGGCTGAGACCCTATCTGCCTGCGGATTGCCTCGCCAGAGTGGTGCATGCTCTGGTTATCTCCCGCTTGGATTACTGCAATGCGCTCTACGTGGGGCTACCTTTGAAGGTGACCCGGAAACTACAACTAATCCAGAATGCGGCAGCTAGACTGGTGACTGGGAGTGGCCCCCAAGACCTACATTGGCTCTCAGTATGTTTCCGGGCACAATTCAAAGTGTTGGTGCTGACCTTTAAAGCCCTAAACGGCCTCAAAGGCCCAGTATACCTGAAGGAGCGCCTCCACCCCCATCATTCTGCCTGGACACTGAGGTCCAGCGCTGAGGGCCTTTTGGCGGTTCCCTCCCTACGAGAAGCCAAGTTACAGGGTAGTGATGCCTGCCCTGTGGAACCCCCTCCCACCAGATGTCAAAGAGATAAACAGCTACCTGACATTTAGAAGACATCTGAAGGCAGCCCTGTTCTGGGAAGCTTTGAATGTTTGACAGACTTTTTTATTTTAATATTTTGTTGGAAGCTGCCCAGAGTGGCTGGGTATAAATAATAAATTATTATTATTATATTATGATGATGACTGTGAGGTGTTACAAGTCATTAACTTCAAGCCACACTGCCATGCCTTTGAAGACACAAACCATCCCAGCTTTTCAGAGCTGGCTATCATGGCTTCTTTAATCTTTGTGTATTGCTCCACCATGTGGCTGAATCATATAAAGCACTGACTTTTACATATCTCTTGACCTCTAATTGCAAGAAGAACTCGTTAACTTGGATTATAATCTTTATAAATTGGAGTTGTGGAGCAGGTCCTCGAGAGGGGGGGGGCTCCCACCATTCCTCCTCAGTCCAGCCCCTGACAACCATGTGGGTTACGGCGTCGAGGGCTCATTTTGTGGGGCGATGTGAAATGTAGTGTTTTCACCCCCAAACCTTGCAGGGGGCATTCTCTGGGTGTTTGGTGCCGCTTTGGAGTGAATTGGACAACGTCTGACTTTTGGAGAAATTGGGATCCCGTGAGTTAGGGCGCCAAAGGCTCATTTTTTGGGGTGCCATGAAATGTGGGGTTTTCACTGCCAAACATTTCAGGGGGTCTTTAGCAAGTGTTTGCTGTTGCTTTGTTGTGAATCCTAAGACATCAGGTTTTCAGCGAAATCGTGGCCACCATATCTATCCTGACAGATGATTTGGCCTGTCACCCTTGTGTGGAAGTAAAGGATGAGATTCCCCTACTACTCCGCCTGGGGTCTCCAATGTGGTGCACCCAGCCTCCACTCACACTATTCCTATGCTGGGGAATTGTGTGGGGCAACTTAAGATTTATCTGTGAAAGAGGACTTAGTATTTTTCTTGCTTTTTAGTGTAATGTACTATGAAAAGGTCTTAATGGAATTTTCTTTTTTAAATGGAATTTTAATGGAATTTTCTTTTTTCTTTTTTGTTATTACCCTGTTTGCCAGTGTTTGTCCCTGGTAATTAACTGCCCTGATGTCTTTGTAAAACAGAAAAACAACTAAAAACCCACAATGATTTCACTGTGCACACAAGGTGTGTTTGAAAGTGAATGTGAGTTACAAGAGATGCTAACCCACTTGTTCTAAAGTGAAAGCCTTCTGGGACATAATATACAACGAGGTAAAAACGGTTTTGAAATATAATTTTAATAAAAAAAACCAGAGGCATTTTAATTAGGCTTAATTGGTGAGGAAATACATAAAAGTGATGTAAACATGTGTATGTATGCCACAACGGCTGCAAGGACACTTCTGGGTCAGAAATGGAAGCAGCGGGAACTCCCAACACTGGAAGATTGGCAGGTCAAGATGATGGAGTACGGAGAGATGGCCAAGTTGACGGGGAAGATCCGGAATCAGCGTGACGAACTGTTTCGTAAGGACTGGAACAAATTTATATTTTCTATGAAAGAAAATTGTAAACATTTGAAAATGTTTGTAGGCTTGAATTGAAAGGCTCTGTAATGTAAATATAAGGAACTGATTTACCGATAATAAGGTGAAATATTATAATTTGACAAGGGTAAATAAGTGCTTATAGAAATGCGAAGAATATGGAAAGTTATGTGGAAGTCAGAAAGAGGGAGGGAAGGAGGTCGATGCTCTTACAGAGTAATATATTAAGTCATAGAATTATGTAACAAAATGTGAATATGTGGAAAACTCAATAAAAAATATTTTTTTAAAAATACAAGAGATGCTAGCCCTTTCTCCCTGCCTCTAGTATAGGAGCCAACTCCTAGGGACCAAGGTCCCTTCAGCCCACCCCCCATAAAATATTTGAGGGGGCCCGCCTTCCCCCAAAGTTGATGGGCATTGCCATTCAAATGGTATGTGTGCACCATGTCATGTGATCGATTACACAGGACGGGGTTTACCTGGTCCCCCCACCTGATATTTTATTCAACTTGCCACCCCCTGGTCTCTAGGCCTTCACAGCACAATCCTATGCATGCTTGCTGAGTCCCGTGAGCCTCACTCCCAATGCAAAAAGGCAGAGACACCCCTGGATTACTCAGTAGAACATATACATGGGGGAAAACAGAACTTCACTAGACTCCCTTACACCCCACTGCACGTTCTTCCCCTATTTATTTTGAATAGCTTAGGGGGAGGCAACCTAATATTTTGACTGCTTTAGGGCCTCTAAAGGTCTTCATCTTCATGAAAGGAAGAAGTGAAATACTAAGGGCTGCCTATTTCAGGGAAAGGGCAAGGGAAGGGGCTGCTTCTACAAGTTTCACTGGGACCCAGAGGTGTGGATTGTAGTTCTGCGTAGGGATTCTAGCTGCAGCTAGCAGCAACTGACAAATTGGTCCATTTCAGTGTCCATCCATTTCTCATTTTCCCAGTCTTAGATTTGATCCTCCACATTTCTGCAGTACTTTCCATTTTTAAAGAGGAGTCCTCATGCAAATCCAGTGCTGCATGCAATTTTCGTAATGTTCGCATTTATGCAAGCACCTTTCCTGAATATAATGCATGCTTGTATGTTCTGTTTCTACACACACGCATTGTAGAGGTGCTTGGCTGCTTAACATGGCGGACTCAGAGACTACTTCGATGATGGAGGGCTTAACACCCAGCGCCTCACACACACACACCCCGCTTCCATGGAGGCAATAATGGACTCGGGAGATGATTGCGGGTCTCCTTTCTAATCGATACCCCTCAACAAGGTATGGAAGGCAATTCAGCCTCAGGCTACCCCCCTCCCCTCTTCCAGAGTCTCCTGCGAATGGGTGAGATGCTGCCATTGCCACAGACTGGAACAAGAAGCCCACTCCGCTACTGTTAGTGAGTGAAGCAAGCAGGGGCGTAAGCCCTGGTATTATAATATAATTGCAGTATTGGATCAGCACAGCTACCCAGATTATTGGACTTTCCTTGTTAGCATGGCTATATGACAGCTGTCCTGATGAGATTCAGTCCTTTAAAATATACTGTACTACAGCACCAGTGGTTATAGCGACAGTTCAAATCAAACTGATAATGGCTACAGTTTAATATGCAGAAGCACATATACCGTATTTTTCGCTCTATAACACGCAGTTTTTTCCTCCTGGAAAGTAAGGGGAAATGTCTGTGCGTGTTATGGAGCGAATGCCTACAGATGGCAGGGGAATCCGCTGCAGTTGTGAGCAGTCCGTGGCTCTCTTTGAAACTGCAAAGCGGGTGTAAGCGGCTCCTGTCAGCGAGCCGAGCCGGGCAGGAGGGAGAGAAGCAGAGCGGGGTTGGTTGCTTTAAAACAACCCCGTGCTCTATGTCCCTCTCTCTTCTCCACTGAGCTGCTAAGTAGCAGCAAAGCTTTTCAGCCAGCCTAGCCGGGAGGAGGGAGAGAAGCAGATCGGGGCTGGTTGCTTTAAAACAACCCCGTGTCCCTGCCTGCAGTTTTTTGCTGTCCGATTTTGGATCAGCCACTGTAGGGGCTGTGTGTGTGTGTGTGTGTGTGTGTGTGTGTGTGTGTGTGTGTGCTTGAGCTATCGTTCTCCTCCTCCTCCTTCCTGTTCACTCTCACAGCGCCCCAGCGCTCTCCTGCGACTTTAGGAGTGATACTTTGTGTGTCTCTCTGTGTGTGAGGCATCGTTCTCCTTCTCTTGCTTCCCCTTCACTCTCCCAGCGCCCCTGCTACTTCCAGCGCCCCTGCGACTTTAGGATTGATACTCTGTGTGTGTGTGTGTGTGTGTGTGTGTCTGTGTGTGTGTGAGACATCGTTCTCCTCTTGCTTCCCCTTCACTCTCCCAGCGCCCCTGCGCTCTCCTGCGACTTTAGGATTGATACTCTGTGTGTGTGTGTGTGTGTGTGTGTCTGTGTGTGTGTCTGTGTGTGTGTGAGGCATCGTTCTCCTCTTGCTTCCCCTTCACTCTCCCAGCGCCCCTGCGCTCTCCTGCGACTTTATAATTGATACTGTGTGTGTGTGAGAGAGAGGGGGGGGGATCGTTCTCCTTCTCTTGCTTCCCACTCCCAGCGCCCCTGCGCTCTCCTGCGACTTTAGGATTGATACTCTGTGTGTGTGTGTGTCTGTGTGTGTGTGAGGCATCGTTCTCCTCTTGCTTCCCCTTCACTCTCCCAGCGCCCCTGCGCTCTCCTGCGACTTTAGGATTGATACTCTGTGTGTGTGTGAGAGAGAGGGGGGGGGATCGTTCTCCTTCTCTTGCTTCCCACTCCCAGCGCCCCTGCCTCTCCTGCGACTTTAGGATTGATACTGTGTGTGAGAGAGAGAGGGGGGGGAATCGTTCTCCTTCTCTTGCTTCCCACTCCCAGCGCCCCTGCCTCTCCTGCGACTTTAGGATTGATACTCTGTGTGTGTGTGTGTCTGTGTGTGAGAGGGATTGTTCTCCTCCTCCTGCTTCCTGTTCACTCCCCCAGCGCCCCTGCGACTTTAGGGCGACTTTAGCATGGATCCACATGGATCCTCAGGATTTTTGCATTGGGCTACCCCAAACTCACCGTCAGATCACATGTCTGTGGCCACAGCATGAACCACAAAAATCATACATCCACTGTTTTGTTTAGAATATTTTTTTCTTGTTTTCCTCCTCTAAAAACTACGTGCGTGTTATGGTCTGGTGCGTGTTATAGAGCGAAAAATACGGTAAGCATATTCAGGATGGAACATAAAAAGGAGGAAGAATATGCCTCTTTTAGAAAGGATTTCCTCATAAACAAAACTTGCTGCTCCAAAATGTTTCAACATGGAATGCTTCTTTTCTGGAATTCAGACTCTTGGGGCTTATCCAGTTACCTTCCTCTGCCTTTTCCAGGAACAGTCCAAGCTTACCCTGTGATCTGCCATGTTAAGTTGTGGGTGAACATATCAGTGATTCTTCAAACAGCTCTTGTTTATTCACAGGCCAGAACAGAACTGAACTGAAGGGTTCAGCCAACCTGCTTATATAGAGCTCCAGTATCACACAACTGTAACAACTTTCTTTAACTATCCAATCACTGAACATCACTTTCAATCCCTTATTTGCATATGTGGACCTGAGTGAAAACTATCTACAGTATCCCCCTCCTGGCCCAGGGTGAGAACTTCAGTACATAACACACCATTTGTTCCGATTGAGCTTTAAAGAGTGGATTTTTGTGAAGAAAGCTCTGGGGCAAAAACCAGCAACAACAGTGCTCAATCAGTGCTTTTAAGCATGGACTCTGCCTGAAAAGTGTGGGGCAAAAGGCAAGTGTGGATAAGCCCTCAATTTCATACACACACATACCTCAGTTTTCTCACACACACCCTCCACAACACTCCATTCCCAGCTCAGTTCTTGTTGGGCTACTTTTGGGGGAAGTCCCCTTGAAGTCGTCCCCCCCCCCCCGCAAAAAAAAAAAGATTTGTGTACTCTTCCAAACCTTGTGCATGTTCACAAACCCAAGTCTGATTATCTTTCCCTCTTGCATGCTGTTTTGACTACCTAAGGCCTGGGGCTCAGAGACTTGAGATCATCACTATCCGTAATGATGGAACTCTGCCAGAGCTCTCCTTTAAGGCACTAGCATCCCCTGGTGTACATTTGTGTACCATCTCTGCCAAACCCATACACAAATTCAGCCAATTTGTGGTACAGCAGAAAAGGGGAAGATCTACTGCACAATCAGAACTGCTTGCAAAATCTTCCAACCTTCCCATACTTCTCTGAGGGTGGGTAAGTAGGTGTGCTGTTTTGGATACTGCCTTCAGATGTGCAGTGGCAAAGGGGAGCTCAATCTATTAGCGGCTCAGGCCAAGTTTTCAGCAAAGTTCTTAACCCGAGGTACTATTTCTGGGTTAGCGGAGTCTGTAAGCTGAAGCGTATGTAAGCTGAAGCGTATGTAACCCGAGGTACCACTGTATTACAAGCCTATGGGACGAGGAGGAAATGATCAGGATATGATGTAGAAGCCAAGCCATTTAGGACTGTATTCCTTTTATATTTCCCCTTTTTAGACTAAGCCCGAGGGCTGAGACTGTCTGCATACACGTTTTCCAAGCACATGACTTGCCCCAAAGAATCCTGGAAACTGTAGTTTAGCCCTCACAGAGCTACAATTCCTATCACCCATAACAAACTACAGCTCCCAGGATTTTGGGTAGGGGGAGAGAGAAATGTTCTGTATGTTATGTACTGAAGTTCTCACCCTGGGCCAGCAGGGGGATACTGTAGATAGTTCAGGTCTACATATGCAAATAAGGGATCGAAAGTGACATTCAATGATTGGATAGTTACAGAAAATGGTTACTGTTGCGTTCTAGTGGAGCTCTATATAAGCAGGCTGGCTGAACCCTTCAGTTCAGTTCTGTTCTGGCCTGTGAATAAACAAGAGCTGTCTGAAGAATCGCTGTGTCGTCTGATATGTTCACCTACAACTTAACACTTTAAACATATGGTGTGTACACAGCTGTTGTCTTTTTTGGACACACCTGCTAGCTGCTCTGGGGTCCCTTTTTGGCTCAGTATTGTGCTAAATTTATTTGAATTCATTTCCAACCTGCCTTCTCCCTACAATACTCATTTTGTAAAGTTCAAAGATCCCATAAATAAAGGGCTGGGGCAGTCATGAGGGTCATGGCTCACTGGTAGAGCATCTGCTTTCTGTGCAGAAGGTCTCTGCTTGAATATCAGCTGTCTCTGCAGATGTTTCCTGCCTGAAGCCCTGGACAGCTGCTGCCCATCAGTGCAGGCAATATTGCGCCTCAGGCAGGAATGGTTTGACACACCACAGGTAGCCCTGCTAGCCTGTTGCTGCAACATAAACAATAGTCTTGTAGTATGAAACTGACAAACGAGTATTATTAAGCTTTTGTGCACTACAAAAGGCACATTTCCTTTTATTACTCACCTGCTGTCTCTTGTTTTCTATTCTCTGAGGTTTGTTAAAGTATTCTTATTTGGCTGACTTTGCAAGATAATAGTTCCAAAATGTGATAAGCTGCTAGCACATTTGCAAAGCTAAGCAGGGTCTGGTATTGCTTCAAACTGGATGGGGAGCTGTGTGTTGAGATTCCAGCATCGGACTAGATGACCCCTGGGGTTCCCTTGAATTCTATTATTCTCAATATTAATTTTTAAATTATATTTCATTACTTTCACCAGTTTCAAATTTGTTATCCATTTCTCTTTGGGATTTGGCTCCCTGCCTTTCCTTCCATGCTGTTTTTGCACGCTTCCCTTTTACACACTGCATGATATCACCTATTTCACCTAATACAGGTTCCTCTATTATATCACATATTTCGCCTATTAATTTCTATCATTCTCCTTTTTCCCTCCTCGCCCCCATACAGGCTTCCCTTCTCCGCTTTAGCTGAACCTCCCGCATTCTCTCCTTCAAGTGCGAGCGCACATCTCCCGAAGCATCTCTATGTCCCACTAGGCGCAGTTAGCTCCGCCTAACTACTGGCGACGCATGCGCGGTCTGCCGCGACGCCGTTGGAGGCTAGTATGGCGAGGGCAAAGGGGGCGGGGCCGCGCTCTTCTCAGCCACGCCGCCGTGCCTTATACTTGAGTAGCTCCGCCTAACTGCTGGCGACGCATGCGCAGCTCTCCTTCGCGCCGCCGTTGGCGAGCAGCCTTGTGGGGCCGGCGGGGCGCAAGATGGCGGCGGTGCTGCAGGCGGCGTCTCGTCAGGTGAGGGTCGCGGTCGCGCGTGTCTCCTCCTGGGGGGCCGCCCTTTCCCCCGCGCCGGGGTGGCCTCGGCTGCGGGTTGTCAAGTTTCAGCCCCGTCAGAGACGGAGCCGCGCCTGGCGGGTGTTTCGCCTCCCCGCAAGCGGGTTGTTTTGTGCGCCGCCTTTCTCCCGAGAGGGGCTCGAGGCGGCTGACAGATCGGGAACGTAGAAAAGGCGACAATTAGAAAGCACACAGAGTCCTTTCCAGGCCTGTGCTCGGGGGGGTGGGGGGTGAAGGACACGAGCGTCTCATTTCGCTTGGAGAGGTGTCAGCTGCTGTGGAGGTTGCCCTTGGGGGACAGAAAGCCGGGATTTCGTCCCGTGGGTTATTGGGCCCCAAACAGAAGCCCACACCAAAGTCTGTCTCCCTCCACGCCGCCAGAATAAACTCAGGAATGTAAATAGTCTTTTGCTTGGTTGCCTGTAGGAAATATTGTACTGCAGTGCCCTCTGCTAGCCAGGCATGCATTCCCCCTGAGTCACCCCATCGGGGTGCTACAAATTACAAACAATTGTGTCTCCAGGTGGGTAGGCTAGCAAATTATTTGTGGGCTCGCGCTTTCGTGGTCTTTCCCTCCCAAGACTAAATCTGGAAAAACGTTTGTCAGCAAATCAGGTAAAAGTATAATTAGATTTTTTAAAAGAACAGATGCACTGATGAATATCTGGACGCTTGCATCTGATTACTTGCACAAAATGTACCACACTTTGACCCCGATTTATTTTTGTTGTAATAATAGATCTTCCGCATCCCATGTGTTGGACAAGTAAGGGGTTATTATGTTGACTGGAGGATGGTACGTGATGTTAAGAGAAGGAAGATGGCTTTTGAATATGCAGATCAGAGGCTGCGGCTGAATTCCCTTAGGAAAAACAAAATTTTGCCCAAAGAACTCCAGGTAAGATGAAAATACTGTTTTAAGATATTCTTGATTGTAGCAATGAACCAGGCATCTCCTCCCCATCTACATCACAGATTCAAAAATATATTTTATTTCAGTATGATATAACCATTGTAGGTTATGAACAGGTTATGAATAGAATCATCTCCTGATTCATTTCCCACAGTTCATCCATTGCTTTTTACATACTTTTTTAGTCATTGGTTTATCCAATTTCTATTCTTCCCAGGAGCTAAAGTCCACTAAGCAAATAATAGTATGGAAGCAGCTAGCCAGATATGTGCAGTTACAGTATTACACAGAGGATCAGTTTGGAATGCAACCTACTGCTTGGGAATCCTGTAATTTTTTTTAAGTTATTGTGTCTTTGTTGTGGTGGGTTCCCTGAAGTGGCATCTATTATGCATTGAAAACCTTTCACATGGTGTCCTTCAGTTAAAAATTCCAGGCAGTTTTTTACTGGTTATTCTGTTCCAGACTGTAAAAGGTAAAGGTACCCCTGCCCGTATGGGCCAGTCTTGACAGACTCTAGGGTTGTGCGCCCATCTCACTTAAGAGGCCGGGGGCCAGCGCTGTCCGGAGACACTTTCCGGGTCACGTGGCCAGCGTGACATCGCTGCTCTGGCCGGCACGGAAACGCCGTTTACCTTCCCGCTAGTAAGCGGTCCCTATTTATCTACTTGCACCCGGGGGTGCTTTCGAACTGCTAGGTTGGCAGGCGCTGGGACCGAGCAGCGGGAGCACACCCCACCGCGGGGATTCGAACCGCCGACCTTTCGATCGGCAAGCCCTAGGCGCTGAGGCTTTTACCCACAGCGCCACCCGCATCCCGTTCCAGACTGTACTCTTTCTTAAATTTAAAAGGCATCATGAAAGCTCTTTTGTTTTCCATATGCTTTTAGAATTTAACTGTTGGTTGTTCTCCATAGTGATTCAGTCCTTTTACAAAATTCCTTTTTCTTTTTCTAAATGTATTGTCGTAGGTAGTATTTTTGTTGAGTACCTGTGTACATGTGGCATTTGAATGCTTCAGGAACAAACTGCTAATTGTTAAGGAAAACAACACTTGTGTTATAGTAATTTAAAGTCTTAACCAATTTATTACAACACTAGGGCTGACCTGCCCTCCGCCATTCCTCACCCATTAACTTCCTAGACCTTCCCCTTCCCACATCATGCAACTACAGTGATACCTTGCAAGACGAATGCCTCGCAAGACGGAAAACTCGCAAGACGAAAGGGTTTTATGTTTTTTGAGCTGCTTCGCAAGACGATTTTCCCTATGGGCTTGCTTTGCAAGACGGAAACGTCTTGCAAGTTTGTTTCCTTATTCTTAACACCGTTAATACAGTTGCGACTTGACTTCGAGGAGCAACTCATAGCACGCAGTGTGGTAGCCTTTTTTGAGGTTTTTGAAGACTTTGGTGATTTTTGAAGCTTTTCCAAAACTTTCCCGACACCGTGCTTCGCAAGACGAAAAAAATCGCAAGACAAAACTCGCGGAACGAATTAATTTCGTCTTGCGAGGCACCACTGTACTAAGATTGCTTTTCACATTCCCATTTCTGAAGCGGCTTCTCTCTCCAGTTTTGCAACCCTGCTTTGCACTCTTTTTTACCTTCGCCCCATGTCCATGCTTCTTCCCTCTCCTTTTGTGCAAGCAGCCTCGCACACAAACTTCCCACACAGTAACATCCTGAATCTACCTCCTCCTATGCACCCTTTTCATCTTCTGCCCAGGTATGAAGCCACCATCCCTTTCATCTTCCACCCTATTCCCTCGCCTCCTACTCCCTCTTTTTTCGCAAACCCCCTTGCACCCCCAATTTCATGGATCATGGAGCCCAAGAAAGTAAAATCTCTCACTGCCTCCATTTCTTCCCCTTCTATTTGCCAGGAGGTGATGGGACCAGTGGCCATGATCTTCGTTTTTTTGATGTTGAGCTTCAGACCATATTTTGCGCTCTCCTCTTTCACCCTCATTAAAAGGTTCTTTAATTCCTCCTCACTTTCTGCCATCAAGGTTGTGTCATCTGCATATCTGAGGTTGTTGATATTTCTTCCGGCAATCTTAATTCCAGTTTGTGATTCATCGAGCCCAGCCTTTCGCATGATGTATTCTGCATATAAATTAAATAAGCAGGGAGACAAAATACAGCCTTGTCGTACTCCTTTTCCCAATTTTGAACCAATCAGTTGTTCCATATCCAGTTCTAACTGTAGCTTCTTGTCCCACATAGAGATTTCTCAGGAGACAGATGAGGTGATCAGGCACTCCCATTTCTTTAAGAACTTGCCATAGTTTGCTGTGGTCGACAGTCAAAGGCTTTTGCATAGTCAATGAAGCAGAAGTAGATGTCTTTCTGGAACTCTCTAGCTTTCTCCATAATCCAGCGCATGTTTGCAATTTGGTCTCTGGTTCCTCTGCCTCTTCTAAATCTAGCTTGCACTTCTCGATCCACATACTGCTTGAGCCTTCCTTGTAGAATTTTAAGCATAACCTTGCTAGCGTGTGAAATGAGTGCAATTGTGCGGTAGTTAGAGCATTCTTTGGCACTGCCCTTCTTTGGGATTGGGATGTAGACTGATCTTCTCCAATCTTCTGGCCACTGCTGAGTTTTCCAAATTTGCTGGCATATTGAGTGTAGCACCTTAACAGCATCATCTTTTAAAATTTTAAATAGTTCAGCTGGAATATCATCACTTCCACTGGCCTTGTTATTTGCAGTGCTTTCTAAGGCCCATTTGACTTCACTTTCCAGGATGTCTGGCTCAAGGTCAGCAACCACACTACCAGGGGTGTACGAGGCATCCATATCTTTCTGGTATAATTCCTCTGTGTATTCTTGCCACCTCTTCTTGATGTCTTCTGCTTCTGTTAGGTCCTTACCACTTTTGTCCTATATTATGGTAATCTTTGTTAATTAGATTAGTCTTAATAAGGTTATGATTTATGTTTGTTTGTCTATTTGTCTGTGTGTTTAAATTTTTGTGAAAAAAACAATAAACAATAAATTTTTGGGGGGGGGGAGAAAACACTACATTTCCCAGCACCCCACAAAATGAGCCCTCAGCGCCCTAACCTGCTGGGTTAAGATATCGCCAAAAACCCAAGGTCAGCCGAATCATTACAAAGGGCGCTAAGCTGCGGGGGAAAGCCTCTGCAACGTTTGTCGAGAAAACACTATGTTTCGCCAAATGCTTGGAGAAGGCCCCATGTGACATTTGGCAGTGAAAAAACTACATTTCATGGCGCCCCACAATATGAACCCTCGACACCCTTACCTGCAGCGTAAAGATTTCGCCAAAAATATGACATTATCCGATTAACTCCAAAGCGGTGCTCCAGGAAGAGCCCCTGTAAAAATACGTTTCACAGCTCCCCCCCCCCCAAAAAAAAACACGAGCCATCAGCACACTAAACATTAGTTTCAATATTTCGCCAAAAATCTGGGGTTGTCTGACTAACTCCAAAGCAGAGCCATATGCTGTAACAAGGCCCCATGCAACATTTGGCAGTGAAAACACTATGTTTTCCTGCACCCCACAAAATCAGCCCTCGGCGCCCTAACCCTCAGGATCAAGATTTTGCCAAATATCACCACTGGAGAGAGACCTGTTGCATAATGTAAAAGTGCTGTCTAAAATGTATAAGATATTATGGGAAAGGGATTCCTGCGCTGAGCACTGGCAAAATGGCCCGTGCAATGTTTAGCAGTGAAAACCGCACGTTTCACAGCGCCCCACAAAATGAGCCTTTGGCGCTCTATCCGAAAACCTGACGTCATCCAATTAACTCTAAAGCAGCGCCAAACTGGGGAAATTGCCCCCCTGCAACATTTGGCAGTGAAAATAGATAGAAGTCAGTGCTTTATACGGTTCAGCCATCAGGCGTAGCAATGCACAAAGATTAAAGCCACGATAGCCAGCTCTGAAAAGCTGGTGTGGTTTGTGTTTTCTGAGGCATAGCCATGAGGCTTGGAGTTAATGACTTGTAACACATCACAGTCATGTTGACACCATGAATCATGTTGACACGATTAAGCGCTTCTACGCATGCGCAAGTGGCGAAACACGGAAGTAACCCTTTCCGGTACTTCCGGGTCGCCGTGGGACCCAACCTGAAAAAAGGTAACATGAAGCAAACGTAACATAGGTATGACTGTACTGGAAGAAGCAAAGATCTCCCGTGTCAAAGCAATGATTCTTCAACATCAACTTCACTGGACTGGTCATGTTGTGCAGATGCCTGATTCTTGTCTTCCAAAGAAACTACTCTATTCCAAACTTTAAAATGGAAAGCGTAATGCTAGTGGTCAACAAAAGAGGTTTAAAGACTCTATCAAGGCAAATCTTTAAAAATGTAGTATAAACACCGACAACTGGGAAACACTAGCCTGCCAGTGCCCCAATTGGAGAACAGCTTTTACCAAAGGTGTCATGTGCTTTGAAGACGCTCGAACTCAGGACGAAAGGAAGACATGTGCTAAGAGGAAGGCATGCTTGGCAAACCCTCACAGTGATCAACTCCCGCCCGGAATCCAATGTCCCCACTGTGGAAGGACGTGGGGATCAAGAATTGGCCTCCACAGTCACTTACGGACTCACTGTTAAGACCGTGTTCGTGGAAGACAGTATTACTCGGCTACAAATGATCACCAAAGAAGAACAGTATTTGAAAGAATGGATTCCATATACAGTGGTACCTCAGGTTAAGAACTTAATTTGTTCTGGAGGTCTGTTCTTAACCTGAAAGTGTTGCAAGAGACTTAGTAGCTTTTTCTTCTAGATTCCATCTAAATTGCACGCAGAATAAATACTGACCTCTAGGGCTATGAAGTGGTGTTTGGGTAAGTTTATGGTTCTTCTGCTCCTGGTCACTCACCTGTCTGTGGTCCTCAAAGATTTCTTGGTCCCACAGCAGGGAGTAATCCAGAGCATTTGGAAGTTAATCCCTGTTACCTATGTTCCTCAGAGATAATATGATAGATGGTAGCTATCGTTAATCACCACTTAATTATCTCTGTTGACAGAGTCTCAACAGAAATGACTAACCAGCCACGATGCCTTCCTGGAACTCTCAGTAATAATGCAATTGTCCAAATATTGGAAATCCCTATTCAATAGGAATTGTTGGGTGTATTGTTGACGAGATCACTGCAGAACACGTGAGTAACATTTGGCTCTGTGCTACTCAAACTTTGGCTGCAAACCTGCATTCATTGTGATTTGTTTGCAGAGAGGTTAGATGATGAGGCAACAAAACACTACCCCACATTTTCCAGTGCATTTTCTTTTAACTTTTCTTTTCACAAGAAGTCCATTTGGGGGGAAATAGGGTTGTTCTGCAGGACTAGGTACAACCTGAATATGCTGGTATGTGATTGAACATTCCCTCCAGTACTTTGGCCACCTCATGAGAAGAGAAGACTCCCTGGAGAAGACACTGATGCTGGGAAAGATGGAGGGCACAAGGAGAAGGGGGCGACAGAGGACGAGATGGTTGGATAGTGTTTTCGAGGTTACCAGCATGAGTTTGACCAAACTGCGGGAGGTAGTGGAGGACAGAGGTGCCTGGCGTGCTCTGGTCCATGGGATCACGAAGAGTCGGACACGACTAAACGACTAAACAACAACAACAACAATTAACATTGTTATGTGACTTCCTTGTATCCCCCTGGTTGGATTTCAGTGCATATCATTTTAACGGTTTTCCAAATCAATATTCTTATAAAATTAACTTAATCACTTAACATCTTTCTTACTTCCCAGTTCAGTATTAAACATATTAATTCATCACATATTACATATTTAAATCCTACGCCTATCCGCTATATGCAAGCTTTTTCCAATTAGTTTAACTTAACATATTTAACTAAATAGTCATTAAATTTTGTCCATTCTTCCTGATACTCCTCCTCCTTCTGGTCAGGGACTCTTCCAGTCAGATCGGCTAGCTCCGAAAAATCCATCATCTTCATCTGCCATTCTTCCACTGTTGGTACTTCTTGCGTTTTCCAATTCTTAGCTAACAAAATTCTTGCTGCAGGTGAGTGTCCCACCGGGCGAAATGGGATGTACCCCCCCTCAAGCTCAGGATTCCAGAACTAACAACTGTCAGTTGGGAGGGACGGAAGGCAAGGACCCACAGCCCAGGTGGGGCTCGCTAGCTTGGAGAGGAGGTGTGCGATTCCTCAGCTGGAGTAGATGCAGGACAGTTGAGGCTCACATGCCTCATCACCGCAGAAGCTATCACTGGAAAGCTGTCCTGGCCAGGCCTGTGTCCTTTGGCTCCAGTTGGGAGTGAAACGGATGACGTCTGATTTTGGGCGAATTTTTTTAAAAAAAAAATAATTATGATTTTCAAGTTTATACATTTCAATAATTTTGCAGTCATTTTCACATTTCAAAACTTGACTTCCTTCCCCCTCTTTCTGCAGTTCCTTAAATTGACTCTTCATATCTTATGCATATCCAAATTACCTTAATTTCTTTATTTATGCATCTGCTTTAAATATATAATCTTATTAAACTGCAGGTTATTCCAATAATCCTGCCAATGTTCTTATCTGTTTACAGTTTGTAACTATTCATTAAACCATTTCCATTCTTTAATAAAAAGTTTGTTCTCTTGCTCCTAGAAATGGTCAGCATGCGACAGAGGCCACATCCTGGGAACGGATTTGACTGGCCACCTAAACCAAGTGAGGGCAGCCAAGGAGTCTCAAATGCTCAGGAACTTCCCCTGTGTGCCAAGACAGGCTCCAGCAGATTAAGCGGACAAGACCAAGCGTGGGCCCAGTGGTCAAGAAGGTGGTTTCTGCAATGCTGTGGAGGGAAGTGAGGGGCAGATGGGGCTCATCCACCTATAAAGATAGCCCAGCGAGGAGAAGGAAAACTCTGATCCTAATTTGCCTTGTGGGATATCTTTGGGAGCTGAAAAGGCTAAGGAGTAATCCCTACACAAATCTGGACTGGAGTCCCTCAGGCAGTTGGATGGCGCTGTTTACAACCCCTTCTGACAACTCCTGCAGCCCAACTGGTGCCTAACTCTGCTTTCCTTGGAGACACATGTTGTCATCTGGGAAGCCCAGGACCTCCAGACACACTGCCCAGTCTTGCTCCCTGGAGAGGTCACTTTGGGACTGCTGACACCGTTGCTTGACTTTGACCTCACCCCCGGAGGCGCACTCCATTGCTTCTCAAGACAGACAAATGCCAGCATTAAAAAACTATTTGAAAGAATTTTATTTCATTCACAAAAGACAATCTGGCATGTGATTAGGACAGTGGTTTTCAGACAACGGGTGACACGTTTATTGATCCAGTTTGGAAGTCTCTGTCTTGTCTTCGCACATGCGCAGTTCCATCTAGGAGCAACAACAAGGGAAGGAGCCAAACTGTCGACTCCTGCAGCGAGACTCAGGATTTCCACTCATGCTCACAAACGTAGGAAAAAGCACCGCCTAGGATAAAAGGATGATCACAGAATAGCATGTTTGTAAAGGAACTTGATTAGAATAATAATAATGATTTTATTTTTCTATTTGGGTTTGTGGGGAAGGGGGGGGACTGGGTCTTGGTGGGGAGGGAGATCTGTGCTGGAGCTGCTGGCCTCACTGCTGTCGCTGCCCGGAAGAGAAAAGAAGAGAAAAGATTTTTAATCTTTCCATTTATTATTATGTTGACAACCCATCTTTCCTTCAAGGATCTTCAGGTGGCTTACGCTATTCTCCCTTTCTTTAATTATACTTACTTCCTCATTCCATTTCTCTTCCAATATCTCTTCCTCCTCCTCCTCGCAGACCAGGGGGTGGATTTTAGGGGCACGACAGCAGGAGGCCAGCAGCTCACACAGCCTGCCGCACTGGCCATTCTCTCTTTCAACAGCCTTTGAGAACAACTGAGTAGGCATCTAGAGCGTCAACTGAACAGGCATGTGGATCAGCTAGTCACTGGGCACAGTCTATTCTTTTGGAGGGGGCTTTCCCCAGTTTCCATTTATAAGAAGTTTGAAAGGTTGCCTCTTTATAAAGTCTGTTTCCTTGTGATGAAAGACCACACTGGAGACTCATAGTGTTTTTGAAATATATAAAGGTAAAGAGACCCCTGACCATTAGGTCCAGTCGTGGCCGACTCTGGGGTTGCGGCGCTCATCTCGCTTTATTGGCGGACCGGTCACGTACAGCTTCCGGGTCATGTGGCCAGCATGACTAAGCTGCTTCTGAACCAGGGCAGCGCATGGAAACACCCTTTACCTTCCTGCCGGAGCGTTACCTATTTATCTACTTGCACTTTTGACGTGCTTTCGAACTGCTAGGTTGGCAGGAGCAGGGACCGAGCAACGGGAATTCACTCCGCCGTGGGGATTCGAACCGCCGACCTTCTGATAGGCAAGTCCTAGGCTCTGTGGTTTAACCCACAGCACCACCCGCATCCCTATTATTTATTTCTTTAGATACTTGGCTTTTGGGCGAAGGGAGAACTGGGTCTTGGAGCGGGGTAGAGCTGTACTGGAGCTGCTGGCCTCACTGCTATCGCTGTCTGGAAGAGAAATGAAGAGAAAAAATTCTAGATGCCTACTCAGTTGTTCTCAAAGGCTGTTGAAAGAGAGAATGGCCAGTGCGGCAGGCTGTGTGAGCTTATTACATTGATGACCCATCTTTCCTCCAAGGATCTCCAGGTGGCTTGCGTTATTCTCCCTCCCTTCCTCCCTTTGCTCACGCAGCCAATCTTTATAAACTAATCTAACCATGACTTGGTTCCCTTTGTTTCTGAATCTTGAGGGATAGTAAAAGAAACAGAATGCAGAAGGAATTAGGAATCCTACTTATACTTTATATGAAGAAAGTTTCTTCATTACACCAGAAAACGTATTTCCTTTCTCACAAACTACCTCCTCAAACTAAATATGCTCATCTTTAATTTTATAGTCCCTCTCCTCTTTTGTCCAGTTCTGCCCCTCCTTTCGGCGCTTTTCTTTTCTTGATTCTCCAATTAGTCCAGCCGTTTCTCCTAGACCACGCTACGCCATCTTTGCCATCTTTATAGGTTAGTGTTTAATATAAGTTCAATATTAAAAGTGTTGCCTTCTTTTTTACCTTTGTTTCCCAGTAACTTCCACCACAAACAGCGCTGACAATCCAAGTCTTTTAACTCAGTCTCTTTCGCTGGGCTCACGCCACTTCAAAGTAAAAAACAAGTTAAGTCCTTGAATTCCGCTTCTTTTAATGGGCTAGTACTGCTGCTGCAGAGTGAAATTTGAATCTGTCTTCCTTTTCTTACTGGTACTTGTTAGAGAAATCTTCGCTCATGGTTAAGTATAATGAGAAAGATTTCCAATATATTTAAGATAAAATCTCCCGCTCTTTACTCTTTATGTGCTAGTCTTTTGGGTCTGTTTCTGAGCAGTTCACTTTGTATAAATAAGTCTCACAGACCCTCTTCTCCTCAAGCTCTCCTTGTTAGCTTAGTCCAGTAATTAAGGGGATTGAGAAAGTGAGAGATTTTGCTGCCGTTCTTACCGTTTGGGACTTTGAGGCTTGCTGCTGAGGATTGCTCGTGTCCTTGTGTCTAGCTACTCTCTGTCGACTCACCTCCTGGTTAGGACGTGGGCTTTTTCGATGCTGCCGGACAATGTCAGCCCTGGACCACACCCAGAGCCTTTTTGGGGGTCGTGTAGCCTCCGCGTTGCCCCCCAAAGTTCCCTCTAACAGCTGCTAGGCGCGGAGAACCCACGAAGCACATCAACAACGGAGGGCGGAAAAACCGGAAGCCCTTACATACCAGGTTTGGGAGGGGGATTTAGTCTGCGATAGGCTTTTTCCGTAGGGACACGGGTGGCCCCAGAACCTAGGGCTTGCTGATCAGAAGGTCGGCAGTTCGAATCCCCGCGACGGGGTGAGCTCCCGCTGCTCGGTCCCTACTCCTGCCAACCTAGCAGTTCGAAAGCACAAAGTGGAAGTAGATAAATACCGTATTTTTCGCTCTATAGGACGCACTTTTTCCCCTCCAAAAATTAAGGAGAAATGATCAAAGCAGCAGAAATAAGAGATGATTGGATCCCTTTCTGAGCGCGAAGCATGGGTACCCCCAACAAAAATTTAAAATTCGGTTTTGTAATTTGGAACTAATGTGATTTGATTGGTTTGCTAATAAAAATTATTTTATTAAAAAAACAACAAAAATTAAGGGGAAATGTGTGTGTGTCCTATGGAGTGAATGCAGGCTGCGCAGCTAAGCCCAAAGCCAGAACAGGGAGAAGTAGCGCTGCGCAGCACTCCGTCTCACTGTTCTAGCTTGGGGTTAGCTGCGCAAAGCCTCCGCAGGGCAGCGGGGTGAAGGCACCCCGCTGCCCTGTGGAGGTTTCAAAGGCCGTCCCCGAAGCCAGAACAGCGAGGCGGAGCACTGCACAGCACTCCGTCTCACTGTTCTACCTTGGGGATGGCTGCGCAAAGCCTCCGCAGGGCAGCGGGGTGCCTTCACCCCGCTGCTCTGCGGAGGCTTCAAAGGCTGCACTCCGTTGGCTTCAGGCAGCTATCTGCAAGGTTTCGGAGCACAGCAGAAGTTCCCACTGTGTTCCGAAGGCTTGCGGATAGCCGCCTGAAGCCTGGAGAGTGAGAGGGGTCAGTGCATACCGATCCCTCTTGCTCTCCTGGCTTCGCTTCGCTGGAGAGGTGCTGCACAGTTTTCCCTCTCTGTGCAGCGCCCCTTCAGCGAAGCGGGAGGAGAAATGGAAGGGGCTCCGTTTCTCCTGCCGCTTCGCTGAAGGGGCACTGAGCAGAGAGGGGGAGAAACCCCCCCCCCCTGTTCTCTCCCTCCTATGGTCCGGTGTGTCCTATAGAGCGAAAAATACGGTAGGTGCCGTTCTGGCGGGAAGGTAAACAGCCTTTCCGTGCACTGCTCTGGTTTCGCCAGAAGCGGCTTAGTCATCCTGGCCACATGACCCAGAAGCTGGACGCCGGCTCCCTCAGCCTATAGAGCGAGATGAGCGCGCAACCCCAGAGTCGTCCGCGACTGGACCTAATGGTCAGGGGTACCTGTACCTTTACTTAGGCTTTTTCCAGATCTGCCTTACTGCCCTATGTTTCTAAATCTTGAGGGAGAGCAAAAGAAGCAGAATGCAGAAAGAATTAGACATCCTACTTACACTCAAGAAGAAGAAATCTTCATTTTGCCGGAAAACATCATTACTTCTCACAAACCACCTCCTTTCTCCTGAACTATCCTCAGATAGTTGCTCTTCCCAAAGTCCTCAGCCAAGTCACTCAGCAGGGGGACGTGTCACAATGGAGGACCTGACCCTGTTGCTTTAGCTACCTTGCTTAACAATGTGAATGGTTCCCCTTAACATTAATTTTTCAAATATATATTCCAGTGGGTTTTTATTTTATTTATTTAGGAAGGATCTAGAGCTGGCTTCATCCAGCACGGTGCATTTCTGGACAGGACAGGAAATACCTTGCAAACACACACTTTTCAACATGGCGGTGTCACCAAGGAAAAACACTCCTGGCCTAGACTATGGCTGCTGTTTCTCAATTAATAGTAAAAAATGACCCTTCTCAACATCCTGTAATAATCTGTCCAGTATTAGGATGGACAGGAGCAGGACTTCACCCTTAGACCTCCTCATCCCCCTGTTTCTTTCTGTTTCTGCCCAGTGTCTTCTGCCAATCAACAGCTTTCCTTAGCTTGCAAGGAAGTGAAATGTTATGAGTTACTTGGTGCCAGACTCCCCTTTGCCATGAGTTTCTGGGTGCCAGGCACTGAACCCCTGGACACTGAACATCTGGGGAATTGATCTAAGCCATGTTTAAATGTACCCCAAGCTCTACATTTGATTGTTGGTTATTAAAAACTGATTGAAACCATTTTATTTCATTCACAAAAGAAATTTTGACATGTGATTATGATAAGAGTTTATATAATAAAGGTGACACATTTATTGATCCTTTTTGTAAGTTATTATTTGTCTAATGTATTTTTTATATATATTAATCAGTAAGCGGGTGGGGTGGGAAGCAGTGCTGCATATGAAACTGGTGGATGGCTGTCATTAATCCAGATCAATTTCATAGAATCATAGAAACTTATAGCTGGAAGGGACACCAAGGGTCATCTAGTCCAACCCCCTGGGATGCAGGAATCTCAGCAAAAGCATCCATGGCAGACGGCCACCCAACCTCTGCTTAGTAACCTCCAAGGAAGGAGAGTCCACCAGCTCTCGAGGGAATCTGTTCCAACGCCAAACAGCCCTTACTGTCAGAAAGTTTTTATGAATGTTTAGTTGGAATCTCCTTTCTTATAACTTGAATCCATGGGTTCGAGTCCTACCATCTAGAGCAGGAGAAAACAAGCTTGTTCCCTCTTCCATGTGACAGCCCTTAAGATATTTGAAGACGGCTGTCAGATCTCCTCTCAGTTTCCTCTTTTCCAGCCCAAACCTACCCAGCTCCTTCTTCAATCTTAGTTTCCAGACCCTTGGTTGTCTTGGTTGCCCTCCTCTGCACACATTTCAGCTTGTCAACATCCTTCTTAAATGATGGTGCCCAGAACTGGACACAGGACTCCAGGTGTGGCCTGACCAAGGTAGGAGAGAGTAGGACTTTGACTTCGTTTCATCAGGACCCTGGACTTCCATAGATGCAACCTAGAACAGCCTGACCATTTTCTGCTGCTGCACATTCCTTGTGGCTGAGGCTCAGGGTAACGCCCCCGGGACCTTTCAGTTCATGGTGTCCATGGAGGCGCAGGTCAATTCTGTGTCCAGGCCAGCTGTTGACCAGCTTCATCTAGTACGCAGGCTGAGACCCTACCTGCCCACAGACTGTCTCACCGGAGTGGTGCATGCTCTAGTTATCTCTTGCTTGGACTACTGCAATGCGCTCTAGGTGGGGCTACCTTTGAAGGTGACCCAGAAACTACAACTAATCCAGAATGCGGCAGCTAGACTGGTGACTGAGAATGGCCCCTGAGACCTACATTGGCTCCCAGTATGTTTCCGGGCACAATTCAAAGTGTTGGTGCTGACCTTTAAAGCCCTAAACAGCCTCGGCCCAGTATACCTGAAGGAGCGTCTCCACCCCCATCGTTCTGCCTGGGCACTGAGGTCCAGCGCTGAGGGACTTTTGGCGGTTCCCTCCCTACGAGAAGCCAAGTTACAGGGTAGTGGTGCCTGCCCTGTGGAACCCCCTCCCACCAGATGTCAAAGAGATCAACAGCTACCTGACATTTAGAAGACATCTGAAGGCAGCCCTGTTCTGGGAAGCTTTGAATGTTTGACAGACTTATTTTATTTTAATATTTTGTTGGAAGCCGCCCAGAGTGGCTGGGTATAAATCATAAATTATTATTATTATATTATGATGATGACTGTGAGGTGTTACAAGTCATTAACTTCAAGCCACACTGCCATGCCTTTGAAGACACAAACCATCCCAGCTTTTCAGAGCTGGCTATCATGGCTTCTTTAATCTTTGTGTATTGCTCCACCATGTGGCTGAATCATATAAAGCACTGACTTTTACATATCTCTTGACCTCTAATTGCAAGAAGATCTCATTAACTTGGATTATAATCTTTATAAATTGGAGCTGTGGAGCAGGTCCTTGGGGGGGGGGGCTCCCACCATTCCTCCTTTTGATGAAACGGAAACTTCTGACTTTGGAACAAAATTGGTCGTATTTGCCTATATGGCAGACACAACTCTCCCCATGTTTTGCAGTCTTTGCTGTCTGATTATCATTACCTATAGGCTTAGCCAGCTACCTGTGGTGTGGCTTCATCCTGTCTTAGAGAAAGCAAGAATTTGCTCTTAAGCAGGTGGAGCCGTAGTAAAATCATGGCTGGCCTGTTTGACACCTCTGTCATGGAACTGGAAGAGAAGCTCATTCTTTGAGACAAGAGCAGATGAATCTGAATGATTCTTGAGTTCAGGATGTGACTCTCTGGGGATCTATCAGAGTTAGCATTTTTTCCAAGCTTGCTCCTCCTACTTTAACAAATCTTTTAATTTTCTGAAGCTCTTCAGTGTTGTTGATGTTTTTTTAAAATGCAATAATCAGACATAGCTCCCTCTGGTCCTCATGATAAATAGCAAGCCTGCATTAAAAACAAGCCATTTTCAATTATCCAAATAAACATTATAAAAACACAGTAGTAATCACAGAACAAAACAGAAAATGCTGTCTGACAAATGCAAGATAAAAATACCGAAGCAAATATTCATAACTGGAATGACTTTTTCTACCACCCTACCCCAAATCCATTAAAACAAATTGAGCTTTAATAATATTTCTTTTTATTTATTTAATCAAAGACTATACTTTATTAACAAAACAAAATAAAGAGCGAACAATATAATTGCATGGAAACTAAGATTGCACACGCCAAAGGATATAATTTTTGGTTGTTGCATTAACAATCCCTGGGGGAAATAATCATTATTGATATTGTGGGTGGGTTGAAAATAGAAGAAGGAAAAAATGCATTGTTTATAAACATCAATATGTTGTCCTCAAGGTCCTATTATATTCTCACTTGAAGTTGAAAAATTACTAAGAATTCCAAATAGCATATTTCACAGGAAGCATTTGAACATCATTTATATATAAAATAAATTTTGTTATGTAGTTGAAGATTAATCTTTTGTTGTTTCTCCTTTAGTATATCTTAATTTTGAGTTATTTGCTATGCCATAAATCCATAACCAAAGAGCTCTCCAGTGTTCTAACAGCCGGATGGGCTTGGTGTTCCCTTTTGGTAGGGAATTTCAAAGTGATGGACTATAAAACAGGCCCTGCTTTTGATAATGGGACTGAATAAGGTGGAACTCTCAGGTGCATTCAGTTTAGGAGGTGCAGAGATTCTGAGTGTTGTGTAAGTTATTTGAATATACATTCTCAGTCCTGGGGGGAAATTCATTGGAGCACAGCAGGTGTGGTCTGTAAACTAATCTCTAAGGCCCTGTGACTTGTTTGCTGTGGCTCCACTGTTACGGCAGGTGATTCTCATGAGGCATTCTGAGCATTTTCGAGTCCTGTTATGTTGCATTAAGTTCAGTACAGTTTGAAGATGTGGACGAGGTGCTTGGATAATTTCAGGTGTCCATTTCTGCTCTGCATCCTTGCCTTCATGGCCGGTGAAATCTAGCAAAGAGGAAATAGATGAATGAGGTGGTTCATGTCTCTGGGCCTAATAAACCCTCCCTGAAACCAGACTATCAGAGCAATCATGTGCCAGTTGCTCATGTCCCTTTCTTGGGCATGGTGCTCAAGCGCATGGTTGCAAGCCAGAGCCAGGCTCTCTTAGATGCAACAGATTTTCTAATCCCATTTCTGGGGTAAATTCAAAGTGCTGGTTTTTGCATATAAAGCCTTTTGCATTTTAGGACCCTGATCAGTGTTAGAAACCAAACGGCACCTAAAACCTAGGTTACAGGCACCACAGCTCAATGTTTGGGGCCTTTTTAAAAAAAGGAATTTATTATTATTATTTATTTCATTTCTATACTGCTTTATATTTTAAAGGGGAAAAATATCAAAGTGGTTTACACATTAAAACATCAACTAAAACAATTTAGAATAAAACAATTTAAATCTTCAAGGAAAATATTTCAGAAAAATATGAAATATAAATGCAGTAAATAAGCTCGTCTGCTTACCTGTTTAAAAAAGCTGGAGGGCCCAGCCAGGTAAAGACCTGGCATCCACAGATCTCCACATGGTTGCAATTGGACCCACATCAGTTGCACAATGCGCCTGGCGAATTTCGAACACTGATGGCTGATATCTGAAGGACCACCAGGCCTCAGATGAACCAACTCTGACACTGCATGAACCACCTGAGGCCGTTCTCCGTGTGCCTCCTCCAAGGGGGGTGACAAGAGAACTGGCCTTTTCACTGCTGGCTCCCCACTTAGCAATACTTTCCCTGGGGCAGCACGCCTGGTGCCATCATTGTCTATTTAGGCATCAGGCAAAAACATGTTTTATTTACCATTGGCAAATAAAAAAACCCCTTAAGGGTTGTGTTTGTGGCTTCTCTTTGTGCTGTTTGTGACCTCTTTTGTGCTCATTCTTAGGTTTCATCTTGCTGTTTTTGACTTGGGTTTAATGTTCCTTGTTTCTTTTATCTATTTTGTAAGTTGCTCTGAGACACTTTGGTGTAAAAAATGACAACAACAACAACAGCTGTTCCAACTTCATTGGGAGTAAATTGTCAGTGTAGTGGGAAAGCTGGCTCCTGATAGCCCTTTGGCTCTCCAGATGTTGTATGACAGCTCCTTTCATCCCTGACCACAGGTGACACTGGCTGGAGCTGATGGGAGCACCGGCGGAGCAAGCCAGTTGGGCACCTGGGGTGGTGCACGTGCCCTGTGCCCAGGGGTGGGGTGAGTCAGAGCAGGACGCTCCGCAGGGCCTCCGGAGTCTGGCTGCCTCCTCCCACTCAGCCGCCCTACAGCTGGGGGGGAGGCAACGGGAGGACTGTCTGGGCAGCGCGGAGCCTGCGGGCGCCCAAGCCACCCTGTCGCTCCCAGGAGAGATGTGTGGCTCAGGCGCGCTACAGGCCCTGCGGTGAGTGCCGTCCAGCATTTTGTCACCCCCCTCAGTGGTGACACCCAGCTCAGACCACCTCCACCACACACCCCTTCCTCTGCCCCTGGATGCGAGTAGGAGTTGGGCCTGATGTACTCACTTCCTACACTCTTGCATGGGTGCGGGCATCCCTTGTTTGAGAAAAAGCCCACTGTAGAATCTGACACATATGAACATGGGGGAAACTGTTGCTCTTTTGGTTTGAGTTGAGTTGAGGGTATGCATAATAAGGGGGAACTAACAAATTACCATTTGGGAGTAGAAAAAGGAACCAGCAAAGATTTCCTGGAGGAGCAAGGAGAGAACACTGCTACTTTTTAGCAATATGCTCCTTTGCTTGACATAATCTAAATCAGGGGTCGGCAACCCGCGGCTCCGGAGCCGCATGCGGCTCTTTAACGCCTTTGCCGCGGCTCCAGGGCGGAGGCGAGGGGAGGAGGCGCATTTTCCGCAAAGCCATTTCCGAGCTAGAGAGCAGAGGGGGTTGCGGGCTAACCCCTCCCACACTCCACTCGCGGGGGCTGGCCTTTTGCCCCCGCGAGAACAGGGGAATCCCCGGGCGTGCCTGCAACCCTGCCCGCCAATCGGCAGGGCCGGGGAGGCGTGGCCTAGCCCATTTAAGGCCAGGCACGACCGGGGACCGCCCTCTTTGCCCCGTTCCAGCTCGCACCCTCTCCCTTCCTTCCCCTCGTGGTGTGTGGGATTCCACTCCCGGCAGTCCTTCTCTGCCGTCCTCGCTGCTTTCCTCCCCCCCCGCCCCCCGCTTGTCTCCCTCTCTAGCCTCCTCTAGGCGTGGGTTGAAGCTGCGGCGTCCATTTCTTTAAAGGGCATCGATAAGGGAAAATCGTCGGCGCCATCTTTGTGGGCGCACGTGGGAGTCGCGGGAGCGGCCATTTTGGTTGAGGGGTGTAAGCAGGCTGCATTGAAAGGGGGCATGTAAGCTGGTCACTGTTTTGAAGGGGAGTGAAGAACACACACTCAAAAAAAGGTAACTTGTTAATTTAACGTTTATTTCTATGAGGAGGAGTAATTCTGAGGGGTCAAACAAAATAATAATAATAAAGTGTCAAAAAAGTTATTTTTATAATGACGAGGATGACATTGGGCCCTCATTATTAATTATTATTTACATCAGGCACTGATTATGATTTATGGTACACTGGGGCCCTGATTAATTTTCTATGGCATTTTGGGGCATTGATTATTGGGCATAGCAAATTTTGCTATGGGGCCCTCTGATTTCTAATTACGTCCCTCTTTTGGACCCCCGGTAGGCCAGCCATGGATAAAGGCAAGAAAAGAAAAATTTCTGAAGAAAACAGAATGTTTAATGATACATGGACAGAATCATTTGCCTTCTCTACTGACAAGACTGGTTTACCAGTATGCTTAATATGTGGTGAGAAATTTGCAAACAACAAAAAGTCAAATATTGCAAGACATTTCCAGAATAAACACACAGCCTTTGCTGAAAAATATCCAGATGGAGATGAGAGACAAAAAGCCATTGCAGAACTTATGAGGAAGGTTGATAGGAGCAAAAATAATTTCAAGAATTGAGTGAAGTCTGCAAATTCCACAACATATGCTAGTTTTGTAGCCGCTCAGGAAATAGTCAAGCACGGTAAGCCGTTCACAGTGTTATATTTGTTTTAAATGTCGCAATGGTTTTGCGGCTCCCAGTTGTTGTTTTTTCTTCGGAAACGGGTCCAAGTGGCTCTTTTTGTCTTAAAGGTTGCAGACCCCTGGTCTTGACAGTGAGTCCGTAAGTGACTGTGGAGGCCAATTCTGGATCCACACGTCCTTCCACAGTGGGGACATTGGATTCCGGGCGGGAGTTGATCACTGTGAGGGTTTGCCAAGCGTGCCTTCCTCTTAGTACATGTCTTCCTTTCGTCCTGAGTTCGAGTGTCTTCAAAGCCCACGACACCTTTACTAAAGACTGTTCTCCAACTGGAGCACTCGCAGGCAAGTGTTTCCCAGTTGTCCGTGTTTATACTACATTTTGAAAGATTTGCCTTGATAGAGTCTTTAAACCTCTTTTGTTGACCACTAGCATTACGCTTTCCATTTTAAAGTTTGGAACAGAGTAGTTTCTTTGGAAGACAAGAATCAGGCATCTGCACAACATGACCAGTCCAATGAAGTTGATGTTGAAGAATCATTGCTTCGACACGGGTGATCTTTGCTTCTTCCAGTACAGTCATACCTCATGTTATGTTTGCTTCATGTTACCTTTTTTCAGGTTGGGGCCCACGGCGACTCGGAAGTACCGGAAAGGGTTACTCCCGTGTTTCGCCACTTGCGCATGCGTAGAAGCGCTAAATCGTGTCAACATGATTCATGGTGTCAACATGACTGTGATGTGTTACAAGTCATTAACTCCAAGCCTCATGGCTATGCCTCAGAAAACACAAACCACCCCAGCTTTTCAGAGCTGGCTATCGTGGCTTTAATCTTTGTGCATTGCTACGCCTGATGGCTGAACCGTAGAAAGCACTGACTTTTATCTATCTATTTTCACTGCCAAATGTTGCAGGGGGCCATTTCCCGCAGTTTGGCGCTGCTTTAGAGTTAATCGGATGGGGCACTGTGAAACGTGCGGTTTTCACTGCTAAACATTGCACTGGCCATTTTGCCAGTGCTCGGCGCAGGAATCCCTTTCCCATAATATCTTATACATTTTAGACAGCACTTTTACATTATGCAACAGGTCTCTCTCCAGTGGTGATATTTGGCAAAATCTTGATCCTGAGAGTTAGGGTGCCGAGGGCTGATTTTGTGGGGTGCAGGAAAACATAGTGTTTTCACTGCCAAATGTTGCATGGGGCCTTGTTACAGCATATGGCTCTGCTTTGGAGTTAGTCAGACAACCCCAGATTTTTGGCGAAATCTTGAAACTAATGTTTAGTGTGCTGATGGCTCGTTTTTTTGGGGGGGAGCTGTGAAACGTATTTTTACAGGGGCTCTTCCTGGACTTTGGCACTGCTTTGGAGTTAATCGGATAATGTCATATTTTTGGCGAAATCTTTACGCTGCAGGTAAGGGTGTCGAGGGCTCATATTGTGGGGCACCATGAAACGTAGTTTTTTCACTGCCAAATGTCACATGGGGCCTTCTCCAAGCATTTGGCGAAACATAGTGTTTTCTCGACAAACGTTGCAGAGGCTTTCCCCCGCAGCTCAGCACCCTTTGTAATGATTCGGCTGACCTTGGATTTTTGGCGATATCTTAACCCAGCAGGTTAGGGCACTGAGGGCTCGTTTTGTGGGGTGCTGGGTAATGTAGTGTTTTCTTTTTTCCCCAAAAAAAAATTATTGGTTTTTTCACAAAAATTTAAGCACACAGACAAATAGACAAACAAATATAAATCATAACCTTATTAAGACTAATCTAATTAACATTTGTTAAGTGACTTCCTCATATCCCCCTGGTTGGATTTCAGTGCATATCATTTTAATGTTTTTCCAAATCAATATTCTTATAAAATTAACTTAATCACTTAACATCTTTCTTACTTCCCAGTTCAGTATTAAACATATTAATTCATCACATATTACATATTTAAATCCTACGCCTATCCGCTATATGCAAGCTTTTTCCAATTAATTTAACTTAACATATTTAACTAAATAGTCATTAAATTTCGTCCATTCTTCCTGATACTCCTCCTCCTTCTGGTCAGGGACTCTTCCAGTCAGATCGGCTAGCTCCAAAAAATCCATCATCTTCATCTGCCATTCTTCCACTGTTGGTACTTCTTGCGTTTTCCAATTCTTAGCTAACAAAATTATTGCTGCAGTTGTGGCATACAAAAATAATTTAACATCTTTTGGGGGCAATTCCAAACCTGTTATTCCAAGAAGAAAGGCCTCTGGTTTCTTTATAAATGTATATTTCAACATTTTTTTCAATTCATTATAAATCTTTTCCCAGAAGTCTTTCACCTTGGGGCAGGTCCACCACATTTGATAGAAGGTACCTTCTTTTTCTTTACATTTCCAGCAATGGTTATCAGAGTTATGATAAATCTTTGATAATTTAACAGGGGTCAGATACCATCTATACATCATTTTCATTATGTTTTCCTTTAGTACAGTACATGCAGTGAACTTGACCCCTTTCTTCCACAATCTTTCCCAATCCTCAAACATTATGTTATGTCCTACATGTCTTGCCCAATCTATCATCACTGATTTAACTTGTTCATCCTTCGTATGCCACTCTAACAATGGGAAATGTAGTGTTTTCAAAGCCCCCCCCCCCCCAATGTTGCAGGGGGCATTCTCTGGGTGTTTGGTGCTGCTTTGGAGTGAATCAGATGACATTGGACCTTTGGAGAAATCGTGACCCTGTGGGTTAGGGCACTGAAGCCTCATTTTTTGGGGGGGTCGCGCCATAAAACGTGGGGTTTTCACTGCCATGGATCACAAAACGGCTGCTATTTTGTGCAAAGCTGGTAGACTGAGAAACTAGTATTTTATTTTTATTTTTAAGAAGATAAACTAAAAGTGTGTGCTTACAGGTAAACAGATACCAGTGTGCATGCCCATTATGACCTCAGGCAAGAATCAAGAAAATACAGGTGGTCCCTCTTAACTGACATTCTGAACTGAACAGAACTGAAGGGAGGGGCTGGTTCTGGAGCCAAGCTGTTTAGATTGGGTTTGGGTGGATGCGAAGAGGATGCCTCCAACTTCTTGGGCTTTGCTTCTCAACTTATTCTGCCTTCTGGGACCCCCCAGCCCAAGACCAACCACCTCTTGGATAGGTGAGCATGCAGATATTTTGGAATGTGAGTGTGGGGCAGGATGACCGCGTATGAAAGCTCCTTTGAGCACAAGTGCTGGCCCCCCTTTTCTCTCCCATGGAGGCCCTGAACTGGCCAGCTCCTTGTTCAGGGCCTCCAAGGGAGAGAAAAGGGAACCTCAGTTACTCTTTGCCTTCTGAGGACACTGTCTCACTCCCAGCAGAGCCCCAAGACTTACGGCTGCTGCTCTATCAGCCTCAGGACATCCAAGGGATCATGAGCAAAGCACACAAGCCCTGCCCGCCAGATGTGAAGCACTCTACGGAGAGAATTTGGGTTTTTTAACTGGCTGAACAGAGTTTCAGCCCTTGGGGAATTTGATTTCTTAAACATACACCTTCCCCTTCCTTGTGTCCCTGGGGAGAAAAGCCAATCCTGCTTTCTTCCTTTGGTAATTTAATCAGAGGAAATAACTCTTTCGGTGGTCTAATAGATTTGCTGAATCATGAATTCTGTACATGCACAGAGGCTATACCTCTTGAAACCCCAAAGATGGGCAAGATGGGGCATTTCTCTCCACCTGGCTCCACCGGATATTGCTGATGGCCAATGAAAGGCCAAGTAGGGATTCCTAGTGGGGGATGTTGCTGTGGTATAGTGGAGGAGCAGGGCCAGGAGGCTAACTTGGACACCTGAGAACACAAAAAGCAGCAGCAAAACAACTACAAGTTTCCTTTTAAATGGGCCTTCCTGCTGAGTGTAAAGCATAGATCCTCATTTTTTAAGGGAAAAGGGAGAGAAGGCTTCTCCCAAAGTGTTAGAAGGCCACAAATAATGTAACAATAGAACAAAACAAATGTGCCGTTTCATGTGATACAGAATCCTATGTGCAAATCTGTTAGATTGAGAAATTTGTACTAAATAAGAAAAAAAAATTAAAGGTGTGTGCTTGCAGGTAAACAGATTGGAGATTTTCTGCAAGGTCTTGTGAGATCTCATTGAAGTCTTGCAAGATGTCTAGGAGAGCAAAATATGTATTGAGATTTGGGAGAGATCTTGCATGCTCTTTCAGGGACCAAAGCCATCACTGCTGCAGCGCCAAAGGCAGGTGGCTAAGGGGTGGTGAGTGTCCCACGGGGCGAAATGGGATGTACCCCCCCCCTCAAGCTCAGGATTCCAGAACTAACAACTGTCAGTTGGGAGGGACGGAAGGCAAGGACCCACAGCCCAGGTGGGGCTCGCTAGCTTGGGGAGGAGGTGTGTGATTCCTCAGCTGGAGTAGATGCAGGACAGTTGAGGCTCACATGCCTCATCACCGCAAAAGGTATAACTGGAAAGCTGAATTATGATTTTCAAGTTTATACATTTCAGTAATTTTGCAGTCATTTTAGCATTTCAAAACTTGACTTCCTTCCCCCTCTTTCTGCAGTTCTTTAAATTGATTCTCCAAATCTTATGCATATCCAAATTACCTCAATTTCTTCATTTATGCATCTGCTTTAAATAGATAATCTTATTAAACTGCAGGTTATTCCAATAATCCTGCCAATGTTCTTATCTGTTTACAGTTTGTAACTATTCATTCAACCATTTCCATTCTTTAATAAAAAGTTTGTTCTCTTGCTCCTAGAAACGGTCAGCATGTGACAGAGGCCACATCCTGGGAACGGTTTGACTGGCCACCTAAACCAGGTGAGAGCAGCCAAAGAGTCTCAAATGCTCAGGAACTTCCCCTGTGTGCCAAGACAGGCTCCAGAAGATTGAGCGGACAAGACCAAGTGTGGGCCCAGTGGTCAAGAAGGTGGTTTCTGCAATGCTGTGGAGGGAAGTGAGGGGCAGATGGGGCTCATCCACCTATAAAGATAGCCCATCGAAGAGAAGGAAAACTCTGATCCTAATTTGCCTTGTGGGATATCTTTGGGAGCTGAAAAGGATAAGGAGTAAAGCCTACACAAATCTGGAGTGGAGTCCCTCAGGCGGTTGGATGGCGCCGTTTACAACCCCTTCTGACATCTCCTACAGCCCAACTGGTGCCTAACTCTGCTTTCCTTGGAGACACATCTGCAAAGCCAAAAGAGGGAGTCTTGTCATCTGGGAAGCCCAGGACCTCCAGACACACTGCCCAGTCTTGCTCCCTGGAGAGGTCACTTTGGGACTGCTGACACCGTTGCTTGACTTTTGACCTCACCCCCAGAGGCGCACTCCATTGCTTCTCAAGACAGACAAATGACAACGTTAAAAAACTATTTGAAAGAATTTTATTTCATTCAAAAAAGACAATCTGGCATGTGATTAGGACAGTGGTTTTCAGACAACGGGTGACACGTTTATTGATCCAGTTTGGAAGTCTCTGTCTTGTCTTCGCACATGCGCAGTTCCATCTAGGAGCAACAACAAGGGAAGGAGCCAAACTGTCGACTCCTGCAGCGAGACTCAGGATTTCCACTCATGCTCACAAACGTAGGAAAAAGCACCGCCTAGGATAAAAGGATGATCACAGAATAGCATGTTTGTAAAGGAACTTGATTAGAATAATGATGATGATGATTTTTATTTTATTTTTCTATTTGGGTTTGTGGGGAAGGGGGGGACTGGGTCTTGGTGGGGAGGGAGATCTGTGCTGGAGTTGCTGGCCTCACTGCTGTCGCTGCCCGGAAGAGAGAAGAAGAGAAAATATTTTTAATCTTTCCATTTATTATTATGTTGACAACCCATCTTTCCTCCAAGGATCTCCAGGTGGCTTACGCTATTCTCCCTTTCTTTAATTATATTTACTTCCTCATTCCATTTCTCTTCCAATATCTCTTCCTTCTTCTCCTCGGAGACCAGGGGGTGGATTTTAGGGGCACGACAGCAGAAGGCCAGCAGCTCGCACAGCCTGCCACACTGGCCATTCTCTCTTTCAACAGCCTTGGAGAACAACTGAGTAGGCATCTAGAGCGTCAACTGAACAGGCATGTGGATCAGCTAGTCACTGGGCACAGTCTAATCTTTTGGAGGGGGCTTTCCCCAGTTTCCATTTATAAGAAGTTTGAAAGGTTGCCTCTTTATAAAGTCTGTTTCCTTGTGACGAGAGACCACACTGGAGACTCAGTGTTTTTGAAATATATAAAGGTAAAGGGACTCCTGACCATTAGGTCCAGTCGTGGCCGACTCTGGGGTTGCAGCGCTCATCTTGCTTTATTGGCGGACCGGTCATGAACAGCTTCCGGGTCATGTGGCCAGCATGACTAAGCTGCTTCTGAACCAGAGCAGCGCACGGAAACACCCTTTACCTTCCCGCCGTAGCGGTACCTATTTATCTACTTGCACTTTGACGTGCTTTTGAACTGCTAGGTTGGCAGGAGCAGGGACCGAGCAACGGGAGTTCACTCCGTCGTGGGGATTCGAACCGCCAGCCTTCTGATAGGCAAGTCCTAGGCTCTGTGGTTTAACCCACAGCGCCACCCGCATCCCTATTTAGATACTTGGGTTTTGGGCGAAGGGAGAACTGGGTCTTGGAGTGGGGTAGAGCTGTACTGGAGCTGCTGGCCTCACTGCTATCGCTGCCTGGAAGAGAAATGAAGAGAAAGAATTCTTAATTTTTTCATTGATTACTACACTGATGACCCATCTTTCCTGCAAGGATCTCCAGGTGGCTTGCGTTATTCTCCCTTCCTCCCTTCCTCATCCCATCCCTGAACTCTTCTTGAATCAGGGAGCTGCCTCCCCCCATCCCAGTGATCCAGATTCTCTCTGGCCTCCCTGTTCCTCAAGAACAAAGATCAACACTCCCCATCTATAGATCGGTGGCATCCATCCCCTGGTCGCTTGGTCTTACATAAATTGTTTTCACCTTCACTAAAGATTCCTTCTGATCTTCATAACCATCACTTCATCCTCCCATTTCTCTTCCAATATCTCTTCCTCCTCCTCCTCACAGACCAGGGGATGGATCTTTGGCACGTGACAGCAGGAGACCAGCAGCTCACGCAGCCAATCTTTATAAACTAATCTAACCATGACTTGGTTCCCTATGTTTCTGAATCTTGAGGGATAGTAAAAGAAACAGAATGCAGAAGGAATTAGGAATCCTACTTATACTTTAGATGAAGAAAGTCTCTTCATTACACCAGAAAACGTATTTCCTTTCTCACAAACTACCTCCTCAAACGAAAGATGCTCATCTTTAATTTTATAGTCCCTTTCCTCTTTTGTGCAGTTCTGCCCCTCCTTTCGCAACTTTTCTTCTCTTCCCGATTCTCCAATTAGTCCAGCCGTTTCTCCTAGACCACGCTATGCCATCTTTGCCATCTTTATAGGTTAGTGTTTAATATAAGTTCAATATTAAAAGTGTTGCCTTCTCTTTTACCTTTGTTTTCCAGTAACTTCCACTCTTTTACCACAAACAGCGCTGACAATCCAAGTCTTTTAACTCAGTCTCTTTTGCTGGGCTCATGCCACTTCAAAGTAAAAAACAAGTTAAGTCCTTGAATTCCGCTTCTTTTAATGGGCTAGTACTGCTGCTGCAGAGTGAAATTTGAATCTGTCTTCCTTTTCTTACTGGTACTTGTTAGAGAAATCTTTGCTTATGCTTACGTATAATGAGAAAGATTTCCAATATGTTTAAGATAAAATCTACCGTTCTTTACTCTTTATGTGCTAGTCTTTTGGGTCTGTTTCTGAGCAGTTCAGTTTGTATTAATAAGTCTCACAGACCCTCTTCTCCTCAAGCTCTCCTTGTTAGCTGCCGTTCTTACCCTTTGGGACTTTGAGGCTTGCTGCTGAGGATTGCTCGTGTCCTTGCGTCTAGGTACTCTCTGTCGACTCACCTCCTGGTTAGGACGTGGGCTTCGAAGGGTTCCTTTTTTGACGCTGCCGGACAATGTCAGCCCTGGGCCACGCCCAGAGCCTTTTTGGGGTCGTGTAGCCTCCGCGTTGCCCCCCAAAGTTCCCTCTAACAGCTGCTAGGCGCAGAGAACCCACGAAGCACATCCACAACGGAGGGCGGAAAAACCGGAAGCCCTTACATACCAGGTTTGGGAGGGGGATTTGGTCTGCGATAGGCTTTTTCCGTAGGGACACGGGTGGCCACAGAGCCTAGGGCTTGCTGATCAGAAGGTCGGCAGTTCGAATCCCCGCGACGGGGTGAGCTCCCGCTGCTCGGTCCCAGCACCTGCCAACCTAGCAGTTCGAAAGCACAAAGTCGAAGTAGATAAATACCGTATTTTTCGCTCTATAGGACGCTATTTCCCCCCTCCAAAAATTAAGGGGAAATGATCAAAGCAGCAGAAATAAGAGATGATTGGATTCCTTTAAGAGCTCAAAGCATGGGTACCCCCAACAAAAATTTAAAATTCGGTTTTGTAATTTGGAACTAATGTGATTTGATTGGTTTGCTAATAAAAATATATTATAAAAAGAACAAAAATTAAGGGAAAATTTGTGTGCGCCCTATGGAGTGAATGCAGGCTGCGCAGCTAAGCCCAAAGCCAGAGCAGGGAGAAGGAGCGCTGCGCAGCGCTCCGTCTCGCTGTTCTAGCTTGGGGTTAGCTGCGCAAAGCCTCCGCAGGGAAGCAGGGTGAAGCCCCCCTGCTGCCCTGCGAAGGCTTCAAAGGCCGTCCCCAAAGCCAGAACAGTGAGGCGGAGCGCTGCGCAGCGCTCCGTCTCACTGTTCTAGCTTGGGGATGGCTGCGCAAAGCCTCCGCAGGACAGCGGGGTGCCTTCACCCCGCTGCTCTGCAGAGGCTTCAAAGGCTGCACTCCGTTGGCTTCAGGCAGCTATCCGCAAGCTTTCGGAGCGCAGCAGGAGTTCCCGCTGTACTTCGAAGGCTTGCGGATAGCCACCTGAAGTCACCTAGCAGTTCGAAAGTGGAAGTAGATAAATACCGTATTTTTCACTCTATAGGACACACTTTTCCCCCTCCAAAAATTAAGGGAAAATGATCAAAGCAGCAGAAATTAGAGATGATTGGATCCCTTTCTGAGCTCGAAGCATGGGTACCCCCAACCAAAATTTAAAATTCGGTTTTGTAATTTGGAACTATTGTGATTTGATTGGTTTGCTAATAAAAAATATATTATAAAAAAAACAAAAATTAAGGGAAAATTTGTGTGCGCCCTATGGAGTGAATGCAGGCTGCGCAGCTAAGCCCAAAGCCAGAGCAGGCAGAAGGAGCGCTGCGCGGTGCTCCGTCTCACTGTTCTAGCTTGGGGATGGCTGCACAAAGCCTCCGCAGGGCAGCGGGGTGCCTTCACCCCGCTGCTCTGCGGAGGCTTCAAAGGCTGCACTCTGGGGGCTTCAGGCAGCTATCCGCAAGCCTTCCAAGCGCAGCAGGAGTTCCCGCTGCACTCAGAAGGCTTGCGGATAGCCGCCTGAAGCCTGGAGAGCGAGAGGGGTCGGTGCACATTTTTCCCTCTCTGCGCAGCGCCCCTTCAGCGAAGCGGGAGGAGAAATGGAAGGGGCTCCATTTCTCCTGCCGCTTCGCTGAAGGGACACTGAGCAGAGAGGGAGAGAATCCCCCCCCCCCTGTTCTCCCCCTCCTATAATCCGGTGCGTCTTATGGTCCGGTGCGTCCTATAGAGCCAAAAATACGGTAGGTGCCGTTCTGTCGGGAAGGTAAACAGCCTTTCCGTGCACTGCTCTGCTTTTGCCAGAAGCGGCTTCGTCATCCTGGCCACATGACCCGGAAGCTGTACGCCGGCTCCCTCAGCCTATAGAGCGAGATGAGCGTGCAACCCTAGAGTCGTCCGCGACTGGACCTAACGGTCAGGGGTCCCTGTACCTTTACTTAGGCTTTTTCCAGATTGCCTTACTGCCCTATGTTTCTAAATCCTGAGGGAGAGCAAAAGAAGCAGAATGCAGAAAGAATTAGACATTCTACTTACACTCAAGAAGAAGAAATCTTTATTTTGCCGGAAAACATCATTACTTCTCACAAACCACCTCCTTTCTCCTGAACTATCCTCAAGTAGTTGCTCTTCCCAAAGTCCTCAGCCAAGTCACTCAGCAGGGGGACGTGTCACAATGGAGGCCCTGACCCTGTTGCTTTAGCTACCTTGCTTAACAATGTGAATTGTTCCCCTTAACATTAATTTTTCAAATATATCTTCCAGTGGGTTTTTATTTTATTTATTTAGGAAGGATCTAGAGCTGGCTTCATCCAGCACGGTGCATTTCTGGACAGGACAGGAAACACCTAGCAAACACACACTTTTCAACATGGCGGTGTCACCAAGGAAAAACACTCCTGGCCTAGACTATGGCTGCTGTTTCTCAATTAATAGTAAAAAATGACCCTTCTCAACATCCTGTAATCATCTGTCCAGTATTAGGATGGACAGGAGCAGGACTTCACCCTTAGACCCCCTCATCCCCCTGTTTCTTTCTGTTTCTGCCCAGTGTCTTCTGCCAATCAACAGCTTTCCTTAGCTTGCAAGGAAGTGAAATGTTATGAGTTACTTGGTGCCAGACTCCCCTTTGCCATGAGTTTCTGGGTGCCAGGCACTGAACCCCTGGACACTGAACATCTGGGGAATTGATCTAAGCTGTACCCCAAGCACTACATTTGATTGTTGGTTATTAAAAACTGATTGAAACCATTTTATTTCATTCACAAAAGAAATTTTGACATGTGATTATGATAACAGTTTATATAATAAAGGTGACACATTTATTGATCCTTTTTGTAAGTTATTATTTGTCTACTTTAATGTATTTTTATATATATTAATCAGTAAGGGGGTGGGGTGGGAAGCAGTTTTGCATATGGAACTGGTGGATGGCTGTCATTAATCCAGATCAATTTCATAGAATCATAGAAACTTATAGCTGGAAGGGACACCAAGGGTCATCTAGTCCAACCCCCTGGGATGCAGGAATCTCAGCAAAAGCATCCATGGCAGACGGCCACCCAACCTCTGCTTAGTAACCTCCAAGGAAGGAGTTTCCACCAGCTCTCGAGGGAATCTGTTCCAATGCCAAACAGCCCTTACTGTCAGAAAGTTTTTATGAATGTTTAGTCTACTTTCTTATAACTTGAATCCATGGGTTCGAGTCCTACCATCTAGAGCAGGAGAAAACAAGCTTGTTCCCTCTTCCATGTGACAGCCCTTAAGATATTGGAAGATGGCTGTCAGATCTCCTCTCAGTTTCCTCTTTTCCAGGCCAAACCTACCCAGCTCCTTCAAGTGTTTCTCTTCAATCTTAGTTTCCAGACCCTTGGTTGTCTTGGTTGCCCTCCTCTGCACACATTCCAGCTTGTCAACATCCTTCTTAAATGATGATGCCCAGAACTGGACACAGGACTCCAGGTGTGGCCTGACCAAGGTAGGAGAGAGTAGGACTTGGACTTCCTTTCACCACGACCCTGGACTTCCATAGATGCAATCTAGAACAGCGTTACCATTTTCTGCTGCTGCACATTCCTTGTGGCTGAGGCTCAGGGTAACGCCCCCGGGACCTTTCAGTTCATGGTGTCCATGGAGGCGCAGGTCAATTCTGTGTCCAGGGCAGCTGTTGACCAGCTTCATCTAGTACGCAGGCTGAGACCCTATCTGCCTGCGGATTGCCTCGCCAGAGTGGTGCATGCTCTGGTTATCTCCCGCTTGGATTACTGCAATGCGCTCTACGTGGGGCTACCTTTGAAGGTGACCCGGAAACTACAACTAATCCAGAATGCGGCAGCTAGACTGGTGACTGGGAGTGGCCCCCAAGACCTACATTGGCTCTCAGTATGTTTCCGGGCACAATTCAAAGTGTTGGTGCTGACCTTTAAAGCCCTAAACGGCCTCAAAGGCCCAGTATACCTGAAGGAGCGCCTCCACCCCCATCATTCTGCCTGGACACTGAGGTCCAGCGCTGAGGGCCTTTTGGCGGTTCCCTCCCTACGAGAAGCCAAGTTACAGGGTAGTGGTGCCTGCCCTGTGGAACCCCCTCCCACCAGATGTCAAAGAGATAAACAGCTACCTGACATTTAGAAGACATCTGAAGGCAGCCCTGTTCTGGGAAGCTTTGAATGTTTGACAGACTTTTTTATTTTAATATTTTGTTGGAAGCTGCCCAGAGTGGCTGGGTATAAATAATAAATTATTATTATTATATTATGATGATGACTGTGAGGTGTTACAAGTCATTAACTTCAAGCCACACTGCCATGCCTTTGAAGACACAAACCATCCCAGCTTTTCAGAGCTGGCTATCATGGCTTCTTTAATCTTTGTGTATTGCTCCACCATGTGGCTGAATCATATAAAGCACTGACTTTTACATATCTCTTGACCTCTAATTGCAAGAAGATCTCGTTAACTTGGATTATAATCTTTATAAATTGGAGTTGTGGAGCAGGTCCTCGAGAGGGGGGGGGGGCTCCCACCATTCCTCCTCAGTCCAGCCCCTGACAACCATGTGGGTTACGGCGTCGAGGGCTCATTTTGTGGGGCGATGTGAAACGTAGTGTTTTCACCCCCAAACCTTGCAGGGGGCATTCTCTGGGTGTTTGGCGCCACTTTGGAGTGAATCGGACAACGTCTGACTTTGGGAGAAATTGGGATCCCGTGAGTTAGGGCGCCAAAGGCTCATTTTTGGGGGTGCCATGAAATGTGGGGTTTTCACTGCCAAACATTTCAGGGGGTCTTTAGCAGGTGTTTGCCGTTGCTTTGTTGTGAATCCTAAGACATCGGGTTTTCAGCGAAATCGTGGCCACCATATCTATCCTGACAGATGATTTGGCCTGTCACCCTTGTGTGGAAGTAAAGGATGAGATTCCCCTACTACTCCGCCTGGGGTCTCCAATGTGGTGCACCCAGCCTCCACTCACACTATTCCTATGCTGGGGGATTTGGGGGTGGTTTGTGGGGATGTTATGTACTGAGTTGAATAGGATCCAAAATGCTACAGTCTGATTGGTCCTAGAACAATAGGATCCAACATGCAGCAGTCTGATTGGTCCTAGAACAATGCAGCAGTCTGGTCCGCAGGAGCCACCCAATCCAGCTCCAGGTGGAAGTGAATCCACAACCTGATTGGCCTACAGGAGAATCCCAGAATTAGCCAATCACGTGCAGCCCATTGTGTAAATAATGTATATAAAGCAGATATTGTGGGGGAACTTTCATTCCTCGCTACTATGAGCTGAATATAGAGCATGAAATCCACTCTCGACTCCGAGTATATTTCAGGGGAAGAGCTGTTTGGGATATTTCCTGCTTGTGAATTATTATTTGTGTGTGTGTGTGTGTGTGTGTTTGTGTGTGTGTGTGTGTGTGTGTGTGTGTGTAAAACACATGCCTAAAGCTTTAAATCTGGGATGGGCATGGAAGTTCCGAGGTGGGCCATCAGGTGGCACTGCAGGCCATGCTCCAGCTGCTGCTGCTGCTGCTGCTACAGGTGCCAGTAAGTCTCGCATTTTCAACCTCTTCCTCCTCCATTGCACTGGCTAAATGATTCCTTGCTGGACTCCCATCGCTGAGGCCAAATGTACCTTTACCGAGCAAAATATCCGTTCGAATTATACACCCAGCACATGGAACCTGACAAAGGGGCAATACAAGTGGACTCTCTGTGCCCTTACCACAGTAAAAAGACTGATACTGGTGAGCTGGAAAAATAAAAATGCGTCTCCCTTCTATGATTGGATTGAAGACTTCTACAAACTCACCACATATGAATAGATTTTTTTTATTAGGAATTTTTATAACAAAGACAAAACAAAACAATACCATAAACACAACAAACATATAACAAGTACAATTTCAAAATCTTATTTTCTTATAACTTACTTCCCCGACTTCCTCATACCTCCCCTTTCTGTATTCCAATTTCTAATCAGCTATTCAGCAAGTCCTTCCCTTATTTTGACTTAAATTTTGATTTTACTCTCTTTAACTTATCCAATACCGCTGATAACCACTTATTTTCAAATCCAACGTCATTTTAACATTCATTAATTTTACAAAATCTCTTTAAATAGTCCTTAAATTTCTTCCAATCTTCTTCCGCCGTTTCTCTTCCCTGGTTTCGGATTCTGCTCGTCATCTCTGCCAGACCCATGTAGTCGATCACCTTCATCTGCCATTCTTCCAGGGTGGGTAAATCTTGTGTCTTCCAGTACTTTGCGATGAGTATTCTTGCTGCTGTTGTAGCATACATAAAGAAAGTCATATCCTTCTTTAACACCCCCTGGCTGACAATACCCAAGAGAAAGGCCTCTGGTTTCTTCGGGAAGGTATATTTAAACACCTTTTTCAACTCATTATATATCATTTCACAGAAAGCCTTAATCTTAGGGCATGTCCACCAAAGGTGAAAGAATGCACCTTCATTTTCTTTACATTTCCAACACTTGTTATCAGGCAAATGGTAGATTTTTGCAAGCTTGACTGGGGTCATGTACCACCTATAAATCATTTTCATAACATTTTCTCTTAAGGCATTACATGCCGTAAATTTCATCCCGGTGGTCCACAACTTTTCCCAGTCAGCAAACATAATGTTATGACCAATGTCCTGAGCCCACTTAATCATTGCCGATTTAACCGTTTCATCCTGAGTATTCCATTTCAGCAGCAAGTTATACATTTTTGATAAATTTTTAGTACTGGATTCTAACAACTCAAACTCCAATTTTGATTTTTTCACCTGAAAGCCAATTTTCCTGTCCATCTTAAAGACCTCTATTATTTGGTAATAGTGAAGCCAATCTCTCACTTTCCCTTTTAGTTTCTCAAAACTCTGCAATTTTGATCTGTCCCCTTCGTGTTCTAAAATTTCACAGTATCTCGGCCATCTAGATTCCATATTAAGCTTCTTAACAGCCTTAGCTTCCATTGGTGACAACCATCTTGGGGTTCTATTTTCCAACAAATCTTTGTATCTAGTCCAAACATTAAAGAGTGCTTTCCTGACAATATGATTTTTAAAACCTTTATGAGCTTTAACCTTGTCATACCACAGATATGCACGCCACCCAAAAATGTTATTAAAACCTTCCAAATCCAAAATGTCTGTATTCTCAAGAAGTAGCCAGTCCTTCAGCCAGCAGAATGCTGCCGCTTCATAGTAAAGTTTGAAGTCTGGCAGGGCAAAACCCCCCCTTTCCTTAGCATCAGTTAAAATCTTAAACTTAATTCTGGGCTTCTTGCCCTGCCAGACAAACCTAGATATATCTTTCTGCCACTTCTTGAAACAGTCCATCTTGTCAATAATCTGCAATGTTTGAAAAAAAAAACAACATTCTTGGCAATACATTCATCTTTATAACCGCAATTCGACCCAACAAGGAAAGCTTCAAGTTCGACCAGATTTCTAGATCTTTTTTCACTTCTGTCCAAACTTTCTCATAGTTATCTTTAAATAAATTCACATTCTTAGCTGTCATGTTTATGCCCAAATACTTCACTTTCTTAACCACATTTAACCCTGTCTCATTCTGAAACCTTTCTTTTTCAAAAGGTGTTAAATTTTTCTCCAATACCTTAGTTTTTAATTTGTTCAATTTAAATCCTGCGACATGGCCATATTCTTGTATTAATTCCAATACCCTTTTCGTACTAGCGTCCGGTTCTTGTAATGTAAGTACCAGGTCATCTGCAAACGCTCTCAATTTGTATTGTTTAGCTCCGACCTGAATCCCTTTTACCAACTGGTCCCTTCTAATCATGTTAAGCAAAACCTCCAGGACTGATATAAAAAGTAATGGAGAGATTGGGCACCCCTGACGTGTTCCTTTTTCTATCTTGAACTCTTCTGTAAGCACATTATTTACAATTAATTTTGCTTTCTGTTCAGAGTATATTGCACCTATACCATTTTCAAACCCTTGGCCTACCCCCATCCCCCGGAGATTCTTCATCATAAAACTCCAAGAAATGTTGTCAAAGGCTTTCTCGGCATCCACAAATATCAAAACTGCCTTAGTGTTAATGTCCACTTCCAACTTTTCCAAAATGTCAATTATATTCCTTACATTGCCCGACAAGTGTCTTTTCGGGAGAAAGCCCGCTTGATCTCCATGAATCTCCTCCATCAAAACTCTTTTCAATCTCTTTGCTAAAGTGTCAGCAAAAATTTTATAATCCACATTTAATAACGAGATGGGTCAGTATAAACTCACCACATATGAACAACCTGCAGATAAACGCAGACTTGCCATGGACAAATTCAGTGATACAGTGGTACCTCGGGTTAACATACACTTCAGGTTACAGACTCTGCTTGTAGCCTTTTTAGCCTCGGGTGAGAAGAGCTTTGCGCCCAGGACGGGGAAATGGGAGTCAACAGACACTCAAGGAATAGTTTCAGAGAAAAGCTTTATTCTGCCATCCGGGGTGGCAGAAGGAGCAAGTGTGATAGATTCACAAAACAAGCATGAGTTCACAGCCATTTGCGCAGAGCATATATTCCCCTTCCAGTTCCCTCCCCTTTCTCCTCCTCCTCAAGAGTCCTGCCCCATTGTGATGAAATTCCAGTGCCTGTCTTCGGAGAACTTCCAGACATTAGTGACAAAGATGCCTCCAGTGCTGAAGGACACGAAGAAGAAGTGGTTCTTGAAGATGATGCTCCACATCCATTTTCCCAAAAGGAGTTGAATGATCTAGTTCGCGACCTCAGCTTGTCAAAGGACTCTGCCGAACTGTTGGCATCCAGATTGAAGGGGGAAAAAACTCCTCTCTGACATCAGCTTCTTCCGCAACAGGCATCAAGAGTACCTCCGTTTTTTCTCAGAAGACAAGGACTTGGTGTACTGTGCAGATATTGCGCAGCTTCTGCTCAAGCTTGGAGTGCCACAGTATGAACCCAAAGATTGGAGACTGTTCATTGACAGCAGCAAGCGATCACTGAAATGTGTTCTGCTACACAACGGCAACCAGTTTGCCTCTATACCCCTGGCTCACTCGACTACACTGAAGGAGAACTATGAAGCAGTGAAGTATGTGCTGGAGAAAATTGGTTATGGTCAGCATAAGTGGTTTATTTGTGTTGACCTGAAGATGGTGAACTTTTTGTTGGGACAACAGTCTGGCTTCAACAAGTACCCATGTTTTCTGTGCATGTGGGATAGTAGGGACCGTGCTCAGCATTACACGAAGAAGGACTGGCCTGTGCGGGAGGAATTGGTGCCTTGCAAAGAAAGGAACGTCATCAACGACCCTCTGGTGGACAGAGACAGAATACTCTTCCCACCGCTGCACATCAAGCTCGGCTTAATCAAGCAGTTCACCAAAGGCTCTGGACAAGGATGGTGACTGCTTCACTTGTGGCAGGATTGACCATGGAGAAGTTGAAAGCTGGCATCTTTGACGGTCCTCAGATCCGTCAGCTCATCAGAGATCCAGAGTTCCGAAACTCAATGAACGAAATGGAACTGGAAGCGTGGAAGGCATTTGTTCTGGTAGTGAAGAACTTTCTAAGCAACAATAAGGTCAGAAACTATGCAGAACTTGTCAACAACATGCTGACTGCTTTCAGAAACCTGGGCTGCAACATGAGCGTCAAGATGCACTACCTATTTTCACATATGGACCGGTTTCCTGAGAACCTGGGTTCAATGAGTGACGAGCAGGGGGAGAGATTCCATCAGGACATGAAAGAGATGGAGACCAGGTATCAGGGTCGCTGGGACGCAGTCATGATGGCTGACTACTGTTGGACTCTGAAGAGAGACCTCCCTGCCGCTGAGCATTCCAGGAGTTCCAAGAAACGGAAGTTCAAGCCCTGAAGTTTGAAAAATGGTGAAGCAACGTGCAATTTATGTGTTCTTACCTTTATCAATGCCCACCATTCAGTTTACAGTAATCGATGTTTCTATCAGGTAATCAATAGATGTTGTTGGAAAAACATTATTTTCTCTTAAAAACATATTTAGGATGATATGTGTTGACAAAAATCAGCTGATAATGCCACAAAATGTAATCGGTTTTGTCACAAGATCTGATTTTTTACAAATCAACATAGCACAACAACCTGACCTGATGGAGAGAAACGGATGCCATTTCCTGATTCAGCAGTGCAAAAAGACCCTAAATCAATTGTAGAAATCTAGACAACATTCAAAAGGTAAAAAATTGTTGCCCAGTGTATAATTTAACATCTTTTGGGGGCAATTCCAAACCTGTTATTCCAAGAAGAAAGGCCTCTGGTTTCTTTATAAATGTATATTTCAACATTTTTTTCAATTCATTATAAATCTTTTCCCAGAAGTCTTTCACCTTGGGGCAGGTCCACCACATATGATAGAAGGTACCTTCTTTTTCTTTACCTTTCCAGCAATGGTTATCACAGTTATGATAAATCTTTGATAATTTAACAGGGGTCAGATACCATCTATACATCATTTTCATTATGTTTTCCTTTAGTACAGTACATGCAGTGAACTTGACCCCTTTCTTCCACAATCTTTCCCAATCCTCAAACATTATGTTATGTCCTACATGTCTTGCCCAATCTATCACCACTGATTTAACTTGTTCATCCTTCGTATGCCACTCTAACAATGGGAAATGTAGTGTTTTCAAAGCCCCCCCCCCCAATGTTGCAGGGGGCATTCTCTGGGTGTTTGGTGCTGCTTTGGAGTGAATCAGATGACATTGGACCTTTGGAGAAATCGTGACCCTGTGGGTTAGGGCACTGAAGCCTCATTTTTTTTGGGGGGGGCGCCATAAAACGTGGGGTTTTCACTGCCATGGATCACAAAACGGCTGCTGTTTTGTGCAAAGCTGGTAGATTGAGAAACTTGTATTTTATTTTTATTTTTAAAAAGATAAACTAAAGGTGTGTGCTTACAGGTAAACAGATACCAGTGTGCATGCCCATTATGACCTCAGGCAAGAATCAAGAAAATACAGGTGGTCCCTCTTAACTGACATTCTGAACTGAACAGAACTGAAGGGAGGGGCTGGTTCTGGAGCCAAGCTGTTTAGATTGGGTTTGGGTGGATGCGAAGAGGATGCCTCCAACTTCTTGGGCTTTGCTTCTCAACTTATTCTGCCTTCTGGGACCCCCCAGCCCAAGACCAACCACCTCTTGGATAGGTGAGCATGCAGATATTTTGGAATGTGAGTGTGGGGCAGGATGACCGCGTATGAAAGCTCCTTTGAGCACAAGTGCTGGCCCCCCTTTTCTCTCCCATGGAGGCCCTGAACTGGCCAGCTCCTGGTTCAGGGCCTCCAAGGGAGAGAAAAGGGAACCTCAGTTACTCTTTGCCTTCTGAGGACACTGTCTCACTCCCAGCAGAGCCCCAAGACTTACGGCTGCTGCTCTAACAGCCTCAGGACATCCAAGGGATCATGAGCAAAGCACACAAGCCCTGCCCGCCAGATGTGAAGCACTCTACGGAGAGAATTTGGGTTTTTTAACTGGCTGAACAGAGTTTCAGCCCTTGGGGAATTTGATTTCTTAAACATACACCTTCCCCTTCCTTGTGTCCCTGGGGAGAAAAGCCAATCCTGCTTTCTTCCTTTGGTAATTTAATCAGAGGAAATAAACTCTTTCAGTGGTCTAATAGATTTGCTGAATCATGAATTCTGTACATGCACAGAGGCTATACCTCTTGAAACCCCAAAGATGGGCAAGATGGGGCATTTCTCTCCACCTGGCTCCACCGGATATTGCTGATGGCCAATGAAAGGCCAAGTAGGGATTCCTAGTGGGGGATGTTGCTGTGGTATAGTGGAGGAGCAGGGCCAGGAGGCTAACTTGGACACCTGAGAACACAAAAAAGCAGCAGCAAAACAACTACATGTTTCCTTTTAAATGGGCCTTCCTGCTGAGTGTAAAGCATAGATCCTCCTTTTTTAAGGGAAAAGGGAGAGAAGGCTTCTCCCAAAGTGTTAGAAGGCCACAAATAATGTAACAATAGAACAAAACAAATGTGCCGTTTCATGTGATACAGAATCCTATGTGCAAATCTGTTAGATTGAGAAATTTGTACTAAATAAGAAAAAAAATTAAAGGTGTGTGCTTGCAGGTAAACAGATTGGAGATTTTCTGCAAGATCTTGTGAGATCTCATTGAAGTCTTGCAAGATGTCCAGGAGAGCAAAATATGTATTGAGATTTGGGAGAGATCTTGCATGCTCTTTCAGGGACCAAAGCCATCACTGCTGCAGCGCCAAAGGCAGGTGGCTAAGGGGTGGTGAGTGTCCCATGGGGCGAAATGGGATGTACCCCCCCTCAAGCTCAGGATTCCAGAACTAACAACTGTCAATTGGGAGGGACGGAAGGCAAGGACCCACAGCCCAGGTGGGGCTCGCTAGCTTGGGGAGGAGGTGTGTGATTCTTCAGCTGGAGTAGATGCAGGACAGTTGAGGCTCACATGCCTCATCACCGCAAAAGCTATAACTGGAAAGCTGAATTATGATTTTCAAGTTTATACATTTCAATAATTTTGCAGTCATTTTAGCATTTCAAAACTTGACTTCCTTCCCCCTCTTTCTGCAGTTCTTTAAATTGATTCTCCATATCTTATGCATATCCAAATTACCTCAATTTCTTCATTTATGCATCTGCTTTAAATAGATAATCTTATTAAACTGCAGGTTATTCCAATAATCCTGCCAATGTTCTTATCTGTTTACAGTTTGTAACTATTCATTCAACCATTTCCATTCTTTAATAAAAAGTTTGTTCTCTTGCTCCTAGAAACGGTCAGCATGTGACAGAGGCCACATCCTGGGAACGGTTTGACTGGCCACCTAAACCAGGTGAGAGCAGCCAAAGAGTCTCAAATGCTCAGGAACTTCCCCTGTGTGCCAAGACAGGCTCCAGCAGATTGAGCGGACAAGACCAAGCGTGGGCCCAGTGGTCAAGAAGGTGGTTTCTGCAATGCTGTGGAGGGAAGTGAGGGGCAGATGGGGCTCATCCACCTATAAAGATAGCCCATCAAAGAGAAGGAAAACTCTGATCCTAATTTGCCTTGTGGGATATCTTTGGGAGCTGAAAAGGCTAAGGAGTAAAGCCTACACAAATCTGGAGTGGAGTCCCTCAGGCGGTTGGATGGCGCCGTTTACAACCCCTTCTGACATCTCCTGCAGCCCAACTGGTGCCTAACTCTGCTTTCCTTGGAGACACATCTGCAAGGCCAAGACAGGGAGTCTTGTCATCTGGGAAGCCCAGGACCTCCAGACACACTGCCCAGTCTTGCTCCCTGGAGAGGTCACTTTGGGACTGCTGACACCGTTGCTTGACTTTTGACCTCACCCCCGGAGGCGCACTCCATTGCTTCTCAAGACAGACAAATGCCAACATTAAAAAACTATTTGAAAGAATTTTATTTCATTCAAAAAAGACAATCTGGCATGTGATTAGGACAGTGGTTTTCAGACAACGGGTGACACGTTTATTGATCCAGTTTGGAAGGCTCTGTCTTGTCTTCGCACATGCGCAGTTCCATCTAGGAGCAACAACAAGGGAAGGAGCCAAACTGTCAACTCCTGCAGCGAGACTCAGGATTTCCACTCATGCTCACAAACGTAGGAAAAAGCACCGCCTAGGATAAAAGGATGATCAGAGAATAGCATGTTTGTAAAGGAACTTGATTAGAATAATAATGATGATGATGATTTTTATTTTATTTTTCTATTTGGGTTTGTGGGGAAGGGGGGGACTGGGTCTTGGTGGGGAGGGAGATCTGTGCTGGAGTTGCTGGCCTCACTGCTGTCGCTGCCCGGAAGAGAGAAGAAGAGAAAATATTTTTAATCTTTCCATTTCTTATTATGTTGACAACCCATCTTTCCTTCAAGGATCTCCAGATGGCTTACGCTATTCTCCCTTTCTTTAATTATATTTACTTCCTCATTCCGTTTCTCTTCCAATATCTCTTCCTCCTCCTCCTCGGAGACCAGGGGGTGGATTTTAGGGGCACAACAGCAGGAGGCCAGCAGCTCGCACAGCCTGCCACACTGGCCATTCTCTCTTTCAACAGCCTTGGAGAACAACTGAGTAGGCATCTAGAGCGTCAACTGAACAGGCATGTGGATCAGCTAGTCACTGGGCACAGTCTATTCTTTTGGAGGGGGCTTTCCCCAGTTTCCATTTATAAGAAGTTTGAAAGGTTGCCTCTTTATAAAGTCTGTTTCCTTGTGACGAGAGACCACACTGGAGACTCAGTGTTTTTGAAATATATCAAGGTAGAGGGACTCCTGACCATTAGGTCCAGTCGTGGCCGACTCTGGGGTTGCAGCGCTCATCTTGCTTTATTGGCGGACCGGTCATGAACAGCTTCCGGGTCATGTGGCCAGCATGACTAAGCTGCTTCTGAACCAGAGCAGCGCACGGAAACGCCCTTTACCTTCCCGCCGGAGAATTACCTATTTATCTACTTGCCCTTTGACGTGCTTTTGAACTGCTAGGTTGGCAGGAGCAGGGACCGAGCAACGGGAGTTCACTCCGTCGTGGGGATTCGAACCGCCAGCCTTCTGATAGGCAAGTCCTAGGCTCTGTGGTTTAACCCACAGTGCCACCCGCATCCCTATTATTTATTTATTTAGATACTTGGGTTTTGGGCGAAGGGAGAACTGTGTCTTGGAGTGGGGTAGAGCTGTACTGGAGCTGCTGGCCTCACTGCTATCGCTGCCTGGAAGAGAAATGAAGAGAAATGAAGAGAAATGAAGAGAAATGAAGAGAAAGAATTCTTAATTTTTTCATTGATTACTACATTGATGGCCCATCTTTCCTGCAAGGATCTCCAGGTGGCTTGCGTTATTCTCCCTTCCTCCCTTCCTCATCCCATCCCTGAACTCTTCTTGAATCAGGGAGCTGCCTCCCCCCATCCCAGTGATCCAGATTCTCTCTGGCCTCCCTGTTCCTCAAGAACAAAGATCAACACTCCCCATCTATAGATCGGTGGCATCCATCCCCTGGTCGCTTGGTCTTACATAAATTGTTTTCACCTTCACTAAAGATTCCTTCTGATCTTCATAACCATCACTTCATCCTCCCATTTCTCTTCCAATATCTCTTCCTCTTTACTCTTTACTCTTTATGTGCTAGTCTTTTGGGTCTGTTTCTGAGCAGTTCAGTTTGTATTAATAAGTCTCACAGACCCTCTTCTCCTCAAGCTCTCCTTGTTAGCTGCCGTTCTTACCCTTTGGGACTTTGAGGCTTGCTGCTGAGGATTGCTCGTGTCCTTGCGTCTAGGTACTCTCTGTCGACTCACCTCCTGGTTAGCACGTGGGCTTCGAAGGGTTCCTTTTTTGACGCTGCCGGACAATGTCAGCCCTGGGCCACGCCCAGAGCCTTTTTGGGGGTCGTGTAGCCTCCGCGTTGCCCCCCAAAGTTCCCTCTAACAGCTGCTAGGCGCAGAGAACCCACGAAGCACATCCACAACGGAGGGCGGAAAAACCGGAAGCCCTTACATACCAGGTTTGGGAGGGGGATTTGGTCTGCGATAGGCTTTTTCCGTAGGGACACGGGTGGCCACAGAGCCTAGGGCTTGCTGATCAGAAGGTCGGCAGTTCGAATCCCCGCGACGGGGTGAGCTCCCGCTGCTCGGTCCCAGCACCTGCCAACCTAGCAGTTCGAAAGCACAAAGTCGAAGTAGATAAATACCGTATTTTTCGCTCTATAGGACGCTATTTCCCCCCTCCAAAAATTAAGGGGAAATGATCAAAGCAGCAGAAATAAGAGATGATTGGATTCCTTTAAGAGCTCAAAGCATGGGTACCCCCAACAAAAATTTAAAATTCGGTTTTGTAATTTGGAACTAATGTGATTTGATTGGTTTGCTAATAAAAATATATTATAAAAAAAACAAAAATTAAGGGAAAATTTGTGTGCGCCCTATGGAGTGAATGCAGGCTGCACAGCTAAGCCCAAAGCCAGAGCAGGGAGAAGGAGCGCTGCGCAGCGCTCCGTCTCGCTGTTCTAGCTTGGGGTTAGCTGCGCAAAGCCTCCGCAGGGAAGCAGGGTGAAGCCCCCCTGCTGCCCTGCGAAGGCTTCAAAGGCCGTCCCCAAAGCCAGAACAGTGAGGCGGAGCGCTGCGCAGCGCTCCGTCTCACTGTTCTAGCTTGGGGATGGCTGCGCAAAGCCTCCGCAGGACAGCGGGGTGCCTTCACCCCGCTGCTCTGCAGAGGCTTCAAAGGCTGCACTCCGTTGGCTTCAGGCAGCTATCCGCAAGCTTTCGGAGCACAGCAGGAGTTCCCGCTGTACTTCGAAGGCTTGCGGATAGCCACCTGAAGTCACCTAGCAGTTCGAAAGTGGAAGTAGATAAATACCGTATTTTTCACTCTATAGGACACACTTTTCCCCCTCCAAAAATTAAGGGAAAATGATCAAAGCAGCAGAAATTAGAGATGATTGGATCCCTTTCTGAGCTCGAAGCATGGGTACCCCCAACCAAAATTTAAAATTCGGTTTTGTAATTTGCAACTATTGTGATTTGATTGGTTTGCTAATAAAAAATATATTATAAAAAAAACAAAAATTAAGGGAAAATTTGTGTGCGCCCTATGGAGTGAATGCAGGCTGCGCAGCTAAGCCCAAAGCCAGAGCAGGCAGAAGGAGCGCTGCGCGGTGCTCCGTCTCACTGTTCTAGCTTGGGGATGGCTGCACAAAGCCTCCGCAGGGCAGCGGGGTGCCTTCACCCCGCTGCTCTGCGGAGGCTTCAAAGGCTGCACTCTGGGGGCTTCAGGCAGCTATCCGCAAGCCTTCCAAGCGCAGCAGGAGTTCCCGCTGCACTCAGAAGGCTTGCGGATAGCCGCCTGAAGCCCGGAGAGCGAGAGGGGTCGGTGCACATTTTTCCCTCTCTGCGCAGCGCCCCTTCAGCGAAGCGGGAGGAGAAATGGAAGGGGCTCCATTTCTCCTGCCGCTTCGCTGAAGGGACACTGAGCAGAGAGGGAGAGAATCCCCCCCCCCTGTTCTCCCCCTCCTATAATCCGGTGCGTCTTATGGTCCGGTGCGTCCTATAGAGCCAAAAATACGGTAGGTGCCGTTCTGTCGGGAAGGTAAACAGCCTTTCCGTGCACTGCTCTGCTTTTGCCAGAAGCGGCTTCGTCATCCTGGCCACATGACCCGGAAGCTGTACGCCGGCTCCCTCAGCCTATAGAGCGAGATGAGCGCGCAACCCTAGAGTCGTCCGCGACTGGACCTAACGGTCAGGGGTCCCTGTACCTTTACTTAGGCTTTTTCCAGATTGCCTTACTGCCCTATGTTTCTAAATCCTGAGGGAGAGCAAAAGAAGCAGAATGCAGAAAGAATTAGACATTCTACTTACACTCAAGAAGAAGAAATCTTTATTTTGCCGGAAAACATCATTACTTCTCACAAACCACCTCCTTTCTCCTGAACTATCCTCAAGTAGTTGCTCTTCCCAAAGTCCTCAGCCAAGTCACTCAGCAGGGGGACGTGTCACAATGGAGGCCCTGACCCTGTTGCTTTAGCTACCTTGCTTAACAATGTGAATTGTTCCCCTTAACATTAATTTTTCAAATATATCTTCCAGTGGGTTTTTATTTTATTTATTTAGGAAGGATCTAGAGCTGGCTTCATCCAGCACGGTGCATTTCTGGACAGGACAGGAAACACCTAGCAAACACACACTTTTCAACATGGCGGTGTCACCAAGGAAAAACACTCCTGGCCTAGACTATGGCTGCTGTTTCTCAATTAATAGTAAAAAATGACCCTTCTCAACATCCTGTAATCATCTGTCCAGTATTAGGATGGACAGGAGCAGGACTTCACCCTTAGACCCCCTCATCCCCCTGTTTCTTTCTGTTTCTGCCCAGTGTCTTCTGCCAATCAACAGCTTTCCTTAGCTTGCAAGGAAGTGAAATGTTATGAGTTACTTGGTGCCAGACTCCCCTTTGCCATGAGTTTCTGGGTGCCAGGCACTGAACCCCTGGACACTGAACATCTGGGGAATTGATCTAAGCTGTACCCCAAGCACTACATTTGATTGTTGGTTATTAAAAACTGATTGAAACCATTTTATTTCATTCACAAAAGAAATTTTGACATGTGATTATGATAACAGTTTATATAATAAAGGTGACACGTTTATTGATCCTTTTTGTAAGTTATTATTTGTCTACTTTAATGTATTTTTATATATATTAATCAGTAAGGGGGTGGGGTGGGAAGCAGTTTTGCATATGGAACTGGTGGATGGCTGTCATTAATCCAGATCAATTTCATAGAATCATAGAAACTTATAGCTGGAAGGGACACCAAGGGTCATCTAGTCCAACCCCCTGGGATGCAGGAATCTCAGCAAAAGCATCCATGGCAGACGGCCACCCAACCTCTGCTTAGTAACCTCCAAGGAAGGAGTTTCCACCACCTCTCATGGGAATCTGTTCCAATGCCAAACAGCCCTTACTGTCAGAAAGTTTTTATGAATGTTTAGTCTACTTTCTTATAACTTGAATCCATGGGTTCGAGTCCTACCATCTAGAGCAGGAGAAAACAAGCTTGTTCCCTCTTCCATGTGACAGCCCTTAAGATATTGGAAGATGGCTGTCAGATCTCCTCTCAGTTTCCTCTTTTCCAGGCCAAACCTACCCAGCTCCTTCAAGTGTTTCTCTTCAATCTTAGTTTCCAGACCCTTGGTTGTCTTGGTTGCCCTCCTCTGCACACATTCCAGCTTGTCAACATCCTTCTTAAATGATGATGCCCAGAACTGGACACAGGACTCCAGGTGTGGCCTGACCAAGGTAGGAGAGAGTAGGACTTGGACTTCCTTTCACCAGGACCCTGGACTTCCATAGATGCAATCTAGAACAGCGTTACCATTTTCTGCTGCTGCACATTCCTTGTGGCTGAGGCTCAGGGTAACGCCCCCGGGACCTTTCAGTTCATGGTGTCCATGGAGGCGCAGGTCAATTCTGTGTCCAGGGCAGCTGTTGACCAGCTTCATCTAGTACGCAGGCTGAGACCCTATCTGCCTGCGGATTGCCTCGCCAGAGTGGTGCATGCTCTGGTTATCTCCCGCTTGGATTACTGCAATGCGCTCTACGTGGGGCTACCTTTGAAGGTGACCCGGAAACTACAACTAATCCAGAATGCGGCAGCTAGACTGGTGACTGGGAGTGGCCCCCAAGACCTACATTGGCTCTCAGTATGTTTCCGGGCACAATTCAAAGTGTTGGTGCTGACCTTTAAAGCCCTAAACGGCCTCAAAGGCCCAGTATACCTGAAGGAGCGCCTCCACCCCCATCATTCTGCCTGGACACTGAGGTCCAGCGCTGAGGGCCTTTTGGCGGTTCCCTCCCTACGAGAAGCCAAGTTACAGGGTAGTGGTGCCTGCCCTGTGGAACCCCCTCCCACCAGATGTCAAAGAGATAAACAGCTACCTGACATTTAGAAGACATCTGAAGGCAGCCCTGTTCTGGGAAGCTTTGAATGTTTGACAGACTTTTTTATTTTAATATTTTGTTGGAAGCTGCCCAGAGTGGCTGGGTATAAATAATAAATTATTATTATTATATTATGATGATGACTGTGAGGTGTTACAAGTCATTAACTTCAAGCCACACTGCCATGCCTTTGAAGACACAAACCATCCCAGCTTTTCAGAGCTGGCTATCATGGCTTCTTTAATCTTTGTGTATTGCTCCACCATGTGGCTGAATCATATAAAGCACTGACTTTTACATATCTCTTGACCTCTAATTGCAAGAAGATCTCGTTAACTTGGATTATAATCTTTATAAATTGGAGTTGTGGAGCAGGTCCTCGAGAGGGGGGGGGGCTCCCACCATTCCTCCTCAGTCCAGCCCCTGACAACCATGTGGGTTACGGCGTCGAGGGCTCATTTTGTGGGGCGATGTGAAACGTAGTGTTTTCACCCCCAAACCTTGCAGGGGGCATTCTCTGGGTGTTTGGCGCCACTTTGGAGTGAATTGGACAACGTCTGACTTGGGGAGAAATTGGGATCCCGTGAGTTAGGGCGCCAAAGGCTCATTTTTGGGGGTGCCATGAAATGTGGGGTTTTCACTGCCAAACATTTCAGGGGGTCTTTAGCAGGTGTTTGCCGTTGCTTTGTTGTGAATCCTAAGACATCGGGTTTTCAGCGAAATCGTGGCCACCATATCTATCCTGACAGATGATTTGGCCTGTCACCCTTGTGTGGAAGTAAAAGATGAGATTCCCCTACTAATCCGCCTGGGGTCTCCAATGTGGTGCACCCAGCCTCCACTCACACTATTCCTATGCTGGGGGATTTGGGGGTGGTTTGTGGGGATGTTATGTACTGAGTTGAATAGGATCCAAAATGCTACAGTCTGATTGGTCCTAGAACAATAGGATCCAACATGCAGCAGTCTGATTGGTCCTAGAACAATGCAGCAGTCTGGTCCGCAGGAGCCACCCAATCCAGCTCCAGGTGGAAGTGAATCCACAACCTGATTGGCCTACAGGAGAATCCCAGAATTAGCCAATCACGTGCAGCCCATTGTGTAAATAATGTATATAAAGCAGATATTGTGGGGGAACTTTCATTCCTCGCTACTATGAGCTGAATATAGAGCATGAAATCCACTCTCGACTCCGAGTATATTTCAGGGGAAGAGCTGTTTGGGATATTTCCTGCTTGTGAATTATTATTTGTGTGTGTGTGTGTGTGTGTGTGTGTGTTTGTGTGTGTGTGTGTGTATATGTGTGTAAAACACATGCCTAAAGCTTTAAATCTGGGATGGGCATGGAAGTTCCGAGGTGGGCCATCAGGTGGCACTGCAGGCCATGCTCCAGCTGCTGCTGCTGCTGCTGCTACAGGTGCCAGTAAGTCTCGCATTTTCAACCTCTTCCTCCTCCATTGCACTGGCTAAATGATTCCTTGCTGGACTCCCATCGCTGAGGCCAAATGTACCTTTACCGAGCAAAATATCCGTTCGAATTATACACCCAGCACATGGAACCTGACAAAGGGGCAATACAAGTGGACTCTCTGTGCCCTTACCACAGTAAAAAGACTGATACTGGTGAGCTGGAAAAATAAAAATGCGTCTCCCTTCTATGATTGGATTGAAGACTTCTACAAACTCACCACATATGAATAGATTTTTTTTATTAGGAATTTTTATAACAACAAAGACAAAACAAAACAATACCATAAACACAACAAACATATAACAAGTACAATTTCAAAATCTTATTTTCTTATACCTTACTTCCCCGACTTCCTCATACCTCCCCTTTCTGTATTCCAATTTCTAATCAGCTATTCAGCAAGTCCTTCCCTTATTTTGACTTAAATTTTGATTTTACTCTCTTTAACTTATCCAATACCGCTGATAACCACTTATTTTCAAATCCAACGTCATTTTAACATTCATTAATTTTACAAAATCTCTTTAAATAGTCCTTAAATTTCTTCCAATCTTCTTCCGCCGTTTCTCTTCCCTGGTTTCGGATTCTGCTCGTCATCTCTGCCAGACCCATGTAGTCGATCACCTTCATCTGCCATTCTTCCAGGGTGGGTAAATCTTGTGTCTTCCAGTACTTTGCGATGAGTATTCTTGCTGCTGTTGTAGCATACATAAAGAAAGTCATATCCTTCTTTAACACCCCCTGGCTGACAATACCCAAGAGAAAGGCCTCTGGTTTCTTCGGGAAGGTATATTTAAACACCTTTTTCAACTCATTATATATCATTTCACAGAAAGCCTTAATCTTAGGGCATGTCCACCAAAGGTGAAAGAATGCACCTTCATTTTCTTTACATTTCCAACACTTGTTATCAGGCAAATGGTAGATTTTTGCAAGCTTGACTGGGGTCATGTACCACCTATAAATCATTTTCATAACATTTTCTCTTAAGGCATTACATGCCGTAAATTTCATCCCGGTGGTCCACAACTTTTCCCAGTCAGCAAACATAATGTTATGACCAATGTCCTGAGCCCACTTAATCATTGCCGATTTAACCGTTTCATCCTGAGTATTCCATTTCAGCAGCAAGTTATACATTTTTGATAAATTTTTAGTACTGGATTCTAACAACTCAAACTCCAATTTTGATTTTTTCACCTGAAAGCCAATTTTCCTGTCCATCTTAAAGACCTCTATTATTTGGTAATAGTGAAGCCAATCTCTCACTTTCCCTTTTAGTTTCTCAAAACTCTGCAATTTTGATCTGTCCCCTTCGTGTTCTAAAATTTCACAGTATCTCGGCCATCTAGATTCCATATTAAGCTTCTTAACAGCCTTAGCTTCCATTGGTGACAACCATCTTGGGGTTCTATTTTCCAACAAATCTTTGTATCTAGTCCAAACATTAAATAGTGCTTTCCTGACAATATGATTTTTAAAACCTTTATGAGCTTTAACCTTGTCATACCACAGATATGCACGCCACCCAAAAATGTTATTAAAACCTTCCAAATCCAAAATGTCTGTATTCTCAAGAAGTAGCCAGTCCTTCAGCCAGCAGAATGCTGCCGCTTCATAGTAAAGTTTGAAGTCTGGCAGGGCAAAACCCCCCCTTTCCTTAGCATCAGTTAAAATCTTAAACTTAATTCTGGGCTTCTTGCCCTGCCAGACAAACCTAGATATATCTTTCTGCCACTTCTTGAAACAGTCCATCTTGTCAATAATCTGCAATGTTTGAAAAAAAAAAAAACATTCTTGGCAATACATTCATCTTTATAACCGCAATTCGACCCAACAAGGAAAGCTTCAAGTTCGACCAGATTTCTAGATCTTTTTTCACTTCTGTCCAAACTTTCTCATAGTTATCTTTAAATAAATTCACATTCTTAGCTGTCATGTTTATGCCCAAATACTTCACTTTCTTAACCACATTTAACCCTGTCTCATTCTGAAACCTTTCTTTTTCAAAAGGTGTTAAATTTTTCTCCAATACCTTAGTTTTTAATTTGTTCAATTTAAATCCTGCGACATGGCCAAATTCTTGTATTAATTCCAATACCCTTTTCGTACTAGCGTCCGGTTCTTGTAATGTAAGTACCAGGTCATCTGCAAACGCTCTCAATTTGTATTGTTTAGCTCCGACCTGAATCCCTTTTACCAACTGGTCCCTTCTAATCATGTTAAGCAAAACCTCCAGGACTGATATAAAAAGTAATGGAGAGATTGGGCACCCCTGACGTGTTCCTTTTTCTATCTTGAACTCTTCTGTAAGCACATTATTTACAATTAATTTTGCTTTCTGTTCAGAGTATATTGCACCTATACCATTTTCAAACCCTTGGCCTACCCCCATCCCCCGGAGATTCTTCATCATAAAACTCCAAGAAATGTTGTCAAAGGCTTTCTCGGCATCCACAAATATCAAAACTGCCTTAGTGTTAATGTCCACTTCCAACTTTTCCAAAATGTCAATTATATTCCTTACATTGCCCGACAAGTGTCTTTTCGGGAGAAAGCCCGCTTGATCTCCATGAATCTCCTCCATCAAAACTCTTTTCAATCTCTTTGCTAAAGTGTCAGCAAAAATTTTATAATCCACATTTAATAACGAGATGGGTCAGTATAAACTCACCACATATGAACAACCTGCAGATAAACGCAGACTTGCCATGGACAAATTCAGTGATACAGTGGTACCTCGGGTTAACATACACTTCAGGTTACAGACTCTGCTTGTAGCCTTTTTAGCCTCGGGTGAGAAGAGCTTTGCGCCCAGGACGGGGAAATGGGAGTCAACAGACACTCAAGGAATAGTTTCAGAGAAAAGCTTTATTCTGCCATCCGGGGTGGCAGAAGGAGCAAGTGTGATAGATTCACAAAACAAGCATGAGTTCACAGCCATTTGCGCAGAGCATATATTCCCCTTCCAGTTCCCTCCCCTTTCTCCTCCTCCTCAAGAGTCCTGCCCCATTGTGATGAAATTCCAGTGCCTGTCTTCGGAGAACTTCCAGACATTAGTGACAAAGATGCCTCCAGTGCTGAAGGACACGAAGAAGAAGTGGTTCTTGAAGATGATGCTCCACATCCATTTTCCCAAAAGGAGTTGAATGATCTAGTTCGCGACCTCAGCTTGTCAAAGGACTCTGCCGAACTGTTGGCATCCAGATTGAAGGGGGGGAAAACTCCTCTCTGACATCAGCTTCTTCCGCAACAGGCATCAAGAGTACCTCCGTTTTTTCTCAGAAGACAAGGACTTGGTGTACTGTGCAGATATTGCGCAGCTTCTGCTCAAGCTTGGAGTGCCACAGTATGAACCCAAAGATTGGAGACTGTTCATTGACAGCAGCAAGCGATCACTGAAATGTGTTCTGCTACACAACGGCAACCAGTTTGCCTCTATACCCCTGGCTCACTCGACTACACTGAAGGAGAACTATGAAGCAGTGAAGTATGTGCTGGAGAAAATTGGTTATGGTCAGCATAAGTGGTTTATTTGTGTTGACCTGAAGATGGTGAACTTTTTGTTGGGACAACAGTCTGGCTTCAACAAGTACCCATGTTTTCTGTGCATGTGGGATAGTAGGGACCGTGCTCAGCATTACACGAAGAAGGACTGGCCTGTGCGGGAGGAATTGGTGCCTTGCAAAGAAAGGAACGTCATCAACGACCCTCTGGTGGACAGAGACAGAATACTCTTCCCACCGCTGCACATCAAGCTCGGCTTAATCAAGCAGTTCACCAAAGGCTCTGGACAAGGATGGTGACTGCTTCACTTGTGGCAGGATTGACCATGGAGAAGTTGAAAGCTGGCATCTTTGACGGTCCTCAGATCCGTCAGCTCATCAGAGATCCAGAGTTCCGAAACTCAATGAACGAAATGGAACTGGAAGCGTGGAAGGCATTTGTTCTGGTAGTGAAGAACTTTCTAAGCAACAATAAGGTCAGAAACTATGCAGAACTTGTCAACAACATGCTGACTGCTTTCAGAAACCTGGGCTGCAACATGAGCGTCAAGATGCACTGCCTATTTTCACATATGGACCGGTTTCCTGAGAACCTGGGTTCAATGAGTGACGAGCAGGGGGAGAGATTCCATCAGGACATGAAAGAGATGGAGACCAGGTATCAGGGTCACTGGGACGCAGTCATGATGGCTGACTACTGTTGGACTCTGAAGAGAGACCTCCCTGCCGCTGAGCATTCCAGGAGTTCCAAGAAACGGAAGTTCAAGCCCTGAAGTTTGAAAAATGGTGAAGCAACGTGCAATTTATGTGTTCTTACCTTTATCAATGCCCACCATTCAGTTTACAGTAATCGATGTTTCTATCAGGTAATCAATATATGTTGTTGGAAAAACATTATTTTCTCTTAAAAACATATTTAGGATGATATGTGTTGACAAAAATCAGCTGATAATGCCACAAAATGTAATCGGTTTTGTCACAAGATCTGATTTTTTACAAATCAACATAGCACAACAACCTGACCTGATGGAGAGAAACGGATGCCATTTCCTGATTCAGCAGTGCAAAAATACCCTAAATCAATTGTAGAAATCTAGACAACATTCAAAAGGTAAAAAATTGTTGCCCAGTGTATAATTTAACATCTTTTGGGGGCAATTCCAAACCTGTTATTCCAAGAAGAAAGGCCTCTGGTTTCTTTATAAATGTATATTTCAACATTTTTTTCAATTCATTATAAATCTTTTCCCAGAAGTCTTTCACCTTGGGGCAGGTCCACCACATATGATAGAAGGTACCTTCTTTTTCTTTACCTTTCCAGCAATGGTTATCACAGTTATGATAAATCTTTGATAATTTAACAGGGGTCAGATACCATCTATACATCATTTTCATTATGTTTTCCTTTAGTACAGTACATGCAGTGAACTTGACCCCTTTCTTCCACAATCTTTCCCAATCCTCAAACATTATGTTATGTCCTACATGTCTTGCCCAATCTATCACCACTGATTTAACTTGTTCATCCTTCGTATGCCACTCTAACAATGGGAAATGTAGTGTTTTCAAAGCCCCCCCCCCCCAATGTTGCAGGGGGCATTCTCTGGGTGTTTGGTGCTGCTTTGGAGTGAATCAGATGACATTGGACCTTTGGAGAAATCGTGACCCTGTGGGTTAGGGCACTGAAGCCTCATTTTTTTGGGGGGGGCGCCATAAAACGTGGGGTTTTCACTGCCATGGATCACAAAACGGCTGCTGTTTTGTGCAAAGCTGGTAGATTGAGAAACTTGTATTTTATTTTTATTTTTAAAAAGATAAACTAAAGGTGTGTGCTTACAGGTAAACAGATACCAGTGTGCATGCCCATTATGACCTCAGGCAAGAATCAAGAAAATACAGGTGGTCCCTCTTAACTGACATTCTGAACTGAACAGAACTGAAGGGAGGGGCTGGTTCTGGAGCCAAGCTGTTTAGATTGGGTTTGGGTGGATGCGAAGAGGATGCCTCCAACTTCTTGGGCTTTGCTTCTCAACTTATTCTGCCTTCTGGGACCCCCCAGCCCAAGACCAACCACCTCTTGGATAGGTGAGCATGCAGATATTTTGGAATGTGAGTGTGGGGCAGGATGACCGCGTATGAAAGCTCCTTTGAGCACAAGTGCTGGCCCCCCTTTTCTCTCCCATGGAGGCCCTGAACTGGCCAGCTCCTTGTTCAGGGCCTCCAAGGGAGAGAAAAGGGAACCTCAGTTACTCTTTGCCTTCTGAGGACACTGTCTCACTCCCAGCAGAGTCCCAAGACTTACGGCTGCTGCTCTAACAGCCTCAGGACATCCAAGGGATCATGAGCAAAGCACACAAGCCCTGCCCGCCAGATGTGAAGCACTCTACGGAGAGAATTTGGGTTTTTTAACTGGCTGAACAGAGTTTCAGCCCTTGGGGAATTTGATTTCTTAAACATACACCTTCCCCTTCCTTGTGTCCCTGGGGAGAAAAGCCAATCCTGCTTTCTTCCTTTGGTAATTTAATCAGAGGAAATAAACTCTTTCAGTGGTCTAATAGATTTGCTGAATCATGAATTCTGTACATGCACAGAGGCTATACCTCTTGAAACCCCAAAGATGGGCAAGATGGGGCATTTCTCTCCACCTGGCTCCACCGGATATTGCTGATGGCCAATGAAAGGCCAAGTAGGGATTCCTAGTGGGGGATGTTGCTGTGGTATAGTGGAGGAGCAGGGCCAGGAGGCTAACTTGGACACCTGAGAACACAAAAAAGCAGCAGCAAAACAACTACATGTTTCCTTTTAAATGGGCCTTCCTGCTGAGTGTAAAGCATAGATCCTCATTTTTTAAGGGAAAAGGGAGAGAAGGCTTCTCCCAAAGTGTTAGAAGGCCACAAATAATGTAACAATAGAACAAAACAAATGTGCCGTTTCATGTGATACAGAATCCTATGTGCAAATCTGTTAGATTGAGAAATTTGTACTAAATAAGAAAAAAAAATTAAAGGTGTGTGCTTGCAGGTAAACAGATTGGAGATTTTCTGCAAGATCTTGTGAGATCTCATTGAAGTCTTGCAAGATGTCCAGGAGAGCAAAATATGTATTGAGATTTGGGAGAGATCTTGCATGCTCTTTCAGGGACCAAAGCCATCACTGCTGCAGCGCCAAAGGCAGGTGGCTAAGGGGTGGTGAGTGTCCCACGGGGCGAAATGGGATGTACCCCCCCTCAAGCTCAGGATTCCAGAACTAACAACTGTCAGTTGGGAGGGACGGAAGGCAAGGACCCACAGCCCAGGTGGGGCTCGCTAGCTTGGGGAGGAGGTGTGTGATTCCTCAGCTGGAGTAGATGCAGGACAGTTGAGGCTCACATGCCTCATCACCGCAAAAGCTATAACTGGAAAGCTGAATTATGATTTTCAAGTTTATACATTTCAATAATTTTGCAGTCATTTTAGCATTTCAAAACTTGACTTCCTTCCCCCTCTTTCTGCAGTTCTTTAAATTGATTCTCCATATCTTATGCATATCCAAATTACCTCAATTTCTTCATTTATGCATCTGCTTTAAATAATCTTATTAAACTGCAGGTTATTCCAATAATCCTGCCAATGTTCTTATCTGTTTACAGTTTGTAACTATTCATTCAACCATTTCCATTCTTTAATAAAAAGTTTGTTCTCTTGCTCCTAGAAACGGTCAGCATGTGACAGAGGCCACATCCTGGGAACGGTTTGACTGGCCACCTAAACCAGGTGAGAGCAGCCAAGGAATCTCAAATGCTCAGGAACTTCCCCTGTGTGCCAAGACGGGCTCCAGCAGATTGAGCGGACAAGACCAAGCGTGGGCCCAGTGGTCAAGAAGGTGGTTTCTGCAATGCTGTGGAGGGAAGTGAGGGGCAGATGGGGCTCATCCACCTATAAAGATAGCCCATCGAAGAGAAGGAAAACTCTGATCCTAATTTGCCTTGTGGGATATCTTTGGGAGCTGAAAAGGCTAAGGAGTAAAGCCTACACAAATCTGGAGTGGAGTCCCTCAGGCGGTTGGATGGCGCCGTTTACAACCCCTTCTGACAACTCCTGCAGCCCAACTGGTGCCTAACTCTGCTTTCCTTGGAGACACATCTGCAAGGCCAAGACAGGGAGTCTTGTCATCTGGGAAGCCCAGGACCTCCAGACACACTGCCCAGTCTTGCTCCCTGGAGAGGTCACTTTGGGACTGCTGACACCGTTGCTTGACTTTTGACCTCACCCCCGGAGGCGCACTCCATTGCTTCTCAAGACAGACAAATGCCAACATTAAAAAACTATTTGAAAGAATTTTATTTCATTCAAAAAAGACAATCTGGCATGTGATTAGGACAGTGGTTTTCAGACAACGGGTGACACGTTTATTGATCCAGTTTGGAAGGCTCTGTCTTGTCTTCGCACATGCGCAGTTCCATCTAGGAGCAACAACAAGGGAAGGAGCCAAACTGTCAACTCCTGCAGCGAGACTCAGGATTTCCACTCATGCTCACAAACGTAGGAAAAAGCACCGCCTAGGATAAAAGGATGATCAGAGAATAGCATGTTTGTAAAGGAACTTGATTAGAATAATAATGATGATGATGATTTTTATTTTATTTTTCTATTTGGGTTTGTGGGGAAGGGGGGGACTGGGTCTTGGTGGGGAGGGAGATCTGTGCTGGAGTTGCTGGCCTCACTGCTGTCGCTGCCCGGAAGAGAGAAGAAGAGAAAATATTTTTAATCTTTCCATTTCTTATTATGTTGACAACCCATCTTTCCTTCAAGGATCTCCAGATGGCTTACGCTATTCTCCCTTTCTTTAATTATATTTACTTCCTCATTCCGTTTCTCTTCCAATATCTCTTCCTCCTCCTCCTCGGAGACCAGGGGGTGGATTTTAGGGGCACAACAGCAGGAGGCCAGCAGCTCGCACAGCCTGCCACACTGGCCATTCTCTCTTTCAACAGCCTTGGAGAACAACTGAGTAGGCATCTAGAGCGTCAACTGAACAGGCATGTGGATCAGCTAGTCACTGGGCACAGTCTATTCTTTTGGAGGGGGCTTTCCCCAGTTTCCATTTATAAGAAGTTTGAAAGGTTGCCTCTTTATAAAGTCTGTTTCCTTGTGACGAGAGACCACACTGGAGACTCAGTGTTTTTGAAATATATCAAGGTAGAGGGACTCCTGACCATTAGGTCCAGTCGTGGCCGACTCTGGGGTTGCAGCGCTCATCTTGCTTTATTGGCGGACCGGTCATGAACAGCTTCCGGGTCATGTGGCCAGCATGACTAAGCTGCTTCTGAACCAGAGCAGCGCACGGAAACGCCCTTTACCTTCCCGCCGGAGCATTACCTATTTATCTACTTGCCCTTTGACGTGCTTTTGAACTGCTAGGTTGGCAGGAGCAGGGACCGAGCAACGGGAGTTCACTCCGTCGTGGGGATTCGAACCGCCAGCCTTCTGATAGGCAAGTCCTAGGCTCTGTGGTTTAACCCACAGTGCCACCCGCATCCCTATTATTTATTTATTTAGATACTTGGGTTTTGGGCGAAGGGAGAACTGGGTCTTGGAGTGGGGTAGAGCTGTACTGGAGCTGCTGGCCTCACTGCTATCGCTGCCTGGAAGAGAAATGAAGAGAAATGAAGAGAAAGAATTCTTAATTTTTTCATTGATTACTACATTGATGGCCCATCTTTCCTGCAAGGATCTCCAGGTGGCTTGCGTTATTCTCCCTTCCTCCCTTCCTCATCCCATCCCTGAACTCTTCTTGAATCAGGGAGCTGCCTCCCCCCATCCCAGTGATCCAGATTCTCTCTGGCCTCCCTGTTCCTCAAGAACAAAGATCAACACTCCCCATCTATAGATCGGTGGCATCCATCCCCTGGTCGCTTGGTCTTACATAAATTGTTTTCACCTTCACTAAAGATTCCTTCTGATCTTCATAACCATCACTTCATCCTCCCATTTCTCTTCCAATATCTCTTCCTCCTCCTCCTCACAGACCAGGGGATGGATCTTTGGCACGTGACAGCAGGAGACCAGCAGCTCACGCAGCCAATCTTTATAAACTAATCTAACCATGACATGGTTCCCTATGTTTCTGAATCTTGAGGGATAGTAAAAGAAACAGAATGCAGAAGGAATTAGGAATCCTACTTATACTTTAGATGAAGAAAGTCTCTTCATTACACCAGAAAACGTATTTCCTTTCTCACAAACTACCTCCTCAAGCTAAAGATGCTCATCTTTAATTTTATAGTCCCTTTCCTCTTTTGTGCAGTTCTGCCCCTCCTTTCGCCACTTTTCTTCTCTTCCCGATTCTCCAATTAGTCCAGCCGTTTCTCCTAGACCACGCTATGCCATCTTTGCCATCTTTATAGGTTAGTGTTTAATATAAGTTCAATATTAAAAGTGTTGCCTTCTCTTTTACCTTTGTTTTCCAGTAACTTCCACTCTTTTACCACAAACAGCGCTGACAATCCAAGTCTTTTAACTCAGTCTCTTTCGCTGGGCTCACGCCACTTCAAAGTAAAAAACAAGTTAAGTCCTTGAATTCCGCTTCTTTTAATGGGCTAGTACTCCTGCTGCAGAGTGAAATTTGAATCTGTCTTCCTTTTCTTACTGGTACTTGTTAGAGAAATCTTTGCTTATGCTTACGTATAATGAGAAAGATTTCCAATATGTTTAAGATAAAATCTACCATTCTTTACTCTTTATGTGCTAGTCTTTTGGGTCTGTTTCTGAGCAGTTCAGTTTGTATTAATAAGTCTCACAGACCCTCTTCTCCTCAAGCTCTCCTTGTTAGCTGCCGTTCTTACCCTTTGGGACTTTGAGGCTTGCTGCTGAGGATTGCTCGTGTCCTTGCGTCTAGGTACTCTCTGTCGACTCACCTCCTGGTTAGGACGTGGGCTTCGAAGGGTTCCTTTTTTGACGCTGCCGGACAATGTCAGCCCTGGGCCACGCCCAGAGCCTTTTTGGGGGTCGTGTAGCCTCCGCGTTGCCCCCCAAAGTTCCCTCTAACAGCTGCTAGGCGCAGAGAACCCACGAAGCACATCCACAACGGAGGGCGGAAAAACCGGAAGCCCTTACATACCAGGTTTGGGAGGGGGATTTGGTCTGCGATAGGCTTTTTCCGTAGGGACACGGGTGGCCACAGAGCCTAGGGCTTGCTGATCAGAAGGTCGGCAGTTCGAATCCCCGCGACGGGGTGAGCTCCCGCTGCTCGGTCCCAGCACCTGCCAACCTAGCAGTTCGAAAGCACAAAGTCGAAGTAGATAAATACCGTATTTTTCGCTCTATAGGACGCTATTTCCCCCCTCCAAAAATTAAGGGGAAATGATCAAAGCAGCAGAAATAAGAGATGATTGGATTCCTTTAAGAGCTCAAAGCATGGGTACCCCCAACAAAAATTTAAAATTCGGTTTTGTAATTTGGAACTAATGTGATTTGATTGGTTTGCTAATAAAAATATATTATAAAAAAAACAAAAATTAAGGGAAAATTTGTGTGCGCCCTATGGAGTGAATGCAGGCTGCGCAGCTAAGCCCAAAGCCAGAGCAGGGAGAAGGAGCGCTGCGCAGCGCTCCGTCTCGCTGTTCTAGCTTGGGGTTAGCTGCGCAAAGCCTCCGCAGGGAAGCAGGGTGAAGCCCCCCTGCTGCCCTGCGAAGGCTTCAAAGGCCGTCCCCCAAGCCAGAACAGTGAGGCGGAGCGCTGCGCAGCGCTCCGTCTCACTGTTCTAGCTTGGGGATGGCTGCGCAAAGCCTCCGCAGGACAGCGGGGTGCCTTCACCCCGCTGCTCTGCAGAGGCTTCAAAGGCTGCACTCCGTTGGCTTCAGGCAGCTATCCGCAAGCTTTCGGAGCGCAGCAGGAGTTCCCGCTGTACTTCGAAGGCTTGCGGATAGCCACCTGAAGTCACCTAGCAGTTCGAAAGTGGAAGTAGATAAATACCGTATTTTTCACTCTATAGGACACACTTTTCCCCCTCCAAAAATTAAGGGAAAATGATCAAAGCAGCAGAAATTAGAGATGATTGGATCCCTTTCTGAGCTCGAAGCATGGGTACCCCCAACCAAAATTTAAAATTCGGTTTTGTAATTTGCAACTATTGTGATTTGATTTGTTTGCTAATAAAAAATATATTATAAAAAAAACAAAAATTAAGGGAAAATTTGTGTGCGCCCTATGGAGTGAATGCAGGCTGCGCAGCTAAGCCCAAAGCCAGAGCAGGCAGAAGGAGCGCTGCGCGGTGCTCCGTCTCACTGTTCTAGCTTGGGGATGGCTGCACAAAGCCTCCGCAGGGCAGCGGGGTGCCTTCACCCCGCTGCTCTGCGGAGGCTTCAAAGGCTGCACTCTGGGGGCTTCAGGCAGCTATCCGCAAGCCTTCCAAGCGCAGCAGGAGTTCCCGCTGCACTCAGAAGGCTTGCGGATAGCCGCCTGAAGCCTGGAGAGCGAGAGGGGTCGGTGCACATTTTTCCCTCTCTGCGCAGCGCCCCTTCAGCGAAGCGGGAGGAGAAATGGAAGGGGCTCCATTTCTCCTGCCGCTTCGCTGAAGGGACACTGAGCAGAGAGGGAGAGAATCCCCCCCCCCCTGTTCTCCCCCTCCTATAATCCGGTGCGTCTTATGGTCCGGTGCGTCCTATAGAGCCAAAAATACGGTAGGTGCCGTTCTGTCGGGAAGGTAAACAGCCTTTCCGTGCACTGCTCTGCTTTTGCCAGAAGCGGCTTCGTCATCCTGGCCACATGACCCGGAAGCTGTACGCCGGCTCCCTCAGCCTATAGAGCGAGATGAGCGCGCAACCCTAGAGTCGTCCGCGACTGGACCTAACGGTCAGGGGTCCCTGTACCTTTACTTAGGCTTTTTCCAGATTGCCTTACTGCCCTATGTTTCTAAATCCTGAGGGAGAGCAAAAGAAGCAGAATGCAGAAAGAATTAGACATTCTACTTACACTCAAGAAGAAGAAATCTTTATTTTGCCGGAAAACATCATTACTTCTCACAAACCACCTCCTTTCTCCTGAACTATCCTCAAGTAGTTGCTCTTCCCAAAGTCCTCAGCCAAGTCACTCAGCAGGGGGACGTGTCACAATGGAGGCCCTGACCCTGTTGCTTTAGCTACCTTGCTTAACAATGTGAATTGTTCCCCTTAACATTAATTTTTCAAATATATCTTCCAGTGGGTTTTTATTTTATTTATTTAGGAAGGATCTAGAGCTGGCTTCATCCAGCACGGTGCATTTCTGGACAGGACAGGAAACACCTAGCAAACACACACTTTTCAACATGGCGGTGTCACCAAGGAAAAACACTCCTGGCCTAGACTATGGCTGCTGTTTCTCAATTAATAGTAAAAAATGACCCTTCTCAACATCCTGTAATCATCTGTCCAGTATTAGGATGGACAGGAGCAGGACTTCACCCTTAGACCCCCTCATCCCCCTGTTTCTTTCTGTTTCTGCCCAGTGTCTTCTGCCAATCAACAGCTTTCCTTAGCTTGCAAGGAAGTGAAATGTTATGAGTTACTTGGTGCCAGACTCCCCTTTGCCATGAGTTTCTGGGTGCCAGGCACTGAACCCCTGGACACTGAACATCTGGGGAATTGATCTAAGCTGTACCCCAAGCACTACATTTGATTGTTGGTTATTAAAAACTGATTGAAACCATTTTATTTCATTCACAAAAGAAATTTTGACATGTGATTATGATAACAGTTTATATAATAAAGGTGACACATTTATTGATCCTTTTTGTAAGTTATTATTTGTCTACTTTAATGTATTTTTATATATATTAATCAGTAAGGGGGTGGGGTGGGAAGCAGTTTTGCATATGGAACTGGTGGATGGCTGTCATTAATCCAGATCAATTTCATAGAATCATAGAAACTTATAGCTGGAAGGGACACCAAGGGTCATCTAGTCCAACCCCCTGGGATGCAGGAATCTCAGCAAAAGCATCCATGGCAGACGGCCACCCAACCTCTGCTTAGTAACCTCCAAGGAAGGAGTTTCCACCACCTCTCATGGGAATCTGTTCCAATGCCAAACAGCCCTTACTGTCAGAAAGTTTTTATGAATGTTTAGTCTACTTTCTTATAACTTGAATCCATGGGTTCGAGTCCTACCATCTAGAGCAGGAGAAAACAAGCTTGTTCCCTCTTCCATGTGACAGCCCTTAAGATATTGGAAGATGGCTGTCAGATCTCCTCTCAGTTTCCTCTTTTCCAGGCCAAACCTACCCAGCTCCTTCAAGTGTTTCTCTTCAATCTTAGTTTCCAGACCCTTGGTTGTCTTGGTTGCCCTCCTCTGCACACATTCCAGCTTGTCAACATCCTTCTTAAATGATGATGCCCAGAACTGGACACAGGACTCCAGGTGTGGCCTGACCAAGGTAGGAGAGAGTAGGACTTGGACTTCCTTTCACCAGGACCCTGGACTTCCATAGATGCAATCTAGAACAGCGTTACCATTTTCTGCTGCTGCACATTCCTTGTGGCTGAGGCTCAGGGTAACGCCCCCGGGACCTTTCAGTTCATGGTGTCCATGGAGGCGCAGGTCAATTCTGTGTCCAGGGCAGCTGTTGACCAGCTTCATCTAGTACGCAGGCTGAGACCCTATCTGCCTGCGGATTGCCTCGCCAGAGTGGTGCATGCTCTGGTTATCTCCCGCTTGGATTACTGCAATGCGCTCTACGTGGGGCTACCTTTGAAGGTGACCCGGAAACTACAACTAATCCAGAATGCGGCAGCTAGACTGGTGACTGGGAGTGGCCCCCAAGACCTACATTGGCTCTCAGTATGTTTCCGGGCACAATTCAAAGTGTTGGTGCTGACCTTTAAAGCCCTAAACGGCCTCAAAGGCCCAGTATACCTGAAGGAGCGCCTCCACCCCCATCATTCTGCCTGGACACTGAGGTCCAGCGCTGAGGGCCTTTTGGCGGTTCCCTCCCTACGAGAAGCCAAGTTACAGGGTAGTGATGCCTGCCCTGTGGAACCCCCTCCCACCAGATGTCAAAGAGATAAAGAGCTACCTGACATTTAGAAGACATCTGAAGGCAGCCCTGTTCTGGGAAGCTTTGAATGTTTGACAGACTTTTTTATTTTAATATTTTGTTGGAAGCTGCCCAGAGTGGCTGGGTATAAATAATAAATTATTATTATTATATTATGATGATGACTGTGAGGTGTTACAAGTCATTAACTTCAAGCCACACTGCCATGCCTTTGAAGACACAAACCATCCCAGCTTTTCAGAGCTGGCTATCATGGCTTCTTTAATCTTTGTGTATTGCTCCACCATGTGGCTGAATCATATAAAGCACTGACTTTTACATATCTCTTGACCTCTAATTGCAAGAAGATCTCGTTAACTTGGATTATAATCTTTATAAATTGGAGTTGTGGAGCAGGTCCTCGAGAGGGGGGGGGGCTCCCACCATTCCTCCTCAGTCCAGCCCCTGACAACCATGTGGGTTACGGCGTCGAGGGCTCATTTTGTGGGGCGATGTGAAACGTAGTGTTTTCACCCCCAAACCTTGCAGGGGGCATTCTCTGGGTGTTTGGCGCCACTTTGGAGTGAATTGGACAACGTCTGACTTGGGGAGAAATTGGGATCCCGTGAGTTAGGGCGCCAAAGGCTCATTTTTGGGGGTGCCATGAAATGTGGGGTTTTCACTGCCAAACATTTCAGGGGGTCTTTAGCAGGTGTTTGCCGTTGCTTTGTTGTGAATCCTAAGACATCGGGTTTTCAGCGAAATCGTGGCCACCATATCTATCCTGACAGATGATTTGGCCTGTCACCCTTGTGTGGAAGTAAAGGATGAGATTCCCCTACTACTCCGCCTGGGGTCTCCAATGTGGTGCACCCAGCCTCCACTCACACTATTCCTATGCTGGGGGATTTGGGGGTGGTTTGTGGGGATGTTATGTACTGAGTTGAATAGGATCCAAAATGCTACAGTCTGATTGGTCCTAGAACAATAGGATCCAACATGCAGCAGTCTGATTGGTCCTAGAACAATGCAGCAGTCTGGTCCGCAGGAGCCACCCAATCCAGCTCCAGGTGGAAGTGAATCCACAACCTGATTGGCCTACAGGAGAATCCCAGAATTAGCCAATCACGTGCAGCCCATTGTGTAAATAATGTATATAAAGCAGATATTGTGGGGGAACTTTCATTCCTCGCTACTATGAGCTGAATATAGAGCATGAAATCCACTCTCGACTCCGAGTATATTTCAGGGGAAGAGCTGTTTGGGATATTTCCTGCTTGTGAATTATTATTTGTGTGTGTGTGTGTGTGTGTGTGTGTGTGTGTGTGTGTGTGTGTATGTGTGTAAAACACATGCCTAAAGCTTTAAATCTGGGATGGGCATGGAAGTTCCGAGGTGGGCCATCAGGTGGCACTGCAGGCCATGCTCCAGCTGCTGCTGCTGCTGCTGCTACAGGTGCCAGTAAGTCTCGCATTTTCAACCTCTTCCTCCTCCATTGCACTGGCTAAATGATTCCTTGCTGGACTCCCATCGCTGAGGCCAAATGTACCTTTACCGAGCAAAATATCCGTTCGAATTATACACCCAGCACATGGAACCTGACAAAGGGGCAATACAAGTGGACTCTCTGTGCCCTTACCACAGTAAAAAGACTGATACTGGTGAGCTGGAAAAATAAAAATGCGTCTCCCTTCTATGATTGGATTGAAGACTTCTACAAACTCACCACATATGAATAGATTTTTTTTATTAGGAATTTTTATAACAACAAAGACAAAACAAAACAATACCATAAACACAACAAACATATAACAAGTACAATTTCAAAATCTTATTTTCTTATACCTTACTTCCCCGACTTCCTCATACCTCCCCTTTCTGTATTCCAATTTCTAATCAGCTATTCAGCAAGTCCTTCCCTTATTTTGACTTAAATTTTGATTTTACTCTCTTTAACTTATCCAATACCGCTGATAACCACTTATTTTCAAATCCAACGTCATTTTAACATTCATTAATTTTACAAAATCTCTTTAAATAGTCCTTAAATTTCTTCCAATCTTCTTCCGCCGTTTCTCTTCCCTGGTTTCGGATTCTGCTCGTCATCTCTGCCAGACCCATGTAGTCGATCACCTTCATCTGCCATTCTTCCAGGGTGGGTAAATCTTGTGTCTTCCAGTACTTTGCGATGAGTATTCTTGCTGCTGTTGTAGCATACATAAAGAAAGTCATATCCTTCTTTAACACCCCCTGGCTGACAATACCCAAGAGAAAGGCCTCTGGTTTCTTCGGGAAGGTATATTTAAACACCTTTTTCAACTCATTATATATCATTTCACAGAAAGCCTTAATCTTAGGGCATGTCCACCAAAGGTGAAAGAATGCACCTTCATTTTCTTTACATTTCCAACACTTGTTATCAGGCAAATGGTAGATTTTTGCAAGCTTGACTGGGGTCATGTACCACCTATAAATCATTTTCATAACATTTTCTCTTAAGGCATTACATGCTGTAAATTTCATCCCGGTGGTCCACAACTTTTCCCAGTCAGCAAACATAATGTTATGACCAATGTCCTGAGCCCACTTAATCATTGCCGATTTAACCGTTTCATCCTGAGTATTCCATTTCAGCAGCAAGTTATACATTTTTGATAAATTTTTAGTACTGGATTCTAACAACTCAAACACCAATTTTGATTTTTTCACCTGAAAGCCAATTTTCCTGTCCATCTTAAAGACCTCTATTATTTGGTAATAGTGAAGCCAATCTCTCACTTTCCCTTTTAGTTTCTCAAAACTCTGCAATTTTGATCTGTCCCCTTCGTGTTCTAAAATTTCACAGTATCTCGGCCATCTAGATTCCATATTAAGCTTCTTAACAGCCTTAGCTTCCATTGGTGACAACCATCTTGGGGTTCTATTTTCCAACAAATCTTTGTATCTAGTCCAAACATTAAATAGTGCTTTCCTGACAATATGATTTTTAAAACCTTTATGAGCTTTAACCTTGTCATACCACAGATATGCACGCCACCCAAAAATGTTATTAAAACCTTCCAAATCCAAAATGTCTGTATTCTCAAGAAGTAGCCAGTCCTTCAGCCAGCAGAATGCTGCCGCTTCATAGTAAAGTTTGAAGTCTGGCAGGGCAAAACCCCCCCTTTCCTTAGCATCAGTTAAAATCTTAAACTTAATTCTGGGCTTCTTGCCCTGCCAGACAAACCTAGATATATCTTTCTGCCACTTCTTGAAACAGTCCATCTTGTCAATAATCTGCAATGTTTGAAAAAAAAAAAACATTCTTGGCAATACATTCATCTTTATAACCGCAATTCGACCCAAGAAGGAAAGCTTCAAGTTCGACCAGATTTCTAGATCTTTTTTCACTTCTGTCCAAACTTTCTCATAGTTATCTTTAAATAAATTCACATTCTTAGCTGTCATGTTTATGCCCAAATACTTCACTTTCTTAACCACATTTAACCCTGTCTCATTCTGAAACCTTTCTTTTTCAAAAGGTGTTAAATTTTTCTCCAATACCTTAGTTTTTAATTTGTTCAATTTAAATCCTGCGACATGGCCATATTCTTGTATTAATTCCAATACCCTTTTCGTACTAGCGTCCGGTTCTTGTAATGTAAGTACCAGGTCATCTGCAAACGCTCTCAATTTGTATTGTTTAGCTCCGACCTGAATCCCTTTTACCAACTGGTCCCTTCTAATCATGTTAAGCAAAACCTCCAGGACTGATATAAAAAGTAATGGAGAGATTGGGCACCCCTGACGTGTTCCTTTTTCTATCTTGAACTCTTCTGTAAGCACATTATTTACAATTAATTTTGCTTTCTGTTCAGAGTATATTGCACCTATACCATTTTCAAACCCTTGGCCTACCCCCATCCCCCGGAGATTCTTCATCATAAAACTCCAAGAAATGTTGTCAAAGGCTTTCTCGGCATCCACAAATATCAAAACTGCCTTAGTGTTAATGTCCACTTCCAACTTTTCCAAAATGTCAATTATATTCCTTACATTGCCCGACAAGTGTCTTTTCGGGAGAAAGCCCGCTTGATCTCCATGAATCTCCTCCATCAAAACTCTTTTCAATCTCTTTGCTAAAGTGTCAGCAAAAATTTTATAATCCACATTTAATAACGAGATGGGTCAGTATAAACTCACCACATATGAACAACCTGCAGATAAACGCAGACTTGCCATGGACAAATTCAGTGATACAGTGGTACCTCAGGTTAACATACACTTCAGGTTACAGACTCTGCTTGTAGCCTTTTTAGCCTCGGGTGAGAAGAGCTTTGCGCCCAGGACAGGGAAATGGGAGTCAACAGACACTCAAGGAATAGTTTCAGAGAAAAGCTTTATTCTGCCATCCGGGGTGGCAGAAGGAGCAAGTGTGATAGATTCACAAAACAAGCATGAGTTCACAGCCATTTGCGCAGAGCATATATTCCCCTTCCAGTTCCCTCCCCTTTCTCCTCCTCCTCAAGAGTCCTGCCCCATTGTGATGAAATTCCAGTGCCTGTCTTCGGAGAACTTCCAGACATTAGTGACAAAGATGCCTCCAGTGCTGAAGGACACGAAGAAGAAGTGGTTCTTGAAGATGATGCTCCACATCCATTTTCCCAAAAGGAGTTGAATGATCTAGTTCGCGACCTCAGCTTGTCAAAGGACTCTGCCGAACTGTTGGCATCCAGATTGAAGGGGGAAAAAACTCCTCTCTGACATCAGCTTCTTCCGCAACAGGCATCAAGAGTACCTCCGTTTTTTCTCAGAAGACAAGGACTTGGTGTACTGTGCAGATATTGCGCAGCTTCTGCTCAAGCTTGGAGTGCCACAGTATGAACCCAAAGATTGGAGACTGTTCATTGACAGCAGCAAGCGATCACTGAAATGTGTTCTGCTACACAACGGCAACCAGTTTGCCTCTATACCCCTGGCTCACTCGACTACACTGAAGGAGAACTATGAAGCAGTGAAGTATGTGCTGGAGAAAATTGGTTATGGTCAGCATAAGTGGTTTATTTGTGTTGACCTGAAGATGGTGAACTTTTTGTTGGGACAACAGTCTGGCTTCAACAAGTACCCATGTTTTCTGTGCATGTGGGATAGTAGGGACCGTGCTCAGCATTACACGAAGAAGGACTGGCCTGTGCGGGAGGAATTGGTGCCTTGCAAAGAAAGGAACGTCATCAACGACCCTCTGGTGGACAGAGACAGAATACTCTTCCCACCGCTGCACATCAAGCTCGGCTTAATCAAGCAGTTCACCAAAGGCTCTGGACAAGGATGGTGACTGCTTCACTTGTGGCAGGATTGACCATGGAGAAGTTGAAAGCTGGCATCTTTGACGGTCCTCAGATCCGTCAGCTCATCAGAGATCCAGAGTTCCGAAACTCAATGAACGAAATGGAACTGGAAGCGTGGAAGGCATTTGTTCTGGTAGTGAAGAACTTTCTAAGCAACAATAAGGTCAGAAACTATGCAGAACTTGTCAACAACATGCTGACTGCTTTCAGAAACCTGGGCTGCAACATGAGCGTCAAGATGCACTGCCTATTTTCACATATGGACCGGTTTCCTGAGAACCTGGGTTCAATGAGTGACGAGCAGGGGGAGAGATTCCATCAGGACATGAAAGAGATGGAGACCAGGTATCAGGGTCGCTGGGACGCAGTCATGATGGCTGACTACTGTTGGACTCTGAAGAGAGACCTCCCTGCCGCTGAGCATTCCAGGAGTTCCAGGAAACGGAAGTTCAAGCCCTGAAGTTTGAAAAATGGTGAAGCAACGTGCAATTTATGTGTTCTTACCTTTATCAATGCCCACCATTCAGTTTACAGTAATCGATGTTTCTATCAGGTAATCAATATATGTTGTTGGAAAAACATTATTTTCTCTTAAAAACATATTTAGGATGATATGTGTTGACAAAAATCAGCTGATAATGCCACAAAATGTAATCGGTTTTGTCACAAGATCTGATTTTTTACAAATCAACATAGCACAACAACCTGACCTGATGGAGAGAAACGGATGCCATTTCCTGATTCAGCAGTGCAAAAATACCCTAAATCAATTGTAGAAATCTAGACAACATTCAAAAGGTAAAAAATTGTTGCCCAGTGTATAATTTAACATCTTTTGGGGGCAATTCCAAACCTGTTATTCCAAGAAGAAAGGCCTCTGGTTTCTTTATAAATGTATATTTCAACATTTTTTTCAATTCATTATAAATCTTTTCCCAGAAGTCTTTCACCTTGGGGCAGGTCCACCACATATGATAGAAGGTACCTTCTTTTTCTTTACCTTTCCAGCAATGGTTATCACAGTTATGATAAATCTTTGATAATTTAACAGGGGTCAGATACCATCTATACATCATTTTCATTATGTTTTCCTTTAGTACAGTACATGCAGTGAACTTGACCCCTTTCTTCCACAATCTTTCCCAATCCTCAAACATTATGTTATGTCCTACATGTCTTGCCCAATCTATCACCACTGATTTAACTTGTTCATCCTTCGTATGCCACTCTAACAATGGGAAATGTAGTGTTTTCAAAGCCCCCCCCCCCAATGTTGCAGGGGGCATTCTCTGGGTGTTTGGTGCTGCTTTGGAGTGAATCAGATGACATTGGACCTTTGGAGAAATCGTGACCCTGTGGGTTAGGGCACTGAAGCCTCATTTTTTTGGGGGGGGGGCGCCATAAAACGTGGGGTTTTCACTGCCATGGATCACAAAACGGCTGCTGTTTTGTGCAAAGCTGGTAGATTGAGAAACTTGTATTTTATTTTTATTTTTAAAAAGATAAACTAAAGGTGTGTGCTTACAGGTAAACAGATACCAGTGTGCATGCCCATTATGACCTCAGGCAAGAATCAAGAAAATACAGGTGGTCCCTCTTAACTGACATTCTGAACTGAACAGAACTGAAGGGAGGGGCTGGTTCTGGAGCCAAGCTGTTTAGATTGGGTTTGGGTGGATGCGAAGAGGATGCCTCCAACTTCTTGGGCTTTGCTTCTCAACTTATTCTGCCTTCTGGGACCCCCCAGCCCAAGACCAACCACCTCTTGGATAGGTGAGCATGCAGATATTTTGGAATGTGAGTGTGGGGCAGGATGACCGCGTATGAAAGCTCCTTTGAGCACAAGTGCTGGCCCCCCTTTTCTCTCCCATGGAGGCCCTGAACTGGCCAGCTCCTTGTTCAGGGCCTCCAAGGGAGAGAAAAGGGAACCTCAGTTACTCTTTGCCTTCTGAGGACACTGTCTCACTCCCAGCAGAGCCCCAAGACTTACGGCTGCTGCTCTAACAGCCTCAGGACATCCAAGGGATCATGAGCAAAGCACACAAGCCCTGCCCGCCAGATGTGAAGCACTCTACGGAGAGAATTTGGGTTTTTTAACCTGCTGAACAGAGTTTCAGCCCTTGGGGAATTTGATTTCTTAAACATACACCTTCCCCTTCCTTGTGTCCCTGGGGAGAAAAGCCAATCCTGCTTTCTTCTTTTGGTAATTTAATCAGAGGAAATAAACTCTTTCAGTGGTCTAATAGATTTGCTGAATCATGAATTCTGTACATGCACAGAGGCTATACCTCTTGAAACCCCAAAGATGGGCAAGATGGGGCATTTCTCTCCACCTGGCTCCACCGGATATTGCTGATGGCCAATGAAAGGCCAAGTAGGGATTCCTAGTGGGGGATGTTGCTGTGGTATAGTGGAGGAGCAGGGCCAGGAGGCTAACTTGGACACCTGAGAACACAAAAAAGCAGCAGCAAAACAACTACATGTTTCCTTTTAAATGGGCCTTCCTGCTGAGTGTAAAGCATAGATCCTCCTTTTTTAAGGGAAAAGGGAGAGAAGGCTTCTCCCAAAGTGTTAGAAGGCCACAAATAATGTAACAATAGAACAAAACAAATGTGCCGTTTCATGTGATACAGAATCCTATGTGCAAATCTGTTAGATTGAGAAATTTGTACTAAATAAGAAAAAAAAATTAAAGGTGTGTGCTTGCAGGTAAACAGATTGGAGATTTTCTGCAAGATCTTGTGAGATCTCATTGAAGTCTTGCAAGATGTCCAGGAGAGCAAAATATGTATTGAGATTTGGGAGAGATCTTGCATGCTCTTTCAGGGACCAAAGCCATCACTGCTGCAGCGCCAAAGGCAGGTGGCTAAGGGGTGGTGAGTGTCCCACGGGGCGAAATGGGATGTACCCCCCCTCAAGCTCAGGATTCCAGAACTAACAACTGTCAGTTGGGAGGGACGGAAGGCAAGGACCCACAGCCCAGGTGGGGCTCGCTAGCTTGGGGAGGAGGTGTGTGATTCCTCAGCTGGAGTAGATGCAGGACAGTTGAGGCTCACATGCCTCATCACCGCAAAAGCTATAACTGGAAAGCTGAATTATGATTTTCAAGTTTATACATTTCAATAATTTTGCAGTCATTTTAGCATTTCAAAACTTGACTTCCTTCCCCCTCTTTCTGCAGTTCTTTAAATTGATTCTCCATATCTTATGCATATCCAAATTACCTCAATTTCTTCATTTATGCATCTGCTTTAAATAGATAATCTTATTAAACTGCAGGTTATTCCAATAATCCTGCCAATGTTCTTATCTGTTTACAGTTTGTAACTATTCATTCAACCATTTCCATTCTTTAATAAAAAGTTTGTTCTCTTGCTCCTAGAAACGGTCAGCATGTGACAGAGGCCACATCCTGGGAACGGTTTGACTGGCCACCTAAACCAGGTGAGAGCAGCCAAGGAATCTCAAATGCTCAGGAACTTCCCCTGTGTGCCAAGACGGGCTCCAGCAGATTGAGCGGACAAGACCAAGCGTGGGCCCAGTGGTCAAGAAGGTGGTTTCTGCAATGCTGTGGAGGGAAGTGAGGGGCAGATGGGGCTCATCCACCTATAAAGATAGCCCATCGAAGAGAAGGAAAACTCTGATCCTAATTTGCCTTGTGGGATATCTTTGGGAGCTGAAAAGGCTAAGGAGTAAAGCCTACACAAATCTGGAGTGGAGTCCCTCAGGCGGTTGGATGGCGCCGTTTACAACCCCTTCTGACATCTCCTGCAGCCCAACTGGTGCCTAACTCTGCTTTCCTTGGAGACACATCTGCAAGGCCAAGACAGGGAGTCTTGTCATCTGGGAAGCCCAGGACCTCCAGACACACTGCCCAGTCTTGCTCCCTGGAGAGGTCACTTTGGGACTGCTGACACCGTTGCTTGACTTTTGACCTCACCCCCGGAGGCGCACTCCATTGCTTCTCAAGACAGACAAATGCCAACATTAAAAAACTATTTGAAAGAATTTTATTTCATTCAAAAAAGACAATCTGGCATGTGATTAGGACAGTGGTTTTCAGACAACGGGTGACACGTTTATTGATCCAGTTTGGAAGGCTCTGTCTTGTCTTCGCACATGCGCAGTTACATCTAGGAGCAACAACAAGGGAAGGAGCCAAACTGTCAACTCCTGCAGCGAGACTCAGGATTTCCACTCATGCTCACAAACGTAGGAAAAAGCACCGCCTAGGATAAAAGGATGATCACAGAATAGCATGTTTGTAAAGGAACTTGATTAGAATAATAATGATGATGATGATTTTTATTTTATTTTTCTATTTGGGTTTGTGGGGAAGGGGGGGACTGGGTCTTGGTGGGGAGGGAGATCTGTGCTGGAGTTGCTGGCCTCACTGCTGTCGCTGCCCGGAAGAGAGAAGAAGAGAAAATATTTTTAATCTTTCCATTTCTTATTATGTTGACAACCCATCTTTCCTTCAAGGATCTCCAGATGGCTTACGCTATTCTCCCTTTCTTTAATTATATTTACTTCCTCATTCCGTTTCTCTTCCAATATCTCTTCCTCCTCCTCCTCGGAGACCAGGGGGTGGATTTTAGGGGCACGACAGCAGGAGGCCAGCAGCTCGCACAGCCTGCCACACTGGCCATTCTCTCTTTCAACAGCCTTGGAGAACAACTGAGTAGGCATCTAGAGCGTCAACTGAACAGGCATGTGGATCAGCTAGTCACTGGGCACAGTCTATTCTTTTGGAGGGGGCTTTCCCCAGTTTCCATTTATAAGAAGTTTGAAAGGTTGCCTCTTTATAAAGTCTGTTTCCTTGTGACGAGAGACCACACTGGAGACTCAGTGTTTTTGAAATATATCAAGGTAGAGGGACTCCTGACCATTAGGTCCAGTCGTGGCCGACTCTGGGGTTGCAGCGCTCATCTTGCTTTATTGGCGGACCGGTCATGAACAGCTTCCGGGTCATGTGGCCAGCATGACTAAGCTGCTTCTGAACCAGAGCAGCGCACGGAAACGCCCTTTACCTTCCCGCCGGAGCATTACCTATTTATCTACTTGCCCTTTGACGTGCTTTTGAACTGCTAGGTTGGCAGGAGCAGGGACCGAGCAACGGGAGTTCACTCCGTCGTGGGGATTCGAACCGCCAGCCTTCTGATAGGCAAGTCCTAGGCTCTGTGGTTTAACCCACAGTGCCACCCGCATCCCTATTATTTATTTATTTAGATACTTGGGTTTTGGGCGAAGGGAGAACTGGGTCTTGGAGTGGGGTACAGCTGTACTGGAGCTGCTGGCCTCACTGCTATCGCTGCCTGGAAGAGAAATGAAGAGAAATGAAGAGAAATGAAGAGAAATGAAGAGAAATGAAGAGAAATGAAGAGAAATGAAGAGAAAGAATTCTTAATTTTTTCATTGATTACTACATTGATGGCCCATCTTTCCTGCAAGGATCTCCAGGTGGCTTGCGTTATTCTCCCTTCCTCCCTTCCTCATCCCATCCCTGAACTCTTCTTGAATCAGGGAGCTGCCTCCCCCCATCCCAGTGATCCAGATTCTCTCTGGCCTCCCTGTTCCTCAAGAACAAAGATCAACACTCCCCATCTATAGATCGGTGGCATCCATCCCCTGGTCGCTTGGTCTTACATAAATTGTTTTCACCTTCACTAAAGATTCCTTCTGATCTTCATAACCATCACTTCATCCTCCCATTTCTCTTCCAATATCTCTTCCTCCTCCTCCTCACAGACCAGGGGATGGATCTTTGGCACGTGACAGCAGGAGACCAGCAGCTCACGCAGCCAATCTTTATAAACTAATCTAACCATGACATGGTTCCCTATGTTTCTGAATCTTGAGGGATAGTAAAAGAAACAGAATGCAGAAGGAATTAGGAATCCTACTTATACTTTAGATGAAGAAAGTCTCTTCATTACACCAGAAAACGTATTTCCTTTCTCACAAACTACCTCCTCAAGCTAAAGATGCTCATCTTTAATTTTATAGTCCCTTTCCTCTTTTGTGCAGTTCTGCCCCTCCTTTCGCCACTTTTCTTCTCTTCCCGATTCTCCAATTAGTCCAGCCGTTTCTCCTAGACCACGCTATGCCATCTTTGCCATCTTTATAGGTTAGTGTTTAATATAAGTTCAATATTAAAAGTGTTGCCTTCTCTTTTACCTTTGTTTTCCAGTAACTTCCACTCTTTTACCACAAACAGCGCTGACAATCCAAGTCTTTTAACTCAGTCTCTTTCGCTGGGCTCACGCCACTTCAAAGTAAAAAACAAGTTAAGTCCTTGAATTCCGCTTCTTTTAATGGGCTAGTACTCCTGCTGCAGAGTGAAATTTGAATCTGTCTTCCTTTTCTTACTGGTACTTGTTAGAGAAATCTTTGCTTATGCTTACGTATAATGAGAAAGATTTCCAATATGTTTAAGATAAAATCTACCATTCTTTACTCTTTATGTGCTAGTCTTTTGGGTCTGTTTCTGAGCAGTTCAGTTTGTATTAATAAGTCTCACAGACCCTCTTCTCCTCAAGCTCTCCTTGTTAGCTGCCGTTCTTACCCTTTGGGACTTTGAGGCTTGCTGCTGAGGATTGCTCGTGTCCTTGCGTCTAGGTACTCTCTGTCGACTCACCTCCTGGTTAGGACGTGGGCTTCGAAGGGTTCCTTTTTTGACGCTGCCGGACAATGTCAGCCCTGGGCCACGCCCAGAGCCTTTTTGGGGGTCGTGTAGCCTCCGCGTTGCCCCCCAAAGTTCCCTCTAACAGCTGCTAGGCGCAGAGAACCCACGAAGCACATCCACAACGGAGGGCGGAAAAACCGGAAGCCCTTACATACCAGGTTTGGGAGGGGGATTTGGTCTGCGATAAGCTTTTTCCGTAGGGACACGGGTGGCCACAGAGCCTAGGGCTTGCTGATCAGAAGGTCGGCAGTTCGAATCCCCGCGACGGGGTGAGCTCCCGCTGCTCGGTCCCAGCACCTGCCAACCTAGCAGTTCGAAAGCACAAAGTCGAAGTAGATAAATACCGTATTTTTCGCTCTATAGGACGCTATTTCCCCCCTCCAAAAATTAAGGGGAAATGATCAAAGCAGCAGAAATAAGAGATGATTGGATTCCTTTAAGAGCTCAAAGCATGGGTACCCCCAACAAAAATTTAAAATTCGGTTTTGTAATTTGGAACTAATGTGATTTGATTGGTTTGCTAATAAAAATATATTATAAAAAAAACAAAAATTAAGGGAAAATTTGTGTGCGCCCTATGGAGTGAATGCAGGCTGCGCAGCTAAGCCCAAAGCCAGAGCAGGGAGAAGGAGCGCTGCGCAGCGCTCCGTCTCGCTGTTCTAGCTTGGGGTTAGCTGCGCAAAGCCTCCGCAGGGAAGCAGGGTGAAGCCCCCCTGCTGCCCTGCGAAGGCTTCAAAGGCCGTCCCCAAAGCCAGAACAGTGAGGCGGAGCGCTGCGCAGCGCTCCGTCTCACTGTTCTAGCTTGGGGATGGCTGCGCAAAGCCTCCGCAGGACAGCGGGGTGCCTTCACCCCGCTGCTCTGCAGAGGCTTCAAAGGCTGCACTCCGTTGGCTTCAGGCAGCTATCCGCAAGCTTTCGGAGCGCAGCAGGAGTTCCCGCTGTACTTCGAAGGCTTGCGGATAGCCACCTGAAGTCACCTAGCAGTTCGAAAGTGGAAGTAGATAAATACCGTATTTTTCACTCTATAGGACACACTTTTCCCCCTCCAAAAATTAAGGGAAAATGATCAAAGCAGCAGAAATTAGAGATGATTGGATCCCTTTCTGAGCTCGAAGCATGGGTACCCCCAACCAAAATTTAAAATTCGGTTTTGTAATTTGGAACTATTGTGATTTGATTGGTTTGCTATTAAAAAATATATTATAAAAAAAACAAAAATTAAGGGAAAATTTGTGTGCGCCCTATGGAGTGAATGCAGGCTGCGCAGCTAAGCCCAAAGCCAGAGCAGGCAGAAGGAGCGCTGCGCGGTGCTCCGTCTCACTGTTCTAGCTTGGGGATGGCTGCACAAAGCCTCTGCAGGGCAGCGGGGTGCCTTCACCCCGCTGCTCTGCGGAGGCTTCAAAGGCTGCACTCTGGGAGCTTCAGGCAGCTATCCGCAAGCCTTCCAAGCGCAGCAGGAGTTCCCGCTGCACTCAGAAGGCTTGCGGATAGCCGCCTGAAGCCTGGAGAGCGAGAGGGGTCGGTGCACATTTTTCCCTCTCTGCGCAGCGCCCCTTCAGCGAAGCGGGAGGAGAAATGGAAGGGGCTCCATTTCTCCTGCCGCTTCGCTGAAGGGACACTGAGCAGAGAGGGAGAGAATCCCCCCCCCCTGTTCTCCCCCTCCTATAATCCGGTGCATCTTATGGTCCGGTGCGTCCTATAGAGCCAAAAATACGGTAGGTGCCGTTCTGTCGGGAAGGTAAACAGCCTTTCCGTGCACTGCTCTGCTTTTGCCAGAAGCGGCTTCGTCATCCTGGCCACATGACCCGGAAGCTGTACGCCGGCTCCCTCAGCCTATAGAGCGAGATGAGCGCGCAACCCTAGAGTCGTCCGCGACTGGACCTAACGGTCAGGGGTCCCTGTACCTTTACTTAGGCTTTTTCCAGATTGCCTTACTGCCCTATGTTTCTAAATCCTGAGGGAGAGCAAAAGAAGCAGAATGCAGAAAGAATTAGACATTCTACTTACACTCAAGAAGAAGAAATCTTTATTTTGCCGGAAAACATCATTACTTCTCACAAACCACCTCCTTTCTCCTGAACTATCCTCAAGTAGTTGCTCTTCCCAAAGTCCTCAGCCAAGTCACTCAGCAGGGGGACGTGTCACAATGGAGGCCCTGACCCTGTTGCTTTAGCTACCTTGCTTAACAATGTGAATTGTTCCCCTTAACATTAATTTTTCAAATATATATTCCAGTGGGTTTTTATTTTATTTATTTAGGAAGGATCTAGAGCTGGCTTCATCTAGCACGGTGCATTTCTGGACAGGACAGGAAACACCTAGCAAACACACACTTTTCAACATGGCGGTGTCACCAAGGAAAAACACTCCTGGCCTAGACTATGGCTGCTGTTTCTCAATTAATAGTAAAAAATGACCCTTCTCAACATCCTGTAATCATCTGTCCAGTATTAGGATGGACAGGAGCAGGACTTCACCCTTAGACCCCCTCATCCCCCTGTTTCTTTCTGTTTCTGCCCAGTGTCTTCTGCCAATCAACAGCTTTCCTTAGCTTGCAAGGAAGTGAAATGTTATGAGTTACTTGGTGCCAGACTCCCCTTTGCCATGAGTTTCTGGGTGCCAGGCACTGAACCCCTGGACACTGAACATCTGGGGAATTGATCTAAGCTGTACCCCAAGCACTACATTTGATTGTTGGTTATTAAAAACTGATTGAAACCATTTTATTTCATTCACAAAAGAAATTTTGACATGTGATTATGATAACAGTTTATATAATAAAGGTGACACGTTTATTGATCCTTTTTGTAAGTTATTATTTGTCTACTTTAATGTATTTTTATATATATTAATCAGTAAGGGGGTGGGGTGGGAAGCAGTTTTGCATATGGAACTGGTGGATGGCTGTCATTAATCCAGATCAATTTCATAGAATCATAGAAACTTATAGCTGGAAGGGACACCAAGGGTCATCTAGTCCAACCCCCTGGGATGCAGGAATCTCAGCAAAAGCATCCATGGCAGACGGCCACCCAACCTCTGCTTAGTAACCTCCAAGGAAGGAGTTTCCACCACCTCTCATGGGAATCTGTTCCAATGCCAAACAGCCCTTACTGTCAGAAAGTTTTTATGAATGTTTAGTTTACTTTCTTATAACTTGAATCCATGGGTTCGAGTCCTACCATCTAGAGCAGGAGAAAACAAGCTTGTTCCCTCTTCCATGTGACAGCCCTTAAGATATTGGAAGATGGCTGTCAGATCTCCTCTCAGTTTCCTCTTTTCCAGGCCAAACCTACCCAGCTCCTTCAAGTGTTTCTCTTCAATCTTAGTTTCCAGACCCTTGGTTGTCTTGGTTGCCCTCCTCTGCACACATTCCAGCTTGTCAACATCCTTCTTAAATGATGATGCCCAGAACTGGACACAGGACTCCAGGTGTGGCCTGACCAAGGTAGGAGAGAGTAGGACTTGGACTTCCTTTCACCAGGACCCTGGACTTCCATAGATGCAATCTAGAACAGCGTTACCATTTTCTGCTGCTGCACATTCCTTGTGGCTGAGGCTCAGGGTAACGCCCCCGGGACCTTTCAGTTCATGGTGTCCATGGAGGCGCAGGTCAATTCTGTGTCCAGGGCAGCTGTTGACCAGCTTCATCTAGTACGCAGGCTGAGACCCTATCTGCCTGCGGATTGCCTCGCCAGAGTGGTGCATGCTCTGGTTATCTCCCGCTTGGATTACTGCAATGCGCTCTACATGGGGCTACCTTTGAAGGTGACCCGGAAACTACAACTAATCCAGAATGCGGCAGCTAGACTGGTGACTGGGAGTGGCCCCCAAGACCTACATTGGCTCTCAGTATGTTTCCGGGCACAATTCAAAGTGTTGGTGCTGACCTTTAAAGTCCTAAACGGCCTCAAAGGCCCAGTATACCTGAAGGAGCGCCTCCACCCCCATCATTCTGCCTGGACACTGAGGTCCAGCGCTGAGGGCCTTTTGGCGGTTCCCTCCCTACGAGAAGCCAAGTTACAGGGTAGTGATGCCTGCCCTGTGGAACCCCCTCCCACCAGATGTCAAAGAGATAAACAGCTACCTGACATTTAGAAGACATCTGAAGGCAGCGCTGTTCTGGGAAGCTTTGAATGTTTGACAGACTATTTTATTTTAATATTTTGTTGGAAGCCGCCCAGAGTGGCTGGGTATAAATAATAAATTATTATTATTATATTATGATGATGACTGTGAGGTGTTACAAGTCATTAACTTCAAGCCACACTGCCATGCCTTTGAAGACACAAACCATCCCAGCTTTTCAGAGCTGGCTATCATGGCTTCTTTAATCTTTGTGTATTGCTCCACCATGTGGCTGAATCATATAAAGCACTGACTTTTACATATCTCTTGACCTCTAATTGCAAGAAGATCTCGTTAACTTGGATTATAATCTTTATAAATTGGAGTTGTGGAGCAGGTCCTCGAGAGGGGGGGGGGCTCCCACCATTCCTCCTCAGTCCAGCCCCTGACAACCATGTGGGTTACGGCGTCGAGGGCTCATTTTGTGGGGCGATGTGAAACGTAGTGTTTTCACCCCCAAACCTTGCAGGGGGCATTCTCTGGGTGTTTGGCGCCACTTTGGAGTGAATTGGACAACGTCTGACTTGGGGAGAAATTGGGATCCCGTGAGTTAGGGCGCCAAAGGCTCATTTTTGGGGGTGCCATGAAATGTGGGGTTTTCACTGCCAAACATTTCAGGGGGTCTTTAGCAGGTGTTTGCCGTTGCTTTGTTGTGAATCCTAAGACATCGGGTTTTCAGCGAAATCGTGGCCACCATATCTATCCTGACAGATGATTTGGCCTGTCACCCTTGTGTGGAAGTAAAGGATGAGATTCCCCTACTACTCCGCCTGGGGTCTCCAATGTGGTGCACCCAGCCTCCACTCACACTATTCCTATGCTGGGGGATTTGGGGGTGGTTTGTGGGGATGTTATGTACTGAGTTGAATAGGATCCAAAATGCTACAGTCTGATTGGTCCTAGAACAATAGGATCCAACATGCAGCAGTCTGATTGGTCCTAGAACAATGCAGCAGTCTGGTCCGCAGGAGCCACCCAATCCAGCTCCAGGTGGAAGTGAATCCACAACCTGATTGGCCTACAGGAGAATCCCAGAATTAGCCAATCACGTGCAGCCCATTGTGTAAATAATGTATATAAAGCAGATATTGTGGGGGAACTTTCATTCCTCGCTACTATGAGCTGAATATAGAGCATGAAATCCACTCTCGACTCCGAGTATATTTCAGGGGAAGAGCTGTTTGGGATATTTCCTGCTTGTGAATTATTATTTGTCTGTGTGTGTGTGTGTGTGTGTGTGTGTTTGTGTGTGTGTGTGTATATGTGTGTAAAACACATGCCTAAAGCTTTAAATCTGGGATGGGCATGGAAGTTCCGAGGTGGGCCATCAGGTGGCACTGCAGGCCATGCTCCAGTTGCTGCTGCTGCTGCTGCTACAGGTGCCAGTAAGTCTCGCATTTTCAACCTCTTCCTCCTCCATTGCACTGGCTAAATGATTCCTTGCTGGACTCCCATCGCTGAGGCCAAATGTACCTTTACCGAGCAAAATATCCGTTCGAATTATACACCCAGCACATGGAACCTGACAAAGGGGCAATACAAGTGGACTCTCTGTGCCCTTACCACAGTAAAAAGACTGATACTGGTGAGCTGGAAAAATAAAAATGCGTCTCCCTTCTATGATTGGATTGAAGACTTCTACAAACTCACCACATATGAATAGATTTTTTTTATTAGGAATTTTTATAACAACAAAGACAAAACAAAACAATACCATAAACACAACAAACATATAACAAGTACAATTTCAAAATCTTATTTTCTTATACCTTACTTCCCCGACTTCCTCATACCTCCCCTTTCTGTATTCCAATTTCTAATCAGCTATTCAGCAAGTCCTTCCCTTATTTTGACTTAAATTTTGATTTTACTCTCTTTAACTTATCCAATACCGCTGATAACCACTTATTTTCAAATCCAACGTCATTTTAACATTCATTAATTTTACAAAATCTCTTTAAATAGTCCTTAAATTTCTTCCAATCTTCTTCCGCCGTTTCTCTTCCCTGGTTTCGGATTCTGCTCGTCATCTCTGCCAGACCCATGTAGTCGATCACCTTCATCTGCCATTCTTCCAGGGTGGGTAAATCTTGTGTCTTCCAGTACTTTGCGATGAGTATTCTTGCTGCTGTTGTAGCATACATAAAGAAAGTCATATCCTTCTTTAACACCCCCTGGCTGACAATACCCAAGAGAAAGGCCTCTGGTTTCTTCGGGAAGGTATATTTAAACACCTTTTTCAACTCATTATATATCATTTCACAGAAAGCCTTAATCTTAGGGCATGTCCACCAAAGGTGAAAGAATGCACCTTCATTTTCTTTACATTTCCAACACTTGTTATCAGGCAAATGGTAGATTTTTGCAAGCTTGACTGGGGTCATGTACCACCTATAAATCATTTTCATAACATTTTCTCTTAAGGCATTACATGCCGTAAATTTCATCCCGGTGGTCCACAACTTTTCCCAGTCAGCAAACATAATGTTATGACCAATGTCCTGAGCCCACTTAATCATTGCCGATTTAACCGTTTCATCCTGAGTATTCCATTTCAGCAGCAAGTTATACATTTTTGATAAATTTTTAGTACTGGATTCTAACAACTCAAACTCCAATTTTGATTTTTTCACCTGAAAGCCAATTTTCCTGTCCATCTTAAAGACCTCTATTATTTGGTAATAGTGAAGCCAATCTCTCACTTTCCCTTTTAGTTTCTCAAAACTCTGCAATTTTGATCTGTCCCCTTCGTGTTCTAAAATTTCACAGTATCTCGGCCATCTAGATTCCATATTAAGCTTCTTAACAGCCTTAGCTTCCATTGGTGACAACCATCTTGGGGTTCTATTTTCCAACAAATCTTTGTATCTAGTCCAAACATTAAATAGTGCTTTCCTGACAATATGATTTTTAAAACCTTTATGAGCTTTAACCTTGTCATACCACAGATATGCACGCCACCCAAAAATGTTATTAAAACCTTCCAAATCCAAAATGTCTGTATTCTCAAGAAGTAGCCAGTCCTTCAGCCAGCAGAATGCTGCCGCTTCATAGTAAAGTTTGAAGTCTGGCAGGGCAAAACCCCCCCCCCCCTTTCCTTAGCATCAGTTAAAATCTTAAACTTAATTCTGGGCTTCTTGCCCTGCCAGACAAACCTAGATATATCTTTCTGCCACTTCTTGAAACAGTCCATCTTGTCAATAATCTGCAATGTTTGAAAAAAAACACAACATTCTTGGCAATACATTCATCTTTATAACCGCAATTCGACCCAAGAAGGAAAGCTTCAAGTTCGACCAGATTTCTAGATCTTTTTTCACTTCTGTCCAAACTTTCTCATAGTTATCTTTAAATAAATTCACATTCTTAGCTGTCATGTTTATGCCCAAATACTTCACTTTCTTAACCACATTTAACCCTGTCTCATTCTGAAACCTTTCTTTTTCAAAAGGTGTTAAATTTTTCTCCAATACCTTAGTTTTTAATTTGTTCAATTTAAATCCTGCGACATGGCCAAATTCTTGTATTAATTCCAATACCCTTTTCGTACTAGCGTCCGGTTCTTGTAATGTAAGTACCAGGTCATCTGCAAACGCTCTCAATTTGTATTGTTTAGCTCCGACCTGAATCCCTTTTACCAACTGGTCCCTTCTAATCATGTTAAGCAAAACCTCCAGGACTGATATAAAAAGTAATGGAGAGATTGGGCACCCCTGACGTGTTCCTTTTTCTATCTTGAACTCTTCTGTAAGCACATTATTTACAATTAATTTTGCTTTCTGTTCAGAGTATATTGCACCTATACCATTTTCAAACCCTTGGCCTACCCCCATCCCCCGGAGATTCTTCATCATAAAACTCCAAGAAATGTTGTCAAAGGCTTTCTCGGCATCCACAAATATCAAAACTGCCTTAGTGTTAATGTCCACTTCCAACTTTTCCAAAATGTCAATTATATTCCTTACATTGCCCGACAAGTGTCTTTTCGGGAGAAAGCCCGCTTGATCTCCATGAATCTCCTCCATCAAAACTCTTTTCAATCTCTTTGCTAAAATGTCAGCAAAAATTTTATAATCCACATTTAATAACGAGATGGGTCGGTATAAACTCACCACATATGAACAACCTGCAGATAAACGCAGACTTGCCATGGACAAATTCAGTGATACAGTGGTACCTCGGGTTAACATACACTTCAGGTTACAGACTCTGCTTGTAGCCTTTTTAGCCTCGGGTGAGAAGAGCTTTGCGCCCCGGACGGGGAAATGGGAGTCAACAGACACTCAAGGAATAGTTTCAGAGAAAAGCTTTATTCTGCCATCCGGGGTGGCAGAAGGAGCAAGTGTGATAGATTCACAAAACAAGCATGAGTTCACAGCCATTTGCGCAGAGCATATATTCCCCTTCCAGTTCCCTCCCCTTTCTCCTCCTCCTCAAGAGTCCTGCCCCATTGTGATGAAATTCCAGTGCCTGTCTTCGGAGAACTTCCAGACATTAGTGACAAAGATGCCTCCAGTGCTGAAGGACATGAAGAAGAAGTGGTTCTTGAAGATGATGCTCCACATCCATTTTCCCAAAAGGAGTTGAATGATCTAGTTCGCGACCTCAGCTTGTCAAAGGACTCTGCCGAACTGTTGGCATCCAGATTGAAGGGGAAAAAACTCCTATCTGACATCAGCTTCTTCCGCAACAGGCATCAAGAGTACCTCCGTTTTTTCTCAGAAGACAAGGACTTGGTGTACTGTGCAGATATTGCGCAGCTTCTGCTCAAGCTTGGAGTGCCACAGTATGAACCCAAAGATTGGAGACTGTTCATTGACAGCAGCAAGCGATCACTGAAATGTGTTCTGCTACACAACGGCAACCAGTTTGCCTCTATACCCCTGGCTCACTCGACTACACTGAAGGAGAACTATGAAGCAGTGAAGTATGTGCTGGAGAAAATTGGTTATGGTCAGCATAAGTGGTTTATTTGTGTTGACCTGAAGATGGTGAACTTTTTGTTGGGACAACAGTCTGGCTTCAACAAGTACCCATGTTTTCTGTGCATGTGGGATAGTAGGGACCGTGCTCAGCATTACACGAAGAAGGACTGGCCTGTGCGGGAGGAATTGGTGCCTTGCAAAGAAAGGAACGTCATCAACGACCCTCTGGTGGACAGAGACAGAATACTCTTCCCACCGCTGCACATCAAGCTCGGCTTAATCAAGCAGTTCACCAAAGGCTCTGGACAAGGATGGTGACTGCTTCACTTGTGGCAGGATTGACCATGGAGAAGTTGAAAGCTGGCATCTTTGACGGTCCTCAGATCCGTCAGCTCATCAGAGATCCAGAGTTCCGAAACTCAATGAACGAAATGGAACTGGAAGCGTGGAAGGCATTTGTTCTGGTAGTGAAGAACTTTCTAAGCAACAATAAGGTCAGAAACTATGCAGAACTTGTCAACAACATGCTGACTGCTTTCAGAAACCTGGGCTGCAACATGAGCGTCAAGATGCACTGCCTATTTTCACATATGGACCGGTTTCCTGAGAACCTGGGTTCAATGAGTGACGAGCAGGGGGAGAGATTCCATCAGGACATGAAAGAGATGGAGACCAGGTATCAGGGTCGCTGGGACGCAGTCATGATGGCTGACTACTGTTGGACTCTGAAGAGAGACCTCCCTGCCGCTGAGCATTCCAGGAGTTCCAAGAAACGGAAGTTCAAGCCCTGAAGTTTAAAAATGGTGAAGCAACGTGCAATTTATGTGTTCTTACCTTTATCAATGCCCACCATTCAGTTTACAGTAATCGATGTTTCTATCAGGTAATCAATATATGTTGTTGGAAAAACATTATTTTCTCTTAAAAACATATTTAGGATGATATGTGTTGACAAAAATCAGCTGATAATGCCACAAAATGTAATCGGTTTTGTCACAAGATCTGATTTTTTACAAATCAACATAGCACAACAACCTGACCTGATGGAGAGAAACGGATGCCATTTCCTGATTCAGCAGTGCAAAAATACCCTAAATCAATTGTAGAAATCTAGACAACATTCAAAAGGTAAAAAATTGTTGCCCAGTGTATAATTTAACATCTTTTGGGGGCAATTCCAAACCTGTTATTCCAAGAAGAAAGGCCTCTGGTTTCTTTATAAATGTATATTTCAACATTTTTTTCAATTCATTATAAATCTTTTCCCAGAAGTCTTTCACCTTGGGGCAGGTCCACCACATATGATAGAAGGTACCTTCTTTTTCTTTACCTTTCCAGCAATGGTTATCACAGTTATGATAAATCTTTGATAATTTAACAGGGGTCAGATACCATCTATACATCATTTTCATTATGTTTTCCTTTAGTACAGTACATGCAGTGAACTTGACCCCTTTCTTCCACAATCTTTCCCAATCCTCAAACATTATGTTATGTCCTACATGTCTTGCCCAATCTATCACCACTGATTTAACTTGTTCATCCTTCGTATGCCACTCTAACAATGGGAAATGTAGTGTTTTCAAAGCCCCCCCCCCAATGTTGCAGGGGGCATTCTCTGGGTGTTTGGTGCTGCTTTGGAGTGAATCAGATGACATTGGACCTTTGGAGAAATCGTGACCCTGTGGGTTAGGGCACTGAAGCCTCATTTTTTTGGGGGGGCGCCATAAAACGTGGGGTTTTCACTGCCATGGATCACAAAACGGCTGCTGTTTTGTGCAAAGCTGGTAGATTGAGAAACTTGTATTTTATTTTTATTTTTAAAAAGATAAACTAAAGGTGTGTGCTTACAGGTAAACAGATACCAGTGTGCATGCCCATTATGACCTCAGGCAAGAATCAAGAAAATACAGGTGGTCCCTCTTAACTGACATTCTGAACTGAACAGAACTGAAGGGAGGGGCTGGTTCTGGAGCAAAGCTGTTTAGATTGGGTTTGGGTGGATGCGAAGAGGATGCCTCCAACTTCTTGGGCTTTGCTTCTCAACTTATTCTGCCTTCTGGGACCCCCCAGCCCAAGACCAACCACCTCTTGGATAGGTGAGCATGCAGATATTTTGGAATGTGAGTGTGGGGCAGGATGACCGCGTATGAAAGCTCCTTTGAGCACAAGTGCTGGCCCCCCTTTTCTCTCCCATGGAGGCCCTGAACTGGCCAGCTCCTTGTTCAGGGCCTCCAAGGGAGAGAAAAGGGAACCTCAGTTACTCTTTGCCTTCTGAGGACACTGTCTCACTCCCAGCAGAGCCCAAGACTTACGGCTGCTGCTCTAACAGCCTCAGGACATCCAAGGGATCATGAGCAAAGCACACAAGCCCTGCCCGCCAGATGTGAAGCACTCTACGGAGAGAATTTGGGTTTTTTAACTGGCTGAACAGAGTTTCAGCCCTTGGGGAATTTGATTTCTTAAACATACACCTTCCCCTTCCTTGTGTCCCTGGGGAGAAAAGCCAATCCTGCTTTCTTCCTTTGGTAATTTAATCAGAGGAAATAAACTCTTTCAGTGGTCTAATAGATTTGCTGAATCATGAATTCTGTACATGCACAGAGGCTATACCTCTTGAAACCCCAAAGATGGGCAAGATGGGGCATTTCTCTCCACCTGGCTCCACCGGATATTGCTGATGGCCAATGAAAGCCCAAGTAGGGATTCCTAGTGGGGGATGTTGCTGTGGTATAGTGGAGGAGCAGGGCCAGGAGGCTAACTTGGACACCTGAGAACACAAAAAAGCAGCAGCAAAACAACTACATGTTTCCTTTTAAATGGGCCTTCCTGCTGAGTGTAAAGCATAGATCCTCCTTTTTTAAGGGAAAAGGGAGAGAAGGCTTCTCCCAAAGTGTTAGAAGGCCACAAATAATGTAACAATAGAACAAAACAAATGTGCCGTTTCATGTGATACAGAATCCTATGTGCAAATCTGTTAGATTGAGAAATTTGTACTAAATAAGAAAAAAAAATTAAAGGTGTGTGCTTGCAGGTAAACAGATTGGAGATTTTCTGCAAGATCTTGTGAGATCTCATTGAAGTCTTGCAAGATGTCCAGGAGAGCAAAATATGTATTGAGATTTGGGAGAGATCTTGCATGCTCTTTCAGGGACCAAAGCCATCACTGCTGCAGCGCCAAAGGCAGGTGGCTAAGGGGTGGTGAGTGTCCCACGGGGCGAAATGGGATGTACCCCCCCTCAAGCTCAGGATTCCAGAACTAACAACTGTCAGTTGGGAGGGACGGAAGGCAAGGACCCACAGCCCAGGTGGGGCTCGCTAGCTTGGGGAGGAGGTGTGTGATTCCTCAGCTGGAGTAGATGCAGGACAGTTGAGGCTCACATGCCTCATCACCGCAAAAGCTATAACTGGAAAGCTGAATTATGATTTTCAAGTTTATACATTTCAATAATTTTGCAGTCATTTTAGCATTTCAAAACTTGACTTCCTTCCCCCTCTTTCTGCAGTTCTTTAAATTGATTCTCCATATCTTATGCATATCCAAATTACCTCAATTTCTTCATTTATGCATCTGCTTTAAATAGATAATCTTATTAAACTGCAGGTTATTCCAATAATCCTGCCAATGTTCTTATCTGTTTACAGTTTGTAACTATTCATTCAACCATTTCCATTCTTTAATAAAAAGTTTGTTCTCTTGCTCCTAGAAACGGTCAGCATGTGACAGAGGCCACATCCTGGGAACGGTTTGACTGGCCACCTAAACCAGGTGAGAGCAGCCAAGGAATCTCAAATGCTCAGGAACTTCCCCTGTGTGCCAAGACGGGCTCCAGCAGATTGAGCGGACAAGACCAAGCGTGGGCCCAGTGGTCAAGAAGGTGGTTTCTGCAATGCTGTGGAGGGAAGTGAGGGGCAGATGGGGCTCATCCACCTATAAAGATAGCCCATCGAAGAGAAGGAAAACTCTGATCCTAATTTGCCTTGTGGGATATCTTTGGGAGCTGAAAAGGCTAAGGAGTAAAGCCTACACAAATCTGGAGTGGAGTCCCTCAGGCGGTTGGATGGCGCCGTTTACAACCCCTTCTGACATCTCCTGCAGCCCAACTGGTGCCTAACTCTGCTTTCCTTGGAGACACATCTGCAAGGCCAAGACAGGGAGTCTTGTCATCTGGGAAGCCCAGGACCTCCAGACACACTGCCCAGTCTTGCTCCCTGGAGAGGTCACTTTGGGACTGCTGACACCGTTGCTTGACTTTTGACCTCACCCCCGGAGGCGCACTCCATTGCTTCTCAAGACAGACAAATGCCAACATTAAAAAACTATTTGAAAGAATTTTATTTCATTCAAAAAAGACAATCTGGCATGTGATTAGGACAGTGGTTTTCAGACAACGGGTGACACGTTTATTGATCCAGTTTGGAAGTCTCTGTCTTGTCTTCGCACATGCGCAGTTCCATCTAGGAGCAACAACAAGGGAAGGAGCCAAACTGTCAACTCCTGCAGCGAGACTCAGGATTTCCACTCATGCTCACAAACGTAGGAAAAAGCACCGCCTAGGATAAAAGGATGATCACAGAATAGCATGTTTGTAAAGGAACTTGATTAGAATAATAATGATGATGATGATTTTTATTTTATTTTTCTATTTGGGTTTGTGGGGAAGGGGGGGACTGGGTCTTGGTGGGGAGGGAGATCTGTGCTGGAGTTGCTGGCCTCACTGCTGTCGCTGCCCGGAAGAGAGAAGAAGAGAAAATATTTTTAATCTTTCCATTTCTTATTATGTTGACAACCCATCTTTCCTTCAAGGATCTCCAGATGGCTTACGCTATTCTCCCTTTCTTTAATTATATTTACTTCCTCATTCCGTTTCTCTTCCAATATCTCTTCCTCCTCCTCCTCGGAGACCAGGGGGTGGATTTTAGGGGCACGACAGCAGGAGGCCAGCAGCTCGCACAGCCTGCCACACTGGCCATTCTCTCTTTCAACAGCCTTGGAGAACAACTGAGTAGGCATCTAGAGCGTCAACTGAACAGGCATGTGGATCAGCTAGTCACTGGGCACAGTCTATTCTTTTGGAGGGGGCTTTCCCCAGTTTCCATTTATAAGAAGTTTGAAAGGTTGCCTCTTTATAAAGTCTGTTTCCTTGTGACGAGAGACCACACTGGAGACTCAGTGTTTTTGAAATATATCAAGGTAGAGGGACTCCTGACCATTAGGTCCAGTCGTGGCCGACTCTGGGGTTGCAGCGCTCATCTTGCTTTATTGGCGGACCGGTCATGAACAGCTTCCGGGTCATGTGGCCAGCATGACTAAGCTGCTTCTGAACCAGAGCAGCGCACGGAAACGCCCTTTACCTTCCCGCCGGAGCATTACCTATTTATCTACTTGCCCTTTGACGTGCTTTTGAACTGCTAGGTTGGCAGGAGCAGGGACCGAGCAACGGGAGTTCACTCCGTCGTGGGGATTCGAACCGCCAGCCTTCTGATAGGCAAGTCCTAGGCTCTGTGGTTTAACCCACAGTGCCACCCGCATCCCTATTATTTATTTATTTAGATACTTGGGTTTTGGGCGAAGGGAGAACTGGGTCTTGGAGTGGGGTAGAGCTGTACTGGAGCTGCTGGCCTCACTGCTATCGCTGCCTGGAAGAGAAATGAAGAGAAATGAAGAGAAATGAAGAGAAAGAATTCTTAATTTTTTCATTGATTACTACATTGATGGCCCATCTTTCCTGCAAGGATCTCCAGGTGGCTTGCGTTATTCTCCCTTCCTCCCTTCCTCATCCCATCCCTGAACTCTTCTTGAATCAGGGAGCTGCCTCCCCCCATCCCAGTGATCCAGATTCTCTCTGGCCTCCCTGTTCCTCCTGAACAAAGATCAACACTCCCCATCTATAGATCGGTGGCATCCATCCCCTGGTCGCTTGGTCTTACATAAATTGTTTTCACCTTCACTAAAGATTCCTTCTGATCCTCATAACCATCACTTCATCCTCCCATTTCTCTTCCAATATCTCTTCCTCCTCCTCCTCACAGACCAGGGGATGGATCTTTGGCACGTGACAGCAGGAGACCAGCAGCTCACGCAGCCAATCTTTATAAACTAATCTAACCATGACTTGGTTCCCTATGTTTCTGAATCTTGAGGGATAGTAAAAGAAACAGAATGCAGAAGGAATTAGGAATCCTACTTATACTTTAGATGAAGAAAGTCTCTTCATTACACCAGAAAACGTATTTCCTTTCTCACAAACTACCTCCTCAAGCTAAAGATGCTCATCTTTAATTTTATAGTCCCTTTCCTCTTTTGTGCAGTTCTGCCCCTCCTTTCGCCACTTTTCTTCTCTTCCCGATTCTCCAATTAGTCCAGCCGTTTCTCCTAGACCACGCTATGCCATCTTTGCCATCTTTATAGGTTAGTGTTTAATATAAGTTCAATATTAAAAGTGTTGCCTTCTCTTTTACCTTTGTTTTCCAGTAACTTCCACTCTTTTACCACAAACAGCGCTGACAATCCAAGTCTTTTAACTCAGTCTCTTTCGCTGGGCTCACGCCACTTCAAAGTAAAAAACAAGTTAAGTCCTTGAATTCCGCTTCTTTTAATGGGCTAGTACTCCTGCTGCAGAGTGAAATTTGAATCTGTCTTCCTTTTCTTACTGGTACTTGTTAGAGAAATCTTTGCTTATGCTTACGTATAATGAGAAAGATTTCCAATATGTTTAAGATAAAATCTACCATTCTTTACTCTTTATGTGCTAGTCTTTTGGGTCTGTTTCTGAGCAGTTCAGTTTGTATTAATAAGTCTCACAGACCCTCTTCTCCTCAAGCTCTCCTTGTTAGCTGCCGTTCTTACCCTTTGGGACTTTGAGGCTTGCTGCTGAGGATTGCTCGTGTCCTTGCGTCTAGGTACTCTCTGTCGACTCACCTCCTGGTTAGGACGTGGGCTTCGAAGGGTTCCTTTTTTGACGCTGCCAGACAATGTCAGCACTGGGCCACGCCCAGAGCCTTTTCGGGGGTCGTGTAGCCTCCGCGTTGCCCCCCAAAGTTCCCTCTAACAGCTGCTAGGCGCAGAGAACCCACGAAGCACATCCACAACGGAGGGCGGAAAAACCGGAAGCCCTTACATACCAGGTTTGGGAGGGGGATTTGGTCTGCGATAGGCTTTTTCCGTAGGGACACGGGTGGCCACAGAGCCTAGGGCTTGCTGATCAGAAGGTCGGCAGTTCGAATCCCCGCGACGGGGTGAGCTCCCGCTGCTCGGTCCCAGCACCTGCCAACCTAGCAGTTCGAAAGCACAAAGTCGAAGTAGATAAATACCGTATTTTTCGCTCTAGAGGACGCTATTTCCCCCCTCCAAAAATTAAGGGGAAATGATCAAAGCAGCAGAAATAAGAGATGATTGGATTCCTTTAAGAGCTCAAAGCATGGGTACCCCCAACAAAAATTTAAAATTCGGTTTTGTAATTTGGAACTAATGTGATTTGATTGGTTTGCTAATAAAAATATATTATAAAAAAAACAAAAATTAAGGGAAAATTTGTGTGCGCCCTATGGAGTGAATGCAGGCTGCGCAGCTAAGCCCAAAGCCAGAGCAGGGAGAAGGAGCGCTGCGCAGCGCTCCGTCTCGCTGTTCTAGCTTGGGGTTAGCTGCGCAAAGCCTCT